>NC_088380.1:5718560-6021590 GCF_037993035.2 Macaca fascicularis | reverse complement strand
CTCAAGGAACTTTTTGCTACAAATTCCTACCTGGGGGGAGGTTGGAGGCAGGGACTTCTCTGGGTCCCACATGTGCAGCTAGGCTCAAGGTTTAGCTTTCCTCATCTTAGTAAACCTTTCCTCATCTTAGTAAACCTTTCCTCATCTAGTAAAAAGCACACCCATAGGTAGGGATTTTATGTGCTAATTATATGTGGGATGCATCTTAGAGTTTGTAGTTACTGAGCACATGCACCAACCTCAGGTCCACCTTTGCATGCTTTGCACACTTTGCACCTCACAGGAATTTTTTGAATATATATGAACAGCTCCCATAAAAGGAATTCCTCTTAAGACACTAGCTGCTGCCTCTCACCTTAAGCAGGCTGCTCTGTCTCTCAGCGTGTACTTTTGCTTTGCAATAAATTTATCTGCTAACTCTTACTTTGGACTCGCTCTAAAATTATTTTGTGTGGCAAAGTCACTGGGAAAACTAGCTAGCCATATGCTGAAAATTGAAACCGGACCCGTTTCTTACACTTTATGCAAAAATTAACTCAAGATGGATTAAAGACTTAAATGTAAAACCCAAAACTATAAAAACCCTAGAAGAAAATCTAGGAAATACCATTCAGGACATAGGCACGGGCAAAAATTTCACAATGAAAACACCAAAAGCAATTGTAACAAAAGTCAAAATTGACAAATAGAATCTAATTAAACTAAAGAGCTTCTGCACAGCAAAAGAAACTATCATCAGAGTGAACAGACAACCTGCAGAATGGGGGGAGATTTTTGCAATCTATCTGACAAAGGTCTAATATCCAGAATCTATAAAGAACTTAAACAAATTTACGAGAAATAAACAAACAACCCCATTAAAAAGTTGGCAGAAGATATGAACAGACACTTCTCAAAAGAAGACATACATCCAGCCAACAAACATGTGAAAAAAAGCTCAACATCACTGATCCTTAGAGAAATACAAAGCAAAACTACTATGAGATACTATCTCTTACCAGTCAGAATGGCTACTATTAAAAAGTCAAGAAACAACAGATGTTGGAGGTGCTGTGGAGAAATAGGAACACTTTTACACTGCTGGTGGGAATGTGAATTAGTTCAACTATTGTGGAACACAGTGTGGCAATTTCTCAGAGACCTAGAGGCAGAAATACCATTTGGCCCAGCAATTCCATTACTAAGTATATACCCAAAGGAATGTAAATCATTCTATTATAAAGATATATGCACTTGTATGTTCATTGCAGCACTATTCACAATAGCAAAGACATGGAATCAACCCAAATGCCCATCAATGATAGACCAGATAAATAAAATGTGGTTCAAATACACCATGCAACACTATGCAGCAATGAAAAGGAATGAGATCATGTCCTCTGCAAGGACATGGATGAGACTGGAAGCCATTACCATCAGCAAACTAACACAGGAACAGAAAATCAAACACTGCATGTTCTCACTTGTAAGTGGGAGTTCAACAATGAGAACACATGGACACAGGGAGGGGAACAACACACACTGGGGCCTGTTGGGGGTGCAGGGGGAAGAAGAGCATTAGGATAAATAGCTAATGCACGCTGGGCTTAACACCTAGGTGATGGGTTGACAGATGCAGCAAACCACCATGGCACACATCTTCCTATGTAACAAACCTGCATGTCCTGCATATGTATCCTGGAACTTAAAATTAAATTAAATTTTAAAAAAAGAATCTGAACTGGCCTACCGGCAACAGTAGAAATATAAAATAGTGCAAGCCCTTTGGAAACAAATATGGAAGTTTCTTAAAAGGACTGTACAACTTCCATGTGATTCAGCCCTTCCACTCCTAGATATTTACCCATGAGAGCTGAAAGCATAGAAAGATTTATGCACTATTATTGATGCTAGCCTCATTTGTAATGAACAAAACTTGGAAATATCTCAAATGCCCACCAACAGGAGAAGGAACAAATAAATTGGTGTATTCATACAATAAAACACTAGTGAGCCATAAAGAAGAATGACCTATTAATGAGTGCCACAACTTGAAATAATCTTGAAATAATTATACTGTGTGAAAGAACACAGACAAAAGAAGCATAACACTGTAAGGTTCCATTTACATAAAACTGTAGACAATGCAAACGAGACTCTGGTGACAGAGCGGCAGGAAGCAGATCAGGGATTGCTGGGACATGAGGCTGGGGCGGCGCAGGGAGGTGGGAGGGAGAGGTTGCTGAGGAGAGTGCAGACACTCAGCAGTGATAGATGCATTTGTTATCTTGATTGTGGTGGTGGTTCCTCAGGTGTGTATATTACTCAAGACTTTACCAAATTGTACTCTGTAAATATACGCAGTATAATTAATGTCAATAATATCCTATTAAACATAAATAAATACTATGCATAAAGAAGTTTGTTTTCTGTATAAAATCTATTCTTCTTTGCTAACCAAATGTAATGCTTACATGTGATGGACTCGAGAAAAAAATTAGAAAGTCCAAGAAAGAAAAATGAAAAGAATCATTAAACCATCCCAAAATAATCACTTAAAAATTCTACACGTTCTCTTTTCTTTGATGGCGTATGCACTTTTCCTACAACTTTCAGAATGCAAAGTACATACTGTTATGTAACCTGCTCTTTTAACTGAAAAAACTGTGCTAAGCATTTTACTGTATCATTAAGTCTTCTCCTGCAATGAGTTTTTAATGAGTTTATAATGTACCACTCTTTATTTAATCAGTCCTGTTAGATCTACATATTGTTTCTAATTTTTGCTTTGTAAAAACTGTAACAGTTATCTCTGTGTATACAATTTGGAATATGCCTAATTACTTTCTAGAGTAAATTCTTAAAACTTATTTCATATTTAAAGAGAAAATAAATTGTTTGGTCAAAGTATGTGTTAGTTTTTAAGTCTTTCTGTTCATGTTGCCAAATTTCAGGAGGATATATTTTTAACCACTTAGTACTTTCCTGATTAAACATCCATGGATGCATGGCCATTATTTATATATACTCAGTAATGGACATGCACATAGATCAGAAATAAATACAGAAATTTATTTTAAAAAAATAAAATTGATTTAAGTTCACTGAGATTATTTTATTATTTAACGAAAATCAAGATTATATATTAGAAAAATCAACAACTTTTTAAAGAATTACTTACCATAGGCCCAATTGCCAAGAAATTGTTTCAATATCTAGTTGTTGTTCTTGCTGCTTTTTTCTTTATTTTTTACTTGACATATAATAATTGTACATCAACAACTTATCATATGTTGTTTTTTTCTTTAATGCTTTAAAGCACTCAAAAGGCTCAGTGCTGTCCGTGCAACTTTGTGAAAGTGTGCCCTAACTGGTGGATGGAGGCCATAACCTCATTTCCTCCAGTCCGCTGTGATTTTCTCAGGACCAGGAGAAAGTGATAATTGGTCCTTCTGGGGAGCGCACAAAGGGACAGCCAGGCATCGCACAAGTAAATTAATGCCGAGGCCACAGGCCGAGGTGCTAACTGACAAGGTGGCTCTTTCTTCTACACTGGTGCCTCACACCTGACCTCGCTGGACTGGAAACTCTCAGAGTCCCTCATGTCCTCGAGGGAGGAGGGAAAGAGTTAGGCTACCCCCTCTTCTCCTTGAAGAGATAACATTTAAGTTGGTATCTTCAATTTGCCAAGAGGCAAAGGAGGCCCAGCAGGTGACTGGAGACAGAAAAGTCTAGTGTGCTGCCTCCGATGTGGTCAGCTGCTCCACCGTAGCCTTGCTCATGGTCTCCAAGATGTGTGAGTCATGGAGGTGGAGCCAGTAGCCTCCTGGAGGAGGCACGCACAGCAGGTCCCCTCCCTGCCCGGCCAGCCTCCGCATGCCGCCAGTCCCTGCCCCAACAAAGTGGCCCATGAGAGCGCACCAGTGATCTCAACACCTTCACCAGTCTCCTCTGTGGTTCCCTTCACTCCCCCAGAACAACCTCACCAGAACCTGGGCTGCAGACGCATTGGTCCAGTGTGTGTTGGCTTCATCTGAACGTTCTGAGCAGGGAGCTGGACCACGGTATTTCATTATCCATATCCAGAAATAACTCGTGTCCATTTGTGCCTGGTGCACAATCCGGTTTACAATGATGCCTACCACTGTCATAGGCAGGAGGCACTGAGGAAGGGAAGGCACAGCAAGGGCCTTTGTGGGGCGAAATGAAAGGTGTCCAAAGCTAACCCTGAGGGAACACGAGAGACTGGCTCTGCTTTTGCTGCCTGGGCATGGAGAGCAAAAAAGTGAAGGCCAGTTTGGGAGGGCCCAGGAAGGTCTCTACAGGAGCTCAGGGAGGGTGCCCTCGCCTTCAGCACCATGGACGTTTCCTCAAGAAAGTCGACACACCAGGCAGGAAGATGACATTGCTGGTCCTCCACGCAGCACTACCTCCCAAAGGCTGGGTCTCGGTAGCCAGGTGCAGGCCCCTTGTTGCTTTGCAGTTGTAAAGGAAAATAAAAAACTTCAAGACTCCCAAACTTCAAAAGGGAAGCTTGAGCCTGGAGGCTGAGTCATGCAACCCTTTCTTCCAAATGAATGGCTGTTACTAACATCATGCTTCAGCCAAATCCCCATGGAAAGGAAAAGGCCTCTGGCATCTGAAAGGGCGGTCTCACCGATCATTCATAAGTCAATGCTCTGCTGGCCTCCCATAAACAGGGCATGCCAAGTGTGACCTTGGGCCTCTAATCTAAGTCCAGATCCTAAGAGTAAAGTCTGTTGATTCCACACTGATACTGCTGATTACAAGCTTATTTTTCCAGGTGCAGAGAAAAGACAGGATGTGATCAGTCATTCCTCCACCTACCCAGCGACATCTGCATAATCACCTCTCTTTATCCCCTTTTTCTCTTCAGACATTCACCTTCTGTAAAACTCACTGGGCAGTAACTAAAGCCTCAGAGGAATGTTTTACCACCTACCTGCCTCTCTTCTTACATTCCTTTCTCCCCTTGAAGGAAATATGTAAGTAAATACTAAATCTCCTAAAAACCTCTTCAGAAAAACAGCCACAGATGTGTCTGCAGCTCTTGTTTCTCCCAGACACACCCTAAAGCTGGTGTCTTCATAAACCTTGATAATTGAGACTTACGTCTCAGTCACTCATTTTGGTTGTCACAGTCAATGGAGAAAAGATCAAGCAGGGCTTCTGCATTTTCTCCTGGCTAGACTCAGGTGATTGCAGCCTCCAGACACAGATGTTAGGCTTACGGTGCCATGTGCAGATTTCCATCTCAGAGGAATGATCATTTTCCCGATGTTGGTGCAGAGATGTGCTTTTCTATTTCCCATTCTCTGCAGTCCTATGGGGATGCAGACACAGGATGCAGCCTGCAATTAGGCAGAAGAACAGAAGCCCTCTTTGCCCCTTTTCTTCAAGCTCTCTGGCTATCCTTTCTATTGAGCACTCAGAAAGAACTCTGATTTTTTTTTTTTTTTTTTCATTTTGGATCATTCTGCTCTGTTGAGCTCATTTAACAACTTTATCTGACTCTTTTATAGAAGGTGAATTAGATTGGATACTTATGCAACTGTAATAGCCCTGAATCAAGTTTTTTTAAATTTACACTTGAAAAGATGTACAGAAATTCCTGGCAGTTCTATAGAAGCTTTCCTTTGTGTGAAGTGTGCAATTACAACAGGAGATGATTTGAGACGGAACCCAAAGACAGTCGTAAAGAAAGACCTTATGTCTGAACAAACAAGAAGAAAAGAGGTATCGGGTAATTTAAACACAAGAAACTTCTAGCTCCATATTTATACAGTGTAACAAAAAGCTTATACACATTGAGATGGAATAAAGTAGGCCAACTACTGCCCTTAGGTATGCATGCTCTGTTGCCGTTAACTCTCTAGAAATTCTGTTTACTTCACTCAGGCAAATGCAAGCTGAATTGCTTGAGTCTAAACTGGAGAACACTGGCAGAGAGTCAGCAACCAGACCCTGGTGCTTGACCCAGATGGCTTCTCTGTCATCATCATGCTCAGCAATCTCAGTCCAGCGTGGTTCCTCACCCCTCAATGAAGACCAAAACAACTGGACTGAGACAGACCCGACACTTGGCGCTGTCATACTCATCGGCTTGGAAATTCCTTATCGTCAGCCCCTGCCTTGGTCCCTCCACCTCCTGTAGCTCCTCACAACTGGATGCAACTGCAGGCTGACCTTCCTCTCTCCCTGCTTCCTGAGTCAGGCCTGGGTGTGGATGAAAATACATCAGCAGCCGAAACCTCAGTATCAATTTAGGCCCTGCAGAGCTTCAGTTGGATTACCTGCAAATGAAATTTATCTCAGAAGTGACAGGAAGAGTCACTTAAGTTCTCATCCCATAAATTTTGCCTGGTCTCCTAACCCAACTCTCTGGTTCCAGATTTGGAGGTTTAAATTTAAAGGCCTGCATGCCTGCCCTCCTGGCTCCTTGCTGAAGCTCTGAAGCTGGAGGCTCTCTCTGGAGCCCCACCTCCTGGCAGATACAACATTCCCGCACACCTCCCAGGTTGGACTCTGGGTCACAGGTATCTTTAATCCAGGCTTTGCTTACGGCCTGGACCTCCCAGAGCTGGCAACCACCTCATCATCTCTCCTGCTGCCCACTGCAAGGGCAGCCTCCAAGCCATGGGCCCCCATCCCTGCCATCTCAGGCCTCTGCCTCCCTTCTACTGGCCTTGTCAGTATCAACAGGGGCCTGGCAATGACTGTACCTGGATGACAGGATTTGCCCTAGACCCTCCTGGGGACCTGGATGAATGCAACCTTGGGAATGGCAAAGCCAGGCTTTCTAAATTTTGGCATCGAGTTAAGGGCAACCACTAGAAAACAATCTCAAGTGAAAGGACATTTTCTGGTCCACTGGTGGACCCAGCCTCGGGCTGCCTGGCTCAGTTTTAGCAAGAATCCCACAAAGGCGGTTTAGAGAGAATCCCCATGCCCTTGATATCTGATCAAGTTCCTCATCTCCCACTCTTGATGTCTAAGTCCTTGGTCCACCTTTAGCAAGAATCCCTGCTGTTGAGGTCTCCTCTTAGTAATTTTCCACCCACTGACCCCTCACTCTGCTTCTTGGCCATCGGTCTTTAGCTGGCTTTGCCGTATCTGGAGGTGAGCTCAGTTTAACGGAAGCCTCTCTCCCTACTGCCATAACACCAAGTAAAATTTCTTTACTGCCTTTAACTAGCATGTGGCTCTACTCCTCTCCAACAGTAGCTATCTCACCCTCTCTGCCTTCAGAGTCTCTCTGCTGGGACAGAGGCAGCCTTGGGGACAGGCCAGGGAAGAGGAAGAGGCAGCACCCCGTCCAGCCCCAGTTCCTTCCTCCCAGGAGGCTGACCTTTCTTGTTCTGAAGCTGCTTCTCCTTGGAGACAGAATTCCACATCCCTCATGCGAGCCTGGTGCCCCCTCCTACTCCCAACAGTTCCTATACACCTTTGCCAATCCCTCTGGTCTCTGGCCTGTACTGACTATTCGATGAAGCTGAAGCTCAAATTGTAATTATTCATTGCCTCCTACTGAGTACAATTATATTTGCCTCTTCCCTGATTAAACTGTATCTTATACTTTCGTAGTTTTAGTTTTCAGAAAAAAAGTCTAAAATAATGACATTAAGGGACTTAACTTATACTTGGTCACTGATTGATTTTATTTTTGTTACAGTGGAGCGATGTCCCTAGATTTTTTAGAAATGGAGTCTGAAGAAGAATGAAAAATAAAATTGTTTTAGAAATTACAAAAACAAAGTAACCTGATTCCTAATTTTTGCAAGTGAACCAGCTAAGCCTGCCATTATATTAAAAAATAATACTGTATTTTAAAGGTATCTGTAATCCTAATGCTTAAAAGATATAGCATATTAATGGAAGAGAACAAATGTTTCTCCCTTAGCATATATTATGGTAAACCCTATTCACTTTCAATGTGGGCTATGAGTGGAATGCAGACAACCATCAACAAGTATTTAAAAGCTACAGATAAGAAAAGAAGGCTAAAAAGTGACATGATCCACAAGGACGGCCAACTTAGCTTACCAGTCTCGGGATGGTCCACATTAGGAAGAATTAGCATGCTGTATTTTACCGGCAGAAGTTGAAAACCTGACATGGAACAGGAAAAAGAATTAGGGAATTCAGAAACAACATAAGGAGAAGAAAAGTATAAAAATAATAAAATTCCATGGTGGGCACGGTGGCTCACATCTGTAATCCCAGCACTTTGGGAGACCCAGGCTGGTGGATCACCTGAGGTCAGGAGTTCAAGACCAGCCTGGCCAACATGGCAAAGCCCTGTCTCTACTAAAAATATAAACATTAGCCAGGCATGGTAACGCACACATGTAATCCCAGCTACTACTTGGGAGGCTGAACACAGTGAGACTCTGTCTCTAAATAAATAAATAAGTAAATAAATAATAATAAAATTCCTGTTTCAAATGTATTACCAGGAGAATTTTACTGAAAAGGGAAATTCAAGAGATTCCAAACACCAAATTGCTAAGCACATATTAAAAAAAAGTAATAACATTTTACATTACAACTGTAGTCTACACAATATGGAAAGCATTTATTCAAGAGAAGGATACATTAGAACATGGTCATAACAACTATTTAGTTTTACTTTTATAATAGGTTGAATAAAATATTAACAAAGAGTCAAGCACATAGGTGTAAAAACAATAGTTCATGAAACACACACCAAGAGCCTTGATATGCAAATGCATAGAATACAACTGACTAAAACAGCATTTTCGATGCTTTAATAACATGCAGAGCTGGTTTGAAACGTAATTTGTAACTGCATAGAACTCACAGCTTTTTTTTTTTTTTTTTTTTTTTTTTTTGCAGCTGGGACAGCGTCAGGCTTTGTAAGATTTTCTAACTCGGGACTCTGAGTAGTTAAGATTCACCCACATAAGCATTTACTAACCACAAGTGATACACCAGTTTCTACAGTTATTCTAAAGAACTGGAAATCATAGTTTCTACCCTTCTGGAGTTTACCATGTAATAGCACAGTCACCATCACAGAAGGACATCAGAAGTGAAATAACCACGTGGTTTACGCAGGGCCGTTCAAGAGCAGAGCTGTGGTGGTTTGACAGCAGCGGGTGGCTGCCGAAACACAATTCCGCCTACAGGAGAGGTCAGTAGGAATTTTGGCTGAGGGGTCAGTGAGGGAGCGAGTGTGGACAGCAGTGCAGGGGTTGGGTTGGAGGAGGAAATGAACCGTGTGCGTTGTGTAGATGTGTGCACATGCCCTCTGTGTGTCTTCTTCAGGGTTTTGTTCCTGGGTGGAGGCTGAGCTGACTCCAGATTGAGACAGCAGAGTAGAATGAGATAAGGGGGACTGGGAAGGGGGAGATCATATTTTCCAGTGGAATGTCAAAAAGATTTCATGATCCCAGTGTTTGAATAGGCCAAAAGGATGGACACGCTATGTATCCAGGCGAAAAGTGGAAAAGGAGTTTAACTGTAAAAGTAAAACAGAGGGAGGAGGCCGATAACAAGAACAATTTGGAAGCTAAACCAACATCCTTCAAAGCAGCAGGTCCTTCAATGTGGGCTAGAATTTGGGAGACAAAAACAAAACGCATTAATCTTGTTCTAGTGGTTCATCCAGTCAAACCCTGTTGAATAGAGCAAGGAAATTGGGGTAGAGCAAGAAACCTGGGCTGTGCCAGAGAGGAGCAAGGGAACCTCCAGTAAACAGTTGGGTGGTTCAGTAAGTACCAGTGCCAAGCTATGACCCTGCAGATGGAGGCAGGCAGCCAGGTGCAACAGGCCGATGCAGCTCCAGAAATCCTAATGGCTCAGGGAGTCATGCCTTTCTACCTGAACACAGCGGCTGGGGCCATTGGCATTGGACGGTATCACACCTGAAAACAAGAACAGAGGATAGCACTTCTGGAGAAACAAACACAGCACACGGGAAGACAAAGGGAGATTGGGATCATCAGGAAACTAATTCTGGAATAAGCATTTTGCTAAACCCAGGTTAGAAAACAAACTATCAGTTAGAAGGGGTTGGAGAATGTCCTGACCAGACACCACAGGGCACTGTGACACATGCCTGAGGTTGGATCTGGGTCCTGCCATTTGCAGGGGTTAAATTTCTGCAAGTTACATAACTTCCGAGCTTCCATTTCCTTGGCTATAAAGCTTTATAAGCCTAGGAAATTATTATCCCCCATTTATATAGAGGCTAATAATTCTGCCCATAGTGTTACTGTGAGAATTAAATGCCGGTTTGCACAACACCTAGCCTATAATGAATGTTCTATAAATTCAGTTCTTGAAGAAACTATGGCATAGGAAGAGAATCAGATCATCAGCAGGAAAGAAAATGCCCAGGAACTCGGAACCCTTTCCAACTCAGCCAGCTAATATCCACCTCCCAGGCTTGGTGCTGGCCTCCCCTGCACAGCCGGTCTGCTCCCCTCCTGCAGCGACAGCAACAACATTTGTGAGGCTCAGTGCAAAATGAAATCACAAGGCTCCTTATATAAAAGGATTTTCAATTTTAAGACGACAGAGAAGCGAGTCCAAATATTTAAAAAGAGTTAAAATAAATGGACTAAACTCAATAGTGAAAATTAAAGATCGCCAGATTCGATTTTTTTAAAAAATCCAATTGTATGCTATACGTAAGAGATACATTTGAACTTACAGGCACAAAGAGCATTAAAGTAAAAAAAAAAAAAAGGAAAGAAAAGTACATTTGGCAAATGCTAATCAAAAGAAAACTGAGATCGCTGTATTAATATCAGTTAAAATAAACTTTAAGGCACAAAGAATTTTAATCATAGTCACTAAAATTGATTTCTAAAAATAATTTGATAACATAATTTAACAATTTTAAGCCTCTGTGAAGTATGTCAACAGTTACTAAATATCTGAATTAAATATGGACAGATATATCGGGAGAAAATGAACAGTGTGTCATCCTAGTGTGATATTTCAACATCTTCTCAATTATGGTTATGTCAAACAGGAAAAATTATCAAAGCTATAGAAGTTTTGAGCCACATCATCAGCATGATTTAATGGGCATATATAGAATTCTGCATCCAACAATTAGGGAATCACATTGATCTCAGAAACACACACAAGACATTTACCAAAATTGGCCATATTGGAAAATGTAAGACAAGTCTCAACGATTTCAAATAATTTGTATCCTACAGATTATATTGTGTGACTATGATGCAATTAAGTTAGAGATCAGTAAGATAAAGGAAAGTAAAAGGCCTCTATCTACTGGAAAATAAAAGACTCACTTTTAAATTATTCATAAGACAAAGAAGAAATTGAAATGGAAATTTAGAAATATTTAATGATAATGACAATACGACATTAAAACTTGTGAGATGCAAATAAACTAACACTTACAGGGACTATTTTAGCCTTACACTCTTTTATTTAAAAGAAGAAACTCTAAATATTAATGAGTTAAGCATACAGCTTAAAAAGTTAGAAAGTGAATCATTGAATAGACCCAAATAAAGTAAATGTAAGGAGATAATAAAGGGAAATCAATTAAATAAATATTCAGTAGAGAAATAGCACCAAAAGTTGGCACTTTGAAAAGGTTAATGTAATAAACAAATGTCTAGTAAAACTGATCAGCAGAATAAAAGGCCAAAATAAGCAATACTAGGAATGAAAGTAGACGTGACTGCAGACAAAGCAAAAGTGAAAATACAACACGAATAACGTTTTGCTAGTCAATTTGAAAATGTAAACAAAATGAAGACATTCTAGAAAAATATAACTTAGCAAAACTGAATCTACAGAAAATTCTAAATAACATTAGAACTAGCCAATATTTTGAGGCATCAGTTAAAAATCTTCCTACAGAGAAAAATGTCAGGCTGTCATGGTTTTATAGGACATTTCTACCAAACTTTTAACCTTATACAAATTCTCCCAGTGCATAGGAAGGAAAAATATTCCAGACCTTTCTATGAGATCAGTATGCCTTGATACTCAAGCCAAACAAAAATAGTACATGAAAGGAAAGCAAACAAGAAAAGAAAAAAAAATATTACAGGTCAAACTCACTCCTGAACACTGTTCCAATATCCTTTAAATAAAGTATTGGCAAACTGAATCCAGCAGTGTATATAAAAAATGATAATCCCAGTGTCTACATTGCACTTATTGCAGAAATAGAAATAGGATTTAATATTAGAAAGTCTATAAATATTATTCTCAACATTAACAGGTTAAAGGACAAAAGCCCAATGATTTTCTCAATAAATTGTAAAAACCACTCTGTTTTCTGGTAAGAGCTATGCAAAGACATTCACCTTTTTAAACACATATTTTTAAGGTTCCGTTAGATTTAAAATATAAACAACTGTTGTGGGAATAGAAGTAAGGATCATTTGCACTCCTTTTGTGTTTACGTTGTTGATTTACAAGATTTTAATAAAAGCAATGCCCAGTGCAAAGAAGATAATTAAAACTAATTGAATCCCATCTTTGAGATACACGTACTCTGTGTATGGGTGCTGGAGAACCCAGGGCCAAGCCTGAAGTGGTCCATGCGGTCCTGTACCCCTGCACCTGTCCCTTCCCTGCACCCACCCAGTCACTGAGTCCCCGGCACCTGCATCCCATTGCCCTGTGCATATTCTCATGTCCTGCACTCTCTGCATATCAGCCCTGCCTCCCTCTGCCAGCATGACCCTCAGCCCCTGTCAGTAGCTGAAATAAATGAAATCTCAGCTCCCTATAAGGTTTCTTCTGCCTCTCCTGCATCCATAATGAGGGTGGTCACCAAGCAACCAAAGGCCCTCAGCTGTACCTTTCTGTCCCAGGACGTATGGGGGAAAGCCCACCTCCCCTGCTCCAGGGCATCATTTTAGAGAGAGAGTCTCCCTGCCCTCCTGAATCACAGAATTGGTTTCTCTGCAGAACTACCCACAATGGAATGTCACCTGTCACAGTCTATGTACAGTTTATTTGATAAGACCACAACCAGGGCAGAAATAATCAATATCTAGTTATTGCTAGGCTGATACATAAAATTAAGGGTAATGAGTAAGAGAATAGAAAGGCATAGCTACAATACTACTGAAAGTCCAAAACAAAGCTTTACCCGTCAAGCACAATGGTTTTTCTTGCCACGAAGGCTGGGAAATGATAGTTCAGCGAGATTGCTAAATAAAATAAAAACATACAAAAATCAATTGCAGTTTTGCTTTTACCAGTAATAACCAATTACAAAATGAAATAGAGAAATTACATTCACAACTACTAAAACCATAGCATGTCTAGAACATAATCTAGCTGATAATGTGCCAGGCTTCCCTGGGTTCGAGAGAGGCTGCCTTCCCAGCAACACTGTGGTTCAGCGGCACTGGCAGGACCTTAGATCCTTCAAATATTTCTGGAAGTGGTGAGGGATGTCACATGTGTTCAGAACTCAGACAGGACGGCAAGACCAAGCCACTCTATGCCCGCTCGGGGTTTTGCTTTTGCTTTGGTTTTCTTCCTTAGCCTCACGTTGAGCTTCAGTCTTTTTCTTCTGGTCACCTGTACAGAGCTCTTCTGCTCCTATCTTCTTCTCTGATGTTCTTGAAGCTTCCCAGATCAAAGCTACAGGGTACCTTCTACACACCCAGAGCTACAGGGAATGGGAAGGAAATTGTTTCTTTTAGAGTTCTCCTCAGCCAGCTAGCAATATCAAGACAAGCAAAAAAGAGAAAAGTTTTTTGTTTGTTTGTTTTGTTTGTAGAGATGCCCTGGAACAGAAGAGCATTTTACACTGTCAAACAGAATACACAATATTAGCACCTGAATATCCAAAATGAAACTCAAGGGTAAAAGTACCCTTTCTAATAAAGGAGTCATCACTTTATGAAATGACAGCAGGGCTCCTTTGCAAACATTTATTTTGAGATCACTAAATAGGGCAAGATACTAAAAGCCGAATATTCCAAACTACTGTTGTTCAAGTATTATTCAAGTTCAATCAAGAATTATGGTGAAACAAAAAGTTAGTTACGATAAGAAGGAACACGACTCTCTAGGGTTTGGTTTGGTTTGGTTTTTCCTCATTTTCATTTCATCGGCACGAGTCTAAAATACCAGACTTTCTGCTTCAAAGTAGAGGTACCTGATAATGCAGTCGGATGATTTTATTTTTACTTTCACCATCAGCCATGTCCTCCATATGGTTCAAACAAAGCAAATTGGTTTTAGCTGCATCAGAAGAAAAAATCAGGTGACAGACACTGATGCAGGACAGGTGAGCCCCCAAATTGGAGCATAGCCCAGGAAGCTTCTTGGCTTCACCCAGGGAAGGAATTCAAGGGCAAGCCAGTGACATTAGACAGCAATCTTATTGAATGGCACTGCTCCTCACACAGTAGGGCTAACTCATAGTCACCGTTCCCACAGTCAGCAGTGTATGGGCTGTTGGCAACTGTATTTATACCCACTTATATCCATTTTCAATTACATGCAAATTAAGAGGTGGGTTATTGCAAATTGAGGGGCAGGCTATTTAGAATTATCTAGGAAAAGGACAGTAACTTCCTGATCTTTGCCATGCCACTTGTAAACTGTCACAGTGCTGATATGAGTGTCCTATCCTAATGAGCAACGAGGGCAACTAGGGATAGCTTTCACTACAACCTGCTGATTTCTGCTGTTTTTTTCACTTTATCCCCTAGGGACCAGGAAATTGGTCTTACTAGTCTCTTACCTCAACACCAGAGTTCTCAAAATGATCTCACCTCTGTGACTCAAGTGCCCTGGCATTGGGTTGAGCCAATTAGATTAATCTGGAAGTGTTAGATTAACTCCCTTTCTCTTGGGAACAGTTCCCACTCGGGGGCTCCTCAGGTCCTCCTGCAAATGGCCTCCTTACAAGTTCTCAGATATTTACGGTAAAATATCTTCACCATAAATTTTG
Organism: Macaca fascicularis; assembly: GCF_037993035.2. Lineage (NCBI taxonomy): Eukaryota > Metazoa > Chordata > Mammalia > Primates > Cercopithecidae > Macaca > Macaca fascicularis. The sequence continues at coordinate 6,006,655 of NC_088380.1, read as the reverse complement.
TCAGCCCTCTTCTGAGCCAGTGTCATCAGAAACCCATGTAGGCTGGTCAGATGGCCATGATCTTAGATGCCATCAGAATCCACTAAGAAGAGCATGATGGCATGATTTATTTTTAGTCTATCCTTGCTGTCTCTTGAGTCTTCTAACTAAAGTAAGTACTTTTAGAAGCTGAAACACCAGGTTCTATAACATTTACTGGCAATGCAAACATAAACAAGACACAGGAATTTGTCTTATATTCATCATATAGAAAAAATAAGATGTCTAGATTGCGATACTATATTACAACAGAGGCATGTTCCAGAAACACGGGGGACCCTGCAACAAAGGGCCCAGCTACGTAGGAGACCTGTGGGGCACTCAGGAAAGCTAAGTAGATGGGAAAAGAGAGAATGATCATCTAGGCAGAGTGTCCACACATGCATTTACTCATTTAGTCATCATCCGTTCAAAACACATATTAAGAGCCAGGCACTATTCTGGGTACTGGGAATGAGGGCGTGTGGACAGGAAAGGGCTTTGGCTCCTAGATCAATGCCTCATCGGTGTTTCCACCTCACAGTATCTTCTGCTGATCTATTGGTTTATCTACAAGGACAGAAACCTTCAAAAGGACACAGCAGCCAACTTAAAGGGGGTCCTGCTGGTCAAGCCTGGGACAATCCATCAAAATAAATACTCCTAGTTACAGATTATAACCCTTTGGATAAAATAGAAATTCATCAGTCTATAGCTTCTAGGCAGATGGAATAGCAATGCAAAACCCAAGACTAGAATGAGTTTGACATGTTTGAGAAAAACTTAGAGAAAAAGACTATATCTGATGAAAAAAGGAAAGGTCAGGATCTTGAATATATCAAGACTTCACCCAGGTCTACAGAAAGAAAGCAGGACAATCCCCCAAAAATATAAATAAAAATAGGTCATCACAGAGGAGAAAATAAAACAGGAAGATGAAACATAAAAGGATGTTCAGTAAAAATAATATCAGAAACAATCAAATCAGCACAAATTTTTACAAACAAATTAGCATTTTGGGTTCTATTTTAATTAAATAGTTATTTTGATATCAGAAGCTTTTAAAATAATTTCAACCTTTTAGATGTAGGAGGTACATATGCAGGTTTGTTACAGGGGTGCATTGCATGATGCTGAGGTTTGGGGTATGGATCCTATCACCCAGGTAGTGAGCACAGTACCCAATAGGTAGTTCAATCCACAACCCCTTCCATCTCTCCTGCCTCTGGCAGTTTCCAGTGTTTCTTTTTTCCACCTTTATGTCCATGAGCACTCAATGTTCAGCTCTCACATGTAAGTGAGAACATGTGGTTTTTGGTTTTCTGTTCCTGCATTAATTCACTTAGGATTATGTCTTCCAGCTACACCCATGTTGCTCCAAAGGACATGATTTCATTTTTTTATGGCTGCATAGTATTCCATGGTGTACAGGTACCAATTTTATTTATCCAATCCACCATTCATTGACACGTAGGTTGATTCCATGTCTTTGCTATTGTGATGAACATACAAGTGCATGCATCTTTTTGGCAAATGATTTATCTGAAAGGGAGGGCATATACCCAGTAATGGGATGTGTCTTTTGGTAGAAAGATTCATCTGAGGGGGAGGGCATATACGCAGTAATGGGATTGCTGCCTTGAATGGTAGTTCTGCTTTTTAGAAATCTTTGAGAAATCTTCAAACTGCTTTCCACAGTAGCTGAATTAATTTACACTCCCACTAACTGTGTATAAGCATTCCCTTTTCCTGCAGCCTCACCAGCATCTGTTATTATTTGGCTTTTAAATAATAGCCATTCTGACTGGTGCTAGATGGTATCATTGTAGTTTTGATTTGCATTTCCCTGATGATTAGTGATGACGAGCATTTTTCATATGTTTCTTGTCCACTTGTAAGTCTCCTTTTGAGAACATGAAAACCTAAACAAACCAATAACAAGTTCTGAAATGGAATCAGTAACAATAATAATAATAATAATAATAATAAAAAGTCCTACCAAATAAGAAAAGCCCCGAACCAGATGGATTCACAGCTGAATTCTACCAAATGTACTGAAACTGTTCCAAACACTCAAGGAGGAGATGTCCCTGCCTAAATCATTCTATGAAGCCAGCATCAGCCAGATACCAAAGTCTGGCAGAGACATAACAAAAAGAAAGAAAACTTCAGGCCAACATTCCTGATAAACATAGATGCAAAAATCCTCAACAAAAGACTAACAAACTGAATCCAGCAATATGTCAAAAAGTTAATACACTCTGATCAAGTAGGCTTTATTTCTGGGGGAAAAGCTGGTTCAACATATGCAAATGAATAAATGTGATTCACCACATAAACAGAATTAAAAGCAAAAAATGCATGATCATCTCAACAAACCCAGAAAAATCCAATATTCCTTCATGAGAAAAACTCTCAACAAACCAGGCATCAAAGGAACATACCTCAAAACAATTAAGAGTTATCTATGAAAACCCACAGGCAGTATCATACTGAACAGGCAAAAGCTAGAACCATTGCCACTGAGAACTGGAACAATAAAACGATGCCCACTCTCGTCAGTGTAGCCCTGGAAGTCCTAGCCAGAGCAATCAACCAACAGAAAAAATTAAAGTCATCCAAATAGGAGAAAAAGAAGTCAAACTATCTGTCTTCACTGATGATATTTTATAACTGGAAGTATTAATATATTAAGAGTACATGATGAACTTCCAGACACTTTGTGCTTGAACTGTGCCACATTTGCAGAGAGAAGCAGAGAGGTAGAGGCAAGGGCAGGGAGAGAGGGAATTTACAAATATTATACTATTAGTGGCAAGAATTTTAATGAATTGAAAGTCTGAAGTGTCAAAAGGCTGCAAATGCATTGTTAAATACTTTACGAAATATAAATTGTTAAAATATTTTGTCAATTTGGGAATATTTATCAAATTTTTAGATACAAAAACACATCCTTCAGCAATTCTACATCTAGGATTCTATCCTAAAACAATGCTCACATGTCATCCCAAATATCAAATGTACCATGATTTCAGTACACTAATATGCTAACAGCCAAAGTCTGGAGACAACCTGAATGCTCTCTAGGAATCTGCTGGAGAAAGTCCACTATGATACCAACATCATAATGAGATACCACTTCAGAATATTTTTTAAAACAATGGAAGATAATATGTGTTGGCAAAGATGGGGAGAAATTGGCCAGGCATGGTGGCTCATGCCTGTAATCTCAGCACTTTGGAAGGCCAAGGCAGATGGATACCCTGAGGTCAGGAATTTGAGACCAGCCTGGCGAACATGGCAAACCCCGTTTCTAATAAAAATATAAAAATTAGCCTGATGCAGTGGCATGCGCCTGTAATCCTAGCTACTTGGGAGGCTGAGGCAGGAGAATCACTTGAACCTGGGAGGCGGAGGTTTCAGTGAGCTGAGATTGCACCATTGCACTCCAGCCTGGGTGACAGAGTGAGACTGTCTCAAAAGAAGAAAAAAAATAAAAAAATAAAAAAGAAGAAGGGGAGAAATGGGAACCCTCAGACATTTCTGGTAAGATGATAAAACAGTGCACACAGAGTTGGAAAGTGATCCAGTAATCCCACCCTTAGGTATATACCCCTAAAGAATTGAAAACAAGTACTCAAAAAAATACCGATACCCAAATGTTCATAGCAACATGATGCACCATAGCCCAAAGGTGAAAATAACCTAAATGAGCATCAGCTGATGAATGGATCAACACAAAGTGGTACATCCATTATGTCATAATACATTTTGCTCCCCTTGGAGACACTGCTATGTTGAAGTCCTACTCCCCAGTACCTTAGCATGTGACCTTACATGGAAATAGGGTATTTGTGGATGTCATTAGTTAAATGAGATCACACCAGAGAAGCATGAGTTTCTAACGCAATAGGACTGGTGATCTTACAGGAAGAGAAACCTGGAGACAGATGCACATACAGGGGGAGTGTAGTGTGGAGATCTGCCTTTTGCTGCCACATGCTGCTTTTGGCAGACCCCGAAACTGGAGGGAGGCTTGGGATGGAATCCTCAGAAGAAACCCACCCCGCTGGTACCGTGATATGGGGCTTCCGGCCTCCAGAACTGTGATTTCTGTTGTCTAAGACACCAGTTTCCGGCAACTCCAGAAAACACGCAAAATACACATACAACAGACCGGTATCCTGTCATAAGACGAATGAAGTAGTGATACACGCTGCAATGGTAATGACCTCAAAAACACCAGCGCTCTCCACATTTTTAGGCACCCGAGACTGGTTTCATGGAAGACAATGTTTTCATGGGCTGGGGTGCAGGGTGTGCTATAGGGATGAAACTGTTCTACCTCAGATCATCAGGCATTAGATTTTCAAAAGGAACACACAACCTAGATCCCTCACAGTTCACAATAGGGGTCACCCTCCCAGGAGAACCTAAGGCCGCTGCTGATCTGATGGAAGGACTGCGCTCAGTCTGTAATGCTAGCTCACCACCACCCACCTCCTGCTGTGAGGCCCAGTTTCTAAACAGCCTCAGTCAGACCAGTACCCTTGGTGGCCCAGGGGCTGTGGACCCCTGTAAACATTATGCTCAGTGAAAGAAGTCAGACACAAAGGGTCACGTATGGTATGATTCCACTTATATGAAAGAAATATCCAGAGGAGGCTAATCCATAGAGAACAAAAACAGATTGGTGGTGGCTATAGCTACGGGGAATGGGAAGTAACTATTTAATGGGTGTGAGATTTTCTATCGGGGGAGTGTGAAAGATACTACCATGAAATCACTTTTCTCACATCCAGGCAAAATCAGGCAAGGAAGGCAGGAGGGAGGGGCTCACACTTGCGTGTCTGAGATCAGAATTGTTTCCAAGCACATTCTAATACACCGCAAGAAAGCCTCTCGCATCCTTCACACGTCTCCTGTGGTGTGTGGCTTGCACGTTTCACATATAGACATATTGTCACTAGACATTCTTGAGGACTGTAGTCATTCAGATAAGATGTTCTTAAAAGAACACGTGCCCAGAAAGGGCACCTCCACTGATGAACCAAAGATGACTCTGGCTTGGGGCCTCTGGAATGAACTGTGTTTCTAAGCAGCTTGGGACAACTTTGCCTTTTTGCCAATGAAAGCTCCATTTTCCCTTTCTGTCACTAGCACACTTGTCACTTGCCACTTGCCACTATGTGCACCTTGGATTATGAACCTCTCTTCTCATTCCCAGAGAAATTCCACGTATTTGGAGACACTTCTTTCTAATGTCTTTTTTGTTATATTGATAGGGGATGAAAATGTGTTGAAACTAGGCAGAGGGGTGGGTGATGCAATATTGTGAAGGTACTAAACACCACTGAATTGTCCACTTTAAAATGCTAATTTTGTGTTATGTGAATTCAGTCTTAGAAAAAGGCTTACATTATAAGAGCCTCCCAATTTCATAAAGTAGTAGCCAGTTAGATAAGAGAATGGAATATCTGGATGTATACATATGGTGAATACACAGTGTGCGTTCAAGGTCAGCTTAAACCAACTGCATGCTATGATCTCATTTATAAAGGATGCGTGTGTGTGTGGGTGTGTGTGTACATGTACACATATTTACTTAAAACATCTATATATGAGCAAACACACCAGACTTTTAAGAAGCGGTTACCTTGGAAAACGGCCACCAGGAATGTCAGGGGAAATATAGAAGAGACTTCCCCATTTTATCTGGTTGATGTCTGTGATGTTTTTTACATCGTATTTTATTGTGGTTTTAAAATCCATTTTAAAAATTAAAAACTCAAAATCCAAAACCTGAACAGCAGCATTTGACATTATAAATGTAGTTCACCTATAGTATACATAAAAACATGTATAATTTTAAGTAAATATTGCTTACCATGTGGAATGAGCCTAATTCTCTTGCTCCCCCATGTCTATCAGTAGCAAATAGAGAACATTCTCAGCATGGAGAACAGTTCCTCCTCTGTATACCACAACTACCATGTGACCTTCTATTGCATGCCAGGAATGTATCTGTGTTTATTTGCATCACCCTCACCCTAGGCATTTAGATACCTGAGGGCAGCATTCATTCCTTATTCACAGTTATATTTTCAAGCTTGGTATAGAGCCTGACATCTATCATATGCCCGACAGCGTACACAAAATAAACAGGCAAATGGATAAGTAAGGGCGTAACAATTCTTAAAAGTCAACAGTACAGAGTTAGAGTTTACCAGCTGTGACTCTCCAGTTTAATATGCTTACAATACAATGTGCCAATTTCTAAATTTCTACCAAACGGAGTAAATTTATATGTTACAGTATTTTTAAGAGTCGCCGCTGTCATTCTAAATAAAACTAGAACCTGTAAGTATTGTCCATAGAACTTTGTAGCAGAACTTGATTACTCCTGCAGGAGAGAATCTTAAAAGAAGCTTGAGTCAGCACCCCCTATTATTCAGTATATGCCTTTTATTCTTGATTTGGTAAACAAATGAACAGCTCATAAACAAGCATCTGAAAAGTCGAGGTCTGCATTTACCACTGGCCGCAGCAGAGCTGGTGCCTGTCAACTCTTGCCTGCAGGGGCCAAGTGCTTATCCTCACTGCAGTGGCTGCTTCGTGACACCTCAGGAAAGCTCTGCCTCTAAAGATTAGAGGCTGCCGGGGACTCTGGAGCCCTGTCTGAGAGAAGGAATGTGATGGGAATGACTTCTCTCATTTGGCTCTTTTTCTCTTCAGCAGCCCACAACGTGAGCCATGCTCTGGGGCTGGCAAAGGAGCCTCAGTGAAGTGATTCTGTTTCCCAGAGTTCATTGTCCAACCGAAATAAAGCAGGTGATGCCAAGGGAGGTGACTATTGGACCTCTGGCCAAATTCAGCAGGAGAGGCTGCCAGTCACAGCTGGGGCACCAGGGGTTTTCATGGAGCCCTCCTCTGGCTTGGCAACGGCCTGGGTACCGAATGCATCCCTGTGCCACATTCAGTGTGGGGTTTATCATTCCCAGTTTACAGACGGAGAGACGGAGCCTAACACAGTCCACGTAACTTTCTCAAAGTCATCTCTGTCATCAACAGTGCATGGAGCTGATACCCTGAGCCCCAGATCTCTGAATGCCATGTGTTATCTTCCTGCTACTCGGTGTTAAGCCTGAGAGGATGCAAGATATCTCTTCACGAACTGTTTTTGCTGGGAACCATACTAGCTCTTTCCAAAACTTTCTGGTCTGCCATAATTGCTTTCTGTGTGAATAATAATACTAATCATGGCTTATCGATCCCTCCCTACGTGTGTGACCCATTGTGAGGTGGGAAACATTAATGATAGGAGGCGGAGCAATCTATAAGGAAGAAAGAGAGAAACAATATTGAGTTAATGAGTAGAAATGAAAGAAGTTAATAAACTAAGACTAAACGGCTTAAGTCAGCTAGATCTTGAGATGAGAGACAAAATCGGGGAGAAAACATTCATTTACCAACAAGATTGAGTGTGGACGCGAAGATAGCAGGAGTGTAATTAAATGGAAATAAAGGTCTGAGGGCAAATCTGACCTCTGCATTTTCCATTCCCAAAAGTCACATCAGCGGGATTTGGGGCAGAGCGGCTGTAATGAGATATCACACACCACACGCAGCATGGAGGGAAGCAGTGATGGTGGGCAGGCCATGCGTGGTGTCACTAACTCTGCCCAGACAAGGTCAAGGAGGCACTCTAGAGACCTTTGCACCCAAGATAATGAGTGATGGCAGAACAAGAAAACACGAGGCTTCTGTGTACTGGGAGAGTCCTGGTACTGCAACCTCGGGCTGCTCCATGCCTGGCCTGAGTTTTGAGCCCTGCAAATCATCAGCACCTACCATGCTCCCCCGTGCTGCACGGGTCTCTCAGGTCAGGAGCCCTGGACTTGAAGGAGTGGCTACTCATGCTCTAGGGGCTTTGAAAGAGCAATAGCCCTAGTGAGACGCTGCCTGGCCACCACTCAGCTCAGAGGGCCCGGGTGGGAAAGTAGGGCATCTCCAGGCATGTGACCTCAGACGACGGCATCATTATACCCTTTACAGATGAGGAAGCCCAGGGAGATTAACTCCACCCATGTCACAAGGAAGGAAATGGCAGCGCCAGGAACCACAGTGTGTGCTGTTAATACCCAGGTGATAATAGTAACAGCAACAACAGCAGCAAATATCACTACAGCTTACTCCATGCCAGGCACTGTTCTGAGTACCTTCCCATGTTACAGCACTTCACAACAAGCGTCTGCAGTGAGCCTGTGGTTACAGCACTCACAGCCATGTCACAACCATCTCTGAGGCACAGAGAAATTAGCCTGCCCGGGGTCACACACAGGTAGTGGTCAAGCCAGCATCTGAGCCCCAGAAGGGTGACTCCAGAACCCATGCTCTTGACCACCATGCCTGCTGTGCCTCACCAGTGTGGCGGAAATGTGGCTGTTACAAGGCATTTCCTGGCCCTTTATTGCTCAGATAGGGTTTCTGACCCACTAAGCCTTTCCATCCACACATAAGGGTCTTCAGAGAGGGAAGCTCATTTCCACCGGCCGAAGGAGAAATGGGGGCTCAGGAACATGAAATTGTTGGAGCAAGGTCACCTCACCAGTCTGTGCCAGCAGCACTGGGCCTTACACCCACACATTCTGGTTTCAGATCCTGAGTACTTTCTGTCATCATTTTGTCTAATTTTTAATGTCAGGTGCAATGTGTCTCCCACATGCCCAAGGGCTGTGGCAGAGACCAACAGGAGTCCTGGGCCACATAATTCCGGCCTTGAGCCATGCAGAGTCTAATGTAGGACAGACGGAGCTTCGCCAAAAGCTAACTTTGCCATTGCAGAGAGGCACAGGAGAGGCTATTGAGTCCATAAATGGGACACTGAGAGCTGACTGGTGGTGGGGTGTCAAGAAAAGCTCATCACAAAAGAATAATCCTCAGCTCAATCCTGGAGGATGAATAGATATTGACCAGGGAATAAAGAAAGGAAAGTGTATCTCAAGTAGAACAATACACCTCTTCAAGGAGAACTACAAACCACTGCTCAGTGAAATGAAAGAGGACACAAACAAATGGAAGAACATTCCATGCTTATGGGTAGGAAGAATCAATATTGTGAAAATGACCCTACTGCCCAAGGTAATTTATAGATTCAATGCCATCCCCATCAACCTACCAATGACTTTCTTCACAGAATTGGAAAAAACTACTTTAAAGTTCATATGGAACCAAAAAAGAGCCCACATTGCCAAGAAAATCCTAAGCCAAAAGAACAAAGCTGGAGGCATCATGCTACCTGACTTCAAACTATACTACAAGGCTACAGTAACCAAAACAGCAAGGTTACTGGTACCAAAACAGAGATATAGATCAATGGAACAGAACAGAGCCCTCAGAAATAATACCACATGTCTACAACCATCTGATCCTTGACAAACCTGGCAAAAACAAGAAATGGGGAAAGGATTCCCTATTTAATAAATGGTGCTGGGAAAACTAGCAAGCCATATGTGGAAAGGTGAAACTGGGTCCCTTCCTTATACCTTATATAAGAATTTATTCAAGATGGATTAAAGACTTCAATGTTAGATCTAAAACCATAAAAACCCTAGAAGAAAACCTAGGCAATACCATTCAGGACATAGGCATGGGCAAGGACTTCATGTCTAAAACACCAAAAGCAATGGCAACAAAAGCCAAAATTCACAAATGGGATTGAATTAAACTAAAGAGCTTCTGCACAGCAAAAGAAACTGCCATCAGAGTGAACAGGCAACCTGCAGAATGGGAGAAAAATTTTGCAATCTACTCATCTGACAAAGGGCTAATATCCAGAACCTACAAAGAACTCAAACAAATTTACAAGAAAAAAACAACCCCATCAAAAAGTGGGTGAAGGATATGAACAGACACTTCTCAAAAGAAGACATTCATGCAGCCAACAGACACATGAAAAAATGCTCATCATCACTGACCATCAGAGAAATGCAAACCAAAACCACAATGAGATACCGTCTCACACCAGTTAGAATGGCAATCATTAAAAAATCAGGAAACAACAGGCACTGAATAGGATGTGGAGAAATAGGAACGCTTTTACACTGTTGGTGGGACTGCAAACTAGTTCAACCACTGTAGAAGACAGTGTGGCGATTCCTCAAGGATCTAGAACTAGAAATACCATTTGACCCAGCCATCTCATTACTGGGTATATACCCCAAGGATTATAAATCATGCTGCTATAAAGACACATGCACACATATGTTTATTGCAGCACTATTCACAATGGCAAAGACTTGGAATCAACCTAAATGTCCATCAGTGACAGACTGGATTAAGAAAATGTGGTGCATATACACCATGGAATACTATGCAGCCATAAAAAAGGATGAGTTCGTGTCCTTTGTAGGGACATGGATGCAGCTGGAAACCATCATTCTCAGCAAACTATCGCAAGAACAGAAAACCAAACACTGCATGTTCTCACTCATAGGTGGGAATTGAACAATGAGATCGCTTGGACACAGGAAGGGGAACATCACACACTGGGGCCTATTGTGGGGAGGGGGGAGGGGGGAGGGATAGCATTAGGAGATATCCCTAATGGAAATGACAAGTTAATGGGTGCAGCACACCAACATGGCACATGTATACACATGTAACAAAACTGCACCTTGTGCACATGTACCCTAGAACTTCAAGTATTAAAAAAAAAAAGAATAAAGACTTCAGGTGAGCTAAGAGGTTGTTGTAACAATGCAGGCAGGTAAGGGATGACTTTGCCAGAACTAAATTGACAGGCAAGATGGATGAATTGGAGACATGTGAAGAAGGTGCGTGCAATGGTTAATTTTACGTGTGAACCTGACTGAGCCATGGATCCCCAGATATTCGGTCAGACTTTGTCCTGGGTGTTTCTGTCAGGGTGTTTTTGGATAAGCTTAGCATTTAAATTAATAGAGTCAGGAAGATCGTCCTCTTTAATATGGGTGGCCCTCATCCAGTTAGTCTAAGGCCTGAATAGAATAAAAGTTTGATCCTTTCCCAAGTAGGAGAGAAACCTTCCTGTCTACCAGATTTAGAATTCAAACTGAGACATCAATTCTGCAAATTTTGGGCTTGTCAACCTCCATAATTACGTGAGCCAATTCCTTATAATAGATTCTATTGGTCTGATTCCCTGTAAAAACCCTGAGAAAACAGTGCAATTGACAGACGGAGATTCGGTTTCTCATGAGATGCTGGGGAGACAAAGGGAGGGTGGAGGTGGTTCTGACGGTTTGCATGCTGTTCAGGCAACTGAGCTGACAGCCAGCTTGGCGGTTCTTTGTGATGGGCAGCTCGGGAAGAAGAGCACATGGCTACCAAGTGAAAGATGATTTCCACTTTGTCAAGAAGCTTGCAACTGCTGAATGTCCTCACATGCTTCCTTCACATGTAGGGCCCCAGAAATTGGCCAAGTGACTGCAGTGATATAGGACAGTATACTTGGTTAAAGTACAAAATTAATTGTTCCATATACAGGCTGTTATGTTGGCTGCATGTGGAAAAACCCCCTTTTCCTGGGCTACCAGATAAACCCGTCCACAGTCAATGCAAGATAGAAAAAGAGAAGAAAGACTTACAGCCTAGAATAAATCTATTTATTCCACAGGGAAATGCCGCTAATCAAAATGACTCAAAGAAATGAGTTTAAAAGAGCTGCCCAGAGGCCTTCCTTAGAGAAAAGCTTTGGCACCAGAAGACGCAACCTTCCAGTTCTGCCAGGAAGGAAGGTATCGATGGCTTTGTGAGTCACTTTCTGGCCCACAAAGTCTACCCAGCAAGGTCTCCTGGTACTGCGGGGCGGCCAGCCCTGCCATAGGCATTCTGATCCTTCAGTTAACAATGATCTTCGGGTTCACCGCCTGCCCCTGGCAGAAAGAATCCTCAACACGAAGAGAGCATTTGCAAATCCCCTTGCACCTGTTTGGCACTCTCCTGCTCACAACCCTGGCGTGATCATGCCACCTGGATTGGGTCAGGACAGAGGTCATGCACAATGATGTCCTTTTCCTTCCTCTTCCCCCAAAATCTTCAACATCGTTCTCAGCTCCATTAGGAGGAAGGAAACCTTCTCTTCCTCTGCTGGTCAAACTCTGTCCTCTCCACATCTCTATTTAGGTATAGCATCTTGGGCATGTTCAGTGAGGAGTACCCTCTTATTCCTTCTCACCGCAGGAGCCCATCTGGCCTGCCCCTCAGGGTGACTGCACTTCTGCACAGCACTGACAATAGCAATTGCCTGGGCAGGGCAGAGGGTCAGCTGGGGGGCTACTCCTGTCTGTACTCCCATCACTGCAGTTGACACATTCTCTTCTCAAGATAGAAAAGATGTTCTCGATTCATTGGCCCCACATCTCCACTGACTGCCCAGCTGTCAGCCAAAAGCCTGCAAGTCATAATCAATATTTGCTTGGTAACCTTGCCCAGTCTTAAATTGGAGGACCCTGTGGGTATAAACAGCTGTGGGCAGGAATTTGACTGATTATCTTCTTATCTCATAGAGTCAATGAATTATAAACTCACTATCTCTGCACCCGGCTTTCCTTTTTGCCAGGAATGATCTTACAGGAAATTACTCATAATCTGCTATAATTATTTGTAAAATAGGAGAAATAAATTGTAATATGGAGAACACATAGGAAATGATTTCTTCCTCCTTCTAAGAGTTCATTAGACTTTTAGTTTCTGTCTTTTAAGAAAGATTTCCTCATCCAATAAAGATATTAACACAATCTCATTACATTTATTGCTCCCAAGGGTAAACTAACAGCGGAAGAAAACCTGTCTAGCAGATGCCTGGTGATAGAAGCGCCTGCCAAGAAAAGAAACATAAATATTTTTATCACTTTTCCAGGGGCAGGAGCTGTTCTGAAAGTCAGGTAGCCATTCTCCCCAAAGTCAAATATTGGAAGAATTTTTGGTGGCTATTTGTTGACAGTTTTTACTCTGATCTCTCGTTCTCCAGAGAGTCTCCTCAAGGCATCCTTAAAAAATCAATCGCTGTGACTAAGACTATGCTTTGTGTCGGCAGGGAGGGGCTGCCTCTCGCTTTGCACCTGATTCAAAAAGGAAAGACTGGGACTCAACCCTAGGACCTTCTCATCTGTATTCCAAAAGGTCAAAATGTCACATGGCTGAGGAGTTAGGAGACAGCCCTGCGTGCCACAATAGAAGCATGGCTATCTTTACACAAAAGAGACAGAGTCCCATGTGCTGTCCCCAGCTGTATCCCCAAAGAGCATCATGACTTTGAGACACAGAAGATGCCAAGCGACTGACATCACGTCTGCCGTCGGGAATCGTGGGGTAACAATATTTGTCACCTACACTTCTCCTGGGGATTTGGGGAGGAATTAACAAGGCAGTGTTTATGTGAGAGGTTTCCTCCATGGCTCAGGACTGTGCTACTTAAAATAGAAGAGCTGAGCACTGATGCCAAATGTTTGCAGGCACCCATTCGTGCCCTGTCTGCTCTGTTTTCCAGCTCTAACAGATGAGCCATGGTGCTCATCTCTTGGAACCTAGGGGGGACCTGAGCCCATTTTTATCCATCTTAACGTGAAGCCATTTGCACAAGATTGAGCATGGTTTTCCTGAAGATAAACAGTACGAAGATGCAGCAAATAACGCTCCAAAGGGGTTGTGTTCTGGAGAAAGGCTGATTGGGCTTGGTCTTCCCTGTCATGTGCTTGTCCCATACTCTACACCAAAGCCAAGGGCAATAAGAACAGAGAGAAGCAGAAGAGGATTTTAGCCTGCACGGTCCCCTCGATATTAACAGGCGATCATGATAAGCACATCATCTAGGTGAAAAGAGTACGCTCACAGCTTCACAAGTCTGTTATTCTCTTTCCTATCCTTCCTCCAAGACAAGTCTCTATTATACAGAAAAGCTGGAGGCGCCACAGGGAAAGGAGTTGATTACTAGACTATCCAGATGTTTGGGAGTCTGTGGGGAGGAAGATATGTCTAATGAAATCACTAGAAAACTCCTTTTATATGGAAAGGGTGACTCTGAGTGGGTCAGGAGGCTGGGCTAACAGAGCGGGAATCAGTGTATCCTCATCACACGTGGCATGTGCGGTGCATATCCAGAAGGGGCCAAGTGTCATCCACATTCTGTTCTCTGTCCTCAGTGCCATACAGTCTGTCACCTTTGGAGAGAAGGAGCATTAGAAACCCTGGGGAGGTGCCATATCAACTCTGTGCCCTGATTTTTCCAACTGGAGCGCATAGTCACACCTCCACCCAGAAATGACAATTTACAAGTCAGTGGCTCCTGCTGGGGGAAACCACACAAAACTCTGGGCACAGAAAGCCAGATGATAATGTGATCATTCTCTCTGGTCTTATGCCATATCTAATGATGCTGGTGTCTAATTACTGAGAGCATTCTTAAGGTTACATGCCATGTAGATATTTTAATTTAATTAAAATTCACATTGTCTCATGCACATCTCATAGAGACCCAGACAGGTGAAGAAATGTGCACAAAGATGTCTAGTTTTTGTGAGCCAGGGTTTTGGATTCTAAAAACCAAATGAATCCTTCTAGGTTTCCTTTAGGCCAATGAGAAGGTGGCAGTCAGATGAAATTGTTCCCTGTGAGATCAAAAACTACAGTTCCTTTCTCTATTGTAAGGTTTTATTCTCTGTCCAAGTTTCCACATTGGCTTTGAATGTTTGCACTTTATATTTCTGGTTCTTGAATCAACCCCTTGATTTTATAATCAGGCCTGGAGACTGCTCTACCACTCTCTGAGGTCATATTTCCACCAAAGTTGCTAAGCTCATGTTTCCTTATGAGTGCTGGGGTGTTCTGTGTTAACATGATTTTCTCCCTCAGGAAGAACTTCACGGTGATCTCTAATCATTTAATTTAGACGCTGACTTCCTAGCACTTAATCAAAATCAGTTCCCAGCTTGACTATTCCTTTTAGCTTAGTTATTTTGGGGTCCCAAGATTTATTTTCCTTTCACATTATTTACTCATGTAATTCACCCTTTCCATTCTTTTGCATTTGTTTCTGTACTTCCAGGCTTCCACCTGTGATCAGCATTCTTCTCCATGAAGAATTTTCCTTTAGAATTTTTTTTTTTAGCCCATAGTCCCAGCTACACAGGAGGCTGAAGTGGGAGGATCGCTTGAGCCCAAGAGTTCGAGGTCGAGGCTGCAGTGAGCCATGTTCTCACCACTGCACTCCAGCCTGGGCAACAGAGCGAGACCTCAACTCAACGGAATGTCTTTTAGTGAGGATCTTCTGGTAATTATTTCTCTTCGTTTTTGCTTGTCTGAACATATATTTGTTTTGCCTCATTATTGAAGGGTGTGATCACTTGGTCTATAAATCTAGATTAGGAACAATCTTCTTCCATCTATTTAAAGGTAAAGATGTTATTCCATTATTTCTTGCTTCAATTATCCCTGTTACAAATCAGCTTTACTGTTGCTCTTTTGAAAGTAATTTTTTTTTCTTTTTTCTCCCTTTGGTTGTTTGCTCTATGCTGTATTTTCTTTTTTTGTGTTTGATGATGTTATATCTAGATGTTTGTTTTGATTGTTTTTTTTTTATTTCTATGGATACAGTTAGAGACGATCTCTCTCGCTCTCTTTCTTTTTGCTTCTTTTTTTTTTTTTTTTTTTTTGCTGGGAGGAGGCATTGGTTTATCACACTATTTTTTCTTGTTTTTGTTGTTGTTGTTGTTGTGCAGATCCTTGAATCTGTTGATTAATGTGTTACATCAGCTTTAGAAAAATTTTTGCCTGGATCTTTTCAAATAAAGCTTCTCTGCCCTATTCGCAGCCTGCTCTTTTTTGGGGGAATCTCAAAAATATTTGACAAGTATTTTTACTTGTTCACTTATCCTATGCTCTCTTCTTTATTTTGTAACCTTTTTTCTCTCTTTTCCTCAGTCATTTTTAAATGCTTGTTGTTGTTGTTGTTGTTGTTGTTGTTACCAGATGAGCGGTAACAGTTGAATGCAGACGTGCATGCAGGGTTAGATAATTCAAGCACACACTCTTCTATTGGTATAGTCAGATGCTATCTATCACCTGTCTGTCTTTCTGTCTGTCTATGTGTCTTTATTTCTTGCTGCAGGGAGGCGTGGTGTCGCTAACGTTGTTGTGCTTCTCTTGTGTTTCTGTAAGACCTTTGCTGTCACCTCTTTCTTTCTTTTTTTCTTCACTACCAGGTCTGAATTCTGTCCCCTGACTTCTCTGAAAGTCGTTTTTGGTATTTCCCCACTCAGAGTGGGCTTTCTTTCCTAGACTTCCTCTCTCCTCCCTACTTTTCTCCACACCCTCACCGGATTGCTTCCTCAGGGATGAGCTCGAGTTCATGTCCTGAATCTGGCTGTGTACGTGAGCGCAGAGTATTCCTGTCTCCTAATTACACCATAGGTGTGTATTATGGGTAATGGTATTTGCTCTTCTAGTTTAACTATATTATTTTGTCAAGAAATGTGTAAGGAGATCTGAATTTCAATGGCCACCAACATTCTATGGGCTTTCTCCAACCAAGTACTCATGGTGGCTATTAGAATTTATTTTGAATGGAAATATTCCTGCCTTATTTTTGTGTAAGTGTTCTTCTTATAATGGATTGCCATTTTCATTGTTGTGATTATAATTATGATCTCAAGAGAACATACATGTTACTCCTTCCAAACTCCCTGCTCAGGACGAGTCACTGGTTGACAACACTTCTGTTTTATGTGTCTTTGTCTCAGATGCCACTTTCCGTATATAACCCAGTAGCTCACACCATGGTATGTACACTAATCTCAATGTGCTGAACAGCTTGTTTAAATGCCAATTCTAGGAATGTATTTCCAGAGATTCTGAATCAGGGAGGCTAATGGAGAATCCAGGCTGTCTGCATTTCTAATGGGCATCCCACATGATGCTGACACAGGTGGCCCTGGGACCGCCCTTCCAAAAGTGCTGACGTAGACTTTCCTTGTGGGCCCATCCTCAGGGAAGGAGGATGCTAGCTGTGTGGGATTTGTGTTAGGACTGCAGAATGACCTCACGGCAGTCATGAGTCAGGGCACCCAACAGATAGGAGGGCTGGGTACGTCAAACAGGAGAGCTCTGACTTCCAAGAGTCCTGATCAAAGTAACACAGACCCCAAGTTCTTGAAGGACTAAAATCCTGGGAGGGCCCTTTGTAAACATTTTTGTAATATACCACCTCTTCTTCTCGCGTCAGAGCCAGGTATAACGACCATAACAGAGGAAGGCATTGACACAGGAGAAACAACAGGAGACAGATTACTAGAATGGAGACTGAAGATTCTAACAGTGTTACATCAAGTCTAATAAAATTCTTCTGATGAAGAGGACCAACCTCAAAGCCAGAGATGTCCCTGAGCCCCAGGTCAAAAGAGGTTTCCTCTGTGTCTACAGGACAGAGGAAGGACCTGAGGAGGACATAATATTAGTTTCCTCTCCATTCCGTGGGGATTTTAACCCATTTTGTTTGCAAAGGGGATAACTTCTTTTATGACCTCCTGAGATTGTTATTAAGCTCTAATATCTTAATGATTGCAAATGTTCACCTTGTACTCGGAAGTGCCAGAAAAAAAAAAAAGAAAATGGTCATCCTGAGAGGTAAAGGCCTTTGAATAAAACTACCCTTCTTTGAAAACAAACAAACAAACAAAAAAAAAAAAAAAAAAAACAAACAAATAAGCAAAAAGCAGTAAGATCATGTCTTTCTTCTGTTCCAAAGCCCATTAGAAATGCAGACTGCCTGGCTTCTCCATTAGCTTCCCTGATTCAGAATCTCTGGAAATACAGAATTATAATGTATATAAATACAAAATAGTCAAGCAGCTATTTCAGCTTCCCAGAACCACACACTGTTTCTGGCTCTTGACCATGAGCCAACGCTATCAAGGCAGCATGCCTGAAGCTCCCTGTGCACGCTTACCTTCTGATAGCATCACGCTGACTTCACTCACCCTTTGGATACTGCCAAGCATTGCATAAGGAAGACCAAGGCCTTTGTTTTTAGACCTGGGATGGAATGGTTTAGCAATTTTATGATGGTTCCTAAAACCAATTTTTCAATTGCTTTGAAAAGTCAATGCTACTATCTAGGACAAAAATCACAAAATATATCTTCATTAGCAGTTGATGGAACCCTCTTCAGCTTTTTCTGTTGATGGTTAAAGTGAAGTGTGCCTGCAGAATCAGTAAGGGTCCTTTTAAAGAGAGAACAAAGAATGATGCTCACAGTACTTGATCAAGCCTGAGCAGCTGCTCATGAACTTCTGTTTATCCATTTATTTTACTAAGAAATTATATTTTACATATTTCTTAGACTATGGGGACAGTTTTTATTTTAGAACTGAAGTTTTCAGGCCAGACACGATGGCTCACGCCTGTAATCCCAGCACTTCAGGAGGCCGCCAAGAGGTCAGGAGATCGAGACCTTCCTGGCTAATATGGTGAATCCTCGTCTAGACTAAAAATACAAAAATTAGCCAGGCGTGGTGGCGGGTGCCTGTAGTCCCAGCTACTCATGAGGCTGAGGCAAGAGAATGGCGTGAACCTGGGAGGCGGAGCTGGCAGTGAGCTGAGATCGCGCCACTGCACTCTAGCCTGGGCAACAGAGCGAGACTCTGTCTCAAAAAAAAGAACTGAAGTTTCCAAAGTTCCATGCAGAATTTTGAAATCACTTCAATTAGCTTTTATTAAATTACAACGTCAACTTTGGTCTCTTCTTTGTCTCTGTCAAGAAATGGTTATTTCTGGGATTTGATTCACTTTCTTTATCAACGAGCCTTTCTCTAAAAATGAGGGCCAAAGGCCTACAGCATTGGGAAGATATCAATTATATTTAATTGCACTACTGTTACTGTTATAGCATGATGATAGAATTTTAAAAAGCAGAGTTAGTTATTCATAGTGTAAAACTTTCAGCATGCTTCAAATATTTCAGTGAGTTAATTCCTGTTTGTATCATTACAAGGTTGTATTTTCTCTTTTTGATCTTCTAAATAGAGATAAAGACATTGTGACCCAGAGAGAACAAAAAATTTGACTTCAATTGTAGAGTTGCATTTACAACCCTTTTTCTCCTAGTCTTTGGATAAACCTACTCACATCATTGATTCTTGGAGGACATAGCAGCTCTGAATATTTTTCACTGCTCCATGTCCCATTTCAGCTATACAAAGCTGACAGCAAGAACTATTTGTATGTGATTAACCAGTAATTTTAGCAATGCTGCTTTTCGTTACTATTCAAGGTGCTATAATTAATACCATTCCAGTATATCAGTTTTAACTCATATTTCACTCCAAGCAAAAACTTGGCAGTCATGGTAAGGGCATAAAAATAAGCAAAGGGATAGATTATTTTTAGAATACCAAGGAGTTTGTGAAGTAAATTCCAAAATGATTATGTAAAATACACGGCAGCAGTCACCACCACCAGATCCTGTTCTCGGGGATGTATGCTGAGTGCTTGAACTCAGAGGCCACAGCCAGTGAAAATAATCCAGGACACAGAGCAAAGGCTGAACTTATCTCCCAGGGACACGATCTTCACAGATAAGCATGGTGGAGGTCCCTGAAAGGCCATGATTACCAGTAGATATGGCCTGTGCAGTAAGCAGGAGCATGCCAATTAAGTAATAAGTAATTTACTGTGTCATTTATATTGTGTCAGATGGAGGAATTGGAGTATGGAGAGGTAGAATGAATTACTAAAGGCTACACAGGGAGGGAAGTGGCCGGATGGGATTGAGAACCCTAAAAGGATCCCTGGCACATGGTAGGACCTGGGAGGCTTGAATTGAGTGATCAGACGGAAATGAATTGGGAAAGGCCTGGAAAGATTGGCTCAGGCTTGGATGTTCTCTGGAATCCAGCAAGAGGCCACACTTAATGGATCAGTCGGGGGTAAAGGTAGGTTCTAAGGACAGCCCAGAGTCCAGTGGAGTACAGAAGCTCTTTGGGGGGGCCCTATATCTAGGCACAACACAAAATCAGTACCACCTTCGAGGTAAGTATCCCCTTGGGTTCTTACCAACACCCATTTCTAGTCCTTTAAATATGACAAAACTAAAACCAAGCTTAGGAATGAAGCAGAAAGAAAGAGAGAGAGGGAGAGAGAGAGAGAAAGAAAGAGAGGGAATTATCCATCTGGCCCTTAGCCTCACTCTAGCCAGCTACATGAGGTATTGCTGTGTACCTGGCTGTCATTCTCAAGTGACCTACATGTCCTAAATATGGCATATGCTAAAATGGAGAAAAAATAAGGAAACAAGGCATTTTCATTTATTAAACCTAAGTCCTCTTTTCTTCCTGAAAATGTCTTTAATAAACATTTTTAATGAAAATTGAGATTTTAAAAACCTCTAAACACTCTTAAGAAGTAGACATTTCTTTCTATCCATGGCAAAGTGTGGCTCACCTACAGAACAGCTCAGCTTCATGTTTCTCTTGGCCAGATGGATTTTATGTAGCATCTGTGGGTAATTCTGTTAGTAGATATCCACCCCTCCATCTGGATACCAAATCTAGTTACACAATGATATAGAGACAAGGAGGAAAGGAGGGAAAAAGGGATATTTTATATCAACATTTTGAATTTCAATCTTTTTCCAGAAATGATATGTTTAGGTGAGCAAATAAAACTAGATTAAAACCAGGTGGCCAAAGTGAAAAAGACTCTTTAAACTAAACATGAAATTATTTCCTCTTTCAAAGAATAAGATGTTATCTTTGAAGCACACGAAGCATTTGGTTAAAATTTTCACATCTTACATGTGTGTCCAGATTTCATACTGCCCTTTACTGAAAAGCATGCTAGAAGATATTTATTTTAAATATGAACATAAGTTTTATCTTCTTGGTTTTTTTTCTAAATCAAGTATAAGCCCCTAAACTTCTAAATCGTGTCTATCCATGTAAAAAGTTTTCTTTACACACACACAAACACACACACACACATTTATTACATTTAATCCACCTCGGTAGCATTGACATTTGGGGCTGGTGATAATTCTCTGTTATGGGGGCTGTCCCAGGCATCATAGCATGTCTGTCAGCATCCCTGATATCTACCCACTAGATACTGGTAGCACCCACCAGTTATGACAACCAAAGATGTCTTCAAACATTGCTAAATGCCCACAGTTGCCAAAACCAACCTTAGTAGAGAGCCCTGGCTCTAAATCAATGTCCGTAACAAGAGATCCTTTGGATTTGAGAATTAAAAATATAATACTAAGTTCCTCAACTGACTGAACAAATGCCCTAGGGACCAAGGGGACCCCAGAGAAACCTTAAAAACTGAGCTCCTGGCCATGACGGGAGGAGAGGTTAGATA
Source organism: Macaca fascicularis (assembly GCF_037993035.2). NCBI lineage: Eukaryota > Metazoa > Chordata > Mammalia > Primates > Cercopithecidae > Macaca > Macaca fascicularis. Next base: position 5,985,244 of record NC_088380.1, on the reverse strand, counting down.
TGCCTCGTTACACCCCATTCCTTCTGTGGTTTAGACACAACTGACCAGCATTAATGTTAAAATAGAGATCGTAAGACTAGCAGAATAAACTCTTTTGTGGCATAAAGATACTAAACCGTAAACAAGACCCAAGGCCATGCCAGGCAAGGGTTAAGTCACGCACCCCTACACTTAAAGAAAAAACTGTTCTAACTGCACAAGGTTTCTTTTCTCTAGCAGCTAAACAAGAATTTGTTCTGCATGAAGCTCCTGCCCCAACCCCTCCTCCTTCAAAGTGCCTTCCTTTTGGGCTCTGCCAGAGGCTGCAATTCCCAGCCTCTCCGAATGGCGAACTTGCAGCCTGCGATGCTTTATAAGAAATAAAATAACCTATCCTAATTTATGAAGACTGTGGTTTTTTAGTGGACAGATTGAAGTTCTCATTCTGCTCTGGGGGAAGCTGAAGGCCACAGCCTGTGTCCTGTATCCTCAGCTAGTGGCAGAGGCCTCTACCCATTATTGGGCTTTCTGGTGCATGAACTCATCAACTGTATTATTACCGTAACAATTCAGGACCTGGTTCCTCAACTGTTTCTTCTCCCTCTCCAGTCTCACAAATAAAACTCCAAAAGTCAGTATTTTATGAGAAGAAATTAAAAATCAATGAAGTAGCCATACTTGAATCCATGTGATATGCAATGTCATTCACAAAGTGCCCTCTACAACGACTCATGCACAAGGTGGGGGCCTCACATTTATTTATGTATGGTGTCATTAATCCCCACAACTCTGCCATGCATGTTTTATTGTCCCCAAATGGTAAAGAGAGTAACTGAGGCTCAGAAAGGGCAATAACTGACTCCAGGCAGCACAGATCACAATGGTCTAAGCCAGAATTGAAGTCACTCTCAGGTCTCAAAGCCCCTGCCTCTTGCTGAGCATCGTATCATTGAGCTCAATGGCCATTGAGCTCCATGACTTTCTCCAAGCCCCCAGTCATGGTCTCTGGAGGTGTATAGGAAACACGGGTACTTCAGCATGGCCCTCAGCTTTAAACCCAAGTTGAGAGCTTAAATCGATCCTATTTTCTATACATTAATTTCCATGTTCTCCTTTTGGCTTATACTTCTATTTTCTCTGTAAAGGTTGATTTGGTTTAGGAAATACTCTTTCTCCATTAATCTGTCCTCCTTGAAAGATTTTTAAATGCTAAATAGTGGACATATGGAATTCCTTAAAAGTCTTCTGCAGTTATCTCTGGAACACCCAGTGGCATAAATTTCCCAGCTGGTTCTCCACTTAAAGGGTAAACAAGCCCAGTTCCACATGTCCAACCTTTGAAGCTGGGACTCAGGGTCAATGGGAAGGTTCAGGGAAAGGGAGGGCTTCCTCATAAGCATTTAGTCTGTGGCCATGCAGCCTCACTCTTATCCTATTTTTCCAGCAACTAAGAAAAAAGAAGAGAAAAGAAAACCCACTTTGCTGTTGTTTCCTAGCTCTCTCTCAAGAGGCATGGTGCCAGGCAGTTCCAAGCACTCTATCTTGTGAAAAATAAACACCCACTTAGAAGCATATGCCGTGCACGCCTGCGATGGCTGCAGGCTTTTGTCCTGACAGTGTCTGTACACTGGCAGAGAGAGCAGGACAAAGCAGTGTGGGTTCCCAGAGGACTTTCTCAAAGACCTTGGACAATCACTGTTTTGCTTATGCCCTCCCTTGGATGGTAGGAAGGACCTGCTAATTCCTGCAGTGTTAGAGAGGGGTGTGCCAACCTCTCACCATTACAGTGGTCCTCAAGGTATATTTCAAGGTGTTCTCTCTCTCTCTCTGTCTCTCTCTCTCTCTCTCTCTCACACACACACACACACACAAACACACACCCCTAGATGCTATATTATGACATATTCTGCCCTTTGCCGTTCCATGTGAAACTTTGAATAAATTGACTAAATAGGAAAGAGTACAAAACAGGCAGAGGTTTTGTACCAAGCCACACAGGACTAATAAAAAAGGAGTCAAGAACCAACGTGAGTGGCAGCCATGCAGGTCTTCCAAAATTATAAGGTGAACCCACAGCCACAGCTCCCACGGTCCTGAGAGCTGGGAGGGAAGTTGATGATAAACCCTTTCACACAGGAAAGCCACCTTGATACTCTGTCTGAACAGCATTGAGCAGGACCTGAGGAAGTTCTGGGTCTCGAATGACAGAGTTAACAAGATGACAGGAACTGCTCACTGGGAATTTACCTTCATTTGATGCTTTTAATATTCCTCTTACAACTTAAAATTCTTTTGATCAAGAGAAAAAAAAAAAAAAAAAAAGTCTCTTGTTTAGGTGTCAGCATGAACTGAAAATGAGAGAGAAGGGCAAATATCAAGTCCAGGACCAACTACATCAATATCTAAAATGACTGTCATCATTCGCAAAAATCTGAAGATAACCCTAGGTCCAAGGTTCAAATTTAAAAATTGGAGTTAAAATAATATTTTCTCTTCACCATTCTCTAAAGTATCAAGGTGAAATCTCTTCTAACATTTGGGGGCTTGCTTACATAAAATGACAAAGCCAGGGTGGTAAGTGTGGGTGGGTGGGAAACAGAATGGGAGATTAAAAATAAAATGTGACGAAATTATAATGTAAATTGGAAATATATCTAAGTTTAATTCAGGAAAAGAGTTCAATTTATACACACATTTCCAAGTACTTCTAATTTTAGACTTTCTTCCCTACAAAGTCAAGCTCTTTGGATCTCCCAAGCATCATTAGATGCAACATTTGTACAGTGCTGGGGAAGTCACCTTGACCTATTATCTAATTGCCCTAGAAGTGCTTCTCAAGGCTTGCTCACCACTCAGTGGAACGTACTGAATAAAAAATCTTAAAATGATGATAAATAGTTGGCACTGTGGGAGAGGTAGAACTTTGATGTGAAACAATGTTAAAAAAAAAAAAAAGTGTACATGACATCTCTGCCCTCCGTCTGGTGGATTAAGGCTCTGTGTCACCAATGTCATCCACACTTGACACCTGAGACATCCTGTTTGGAGCTACAAAGCTTTTCTGTAGCTATCCCTTGTTTTACCACAAATTCCTACCTGAGCAGTCTAGTGCTACTGAGCAACCTTTAATCTACCAAATACTGAGTTTCTGGAACATGTGTTCCATTAGCTGTTGCTCATGCTACTCTCTTTCTATTTACTGTGATCCCATCCCCAATTCTTTCATTCTCAAATAGTCTTAATTTATACTTCTTAGGAACAGGCGTAAGAATTTCCCTGCTTCTCCCCGCTTGTTAAACTCATTTTTATTCTCATCCTTCCTTTGCTCATATCCTTTCTCCTTTTTCCAAAGAAAGTTCTCCCCTTTTTTATGTTAAGTTCATCTTTATAGGACTTAATCTGACCAATCATCCTCACTTTTCAGTATTCTTCATTTCTCTCTCTTTCTATGGAATTCACTCTTTTATTTGGTAAGTATGCTCAATCTTCACATCCCTTGAACTAAATAGAAAACTTATCTCATCTTTGCCATAGTTCTTGAGTTTTATCTGAAATAATGTTCTCAACAATTTAAAAAGCTGTCCTCAACCATATTTCTAGGTGATGCTCATCTTCATCCCTACATTTATTTACAAGAACACTGGGTCACTCAGGACCCAGTCAAGAAAATAGAAAGCATGCCAGTTATTTTAACAGTGAGAATTGAGTACAGGGAATTGACTGACTAGGAATTAGAGGGCTGAAAATACATAGAGACACAGAGATGGTAGCTGCAGAATCAGTTAGCCTTCAAGGACTGAGGAGACAAAGGGAAGAGGTTGGATTTGTTAGAACATAAAATTTGGGTGAGAGGCCCTGCCGAGCTGAGACCCAGGTCTCTGAGGAAAGGGGACTGTTTTGTAGATGCTGGTGCCACAAAATCTTGGAAGGGATCCCATAAGGCTCAGGTTATGGGAAAAACTGGAAACTGGAATCAACTCATGCTGAGATTAGGTCATTGACACTGATGGGAAACATAAACAAAAGGAAGGAGTGAGTAGTCCCTTCTCCCCCTCCAGCCTTCTCACCTGTCTCTTGTCCTTTGGGTGGAGCCTGAACAGGAGCATATGGCAAAGGTAAAAATGTCATTTGCAGAGTACAGAGCCTGAGCAGAGTAGCTTCATCACAGACCATTCTTAAGCCACTACTCAGCATCTCTACATATATTTCAACGTCCTTGTGAACTGGGATAAACAACACTTACAACTTCATGTCTTTACCTAACATAAAAGAGAGGAATCAAGAATTTTTTGACCCTAAGGCCCTCAAAATGGAAAAGATAAAAGATCATCTTCAAGGTCTAGAAAAAAATGATGAGTAGAATTTCACAGATAAAAATATAATAACAAAAAAATGTAAGCATGCAGCCTTAGGATCCGGCCTGTTGTAATTTCTTTTTTAGCTAAAATCTCACAGATAACTTCACATTCTGCAAAGATGGAATATTCTGGATGACATTCTAGGGCGGTGGCAAGTGTAGGAATCAACCTGAAAGAGATATCGTGCAATCTCAACAGAGCGTGAAGAGCGTGAAAGAAGAGGAGGTCTGAAGGAAAAACAATGTAACCCATTGGAGACCTATTCTTGTGGGGAGAGGGTGCTGTGAAGGTGGATGAGGCTCCAGCACTTCCCTAAATGTTGTGTCCTTGTAGGAATGTGCATGACAATGAGTCCAGCTATCTGCTCAAGGGCTCTGTAGCACCCTCTTTCAATCTTCCTCCTACTAGAAAAGTCCTGGGAATCATTTAGGAAGGGTATTTGTTCATGGGAGCAAAACAGTGATTTAGAACAAACATCAGGAGACACTGTGACGACAACAGCAATGCCACTAAAATACCTGCCTGGGGAAATTGTGAGAGACCTTCTTCCACAGGCATTAAAGCAACATCAGAACAAATACAACCTGTGCCCATTTAAGCAAAGTCTGGCCTCGGGCATGGCATCCAAATGAGCTGTCTTGGTCCATTCGAGCCTAGGCTCCAGACGGAGGTCACGCTTTCAAATGAACAAATCATGTGGAGTCATTTGTTGGAGTTTCCCCCATCCTGAATCTAAACACTGAGACCAGGCTTCTCACACTGCACCCTTCACCAACAGGGCTCGGAGAGGCAGGAACTGGGTGTGGCAAAGAGCCCTGCCAGGTGAGCCATTTTTGGTCCTTGAACAAAGTGATCTCCTATTTTTACAGATGTGATTGAGAACGCCACATGATGCCACTAGACTGAGGAAATGAACATAAAATTCATTATTTGTTATTAAAGAGAGTCCCGTGAAGATTAATGGATCTGTGCCCACAATTAAGTTAGATCAGGTCTAGGAGTTAGGCCAAGGTCTAGACGAACCTGCCCTCACACCACACAAATGTGCCCACAAATGTGCACACAGCAGTGTAGACATATGCACTCTCACACACGCAAGCACAAAGACATGAATACACACACACGCACATATTCATGAACACATACACATCCCCATGTACTCACAACACACAATGCGTGCACACATACATATCACACACACACGCACACATATATACCACACATGCAGGCACATATATACAGAAATGCACACACCACTCACCCAAGTGAGCACATGAAGCCACATACATGTGTACACATACAGGCACTACTATGCTCAGGATGTCAGTTGGTTTAAATGACCAGGAGACAAGTGCACTTCCAGTTCCCTCTCATGCACCCGAGGAGCCTTGCACACCCCCAAGCCCTGCACTGTCACAGGGTACTTGTTGGGTCTCCTTACAGGACTGTCTCCTGACCAGTCTGTGTGGCCTTGGAGGGCAAGGTCTACCTTTACCTCTGTACCCCCAGCTCTGGCCAAGGCTGCCCTGGCTCTTGTAGAGCTGTCCTGTGTTGGAGATCCCCTGCAGGCGGATATCACCAGACCCCTGGGAACGCCTTTCCTTCTTAAGAAAGCACAGTAAAAGTAACTCAACAGCTGCTCCTGTGCAGAACGTAGGAGGTTGAGGCAGCTCAGGGCTTTGGCTGTGGCAACTAGAAAAGACAGACCAAGTTTTAAAAATCGTATTTATGGGGCTAAGAGAGCTGAGTTGGCTTAAATATCCAGCATCTTTGTTAAGAGAAAGAGATATGAGCATTGTTATTTTTCAATAACTGAGGAAATGCCCTTCTCCCGGCCTGATTGCCTTTTTGTTCACATCCTCATCTGCTAGGTTGGGTAGAACCCCCTGAGCTCTTGCCTCTAAACCTCACTCCCATGCAAGGTTCAGCCACTGCTCTTGGATGCACGTTCTGACCTGTGAAGAGCTCTGTGTTGCTTTGGATGGCCTTCCTGTTTCCTTCTTCTGGCTTCTCCCTACCATTGGGTAAAGATTTATTCAGCTTGCCTGGTCTCCCTGGATGTGGAGGACACCAGATGCCTGATGGGACCTCAGAATCAACACTGTAATAAAATATATCATCGCTGTCCCTGAAGCAAAGCAAATTCAATCCCCAGGTTCCAACAGCCTCTAGAGCTGAGGTTAGCCAAGGATGCTGCTAAGTGATTTCACCTTTGCTCTCTCCTTCTCTGCAATGTTTGCATTTATTGGGTGCTTCTGGGGCCTCAAGAATGTCTCTGGTGAGACCCTGGATCATTTTAATCAATGTGCTAAGTGACCATTCCTGTGGCACCAGCCCACATTGCAACAACCTGCCGCATCAACAGCAATTGAAGATGCCTGGCTAGAAATGTGTGACTCAACCTCATGAATTTCCTGTACAGAAAATGTTGCCTTACACATCATCCTCCTCAGTCAGTCACATGTTTGTCTTGGTGCTCTCTCATGGCTGATTAGGAGAGGTCAACAGAAGGAAGGGAGAGAGCTTGCATGGAATGCATCCCTCAGCTTGGGAGAGCTGCAACTTCATTTGAAATATACAATACTAGAATACTCAATTTTCATTGTCATCACAAAGACTTATACTCATGATACCCAGATTAAATTTCCTCATAATCAGAAGACATTTGACTGGCAGAATGCAATACATATTCAGAAGGAAACCATGGGGTCCCAGAGTAGATCTCATGTGTACATTTGCATGTCTATGTATGCTAGGATGAGACACTATGTTGTAACAAAGGATGACTTGGCCACACTGCTGGAGGAAAAGGTCCCCAAAGTCCAGGGTTGCAGAGTCCTATTGGGTCCCTGTGTCTGTGAGTGTCTGTGCAAGCTCCTCCAGCTCTGTAATCGCACATTCTGACGGGCATAGAGCATGAGTGTAAGAATGAATGAAGTCACAGAATTCGTGTCTGGGAAAATTCACACCTGACCTGAAAACCACCACTCTAAGGTGACCACAATGAAGCATGTGTTCGACTGTCCTAGAATCAGAGGAAAGCTGGGCGCCGTTGGAGTTGTGAGTGTCAAGAGTCAGCTCACAGACTCACGCTCAGCTGCTGGGAAAATTGCAAAAGCAGCCATCTGCGCTTGCTCTAATCCTGTGCTCCTTTGCCCAGCCCAGTACTGCACACTGGATTGGCCATCACCCCATGCAAAGAGGCAGAGATGCTGGAGTCTCTGGCAAGAGTCTGGGAGATATTTGGGGGTCACAAGAACTCTCCACTCAACCACTGACTGGCCCTTTCATTCACCATGCATGAAACATGAATTCAAAGGGTTAAAAGCAGGCATGAAGGGAGAATGGAAAGGCAAGAGGGAGGAAGGGAAAGCTGAGGGAAAGACAAGGAGATGGTAAGGATGGGAAGCAGAAAGAAGACGTGCACTTGGGTTGGGGACAGCCATTTCCCACCTGGGGCTTCAGTCCCTCCTTGGACTACCCCTCCCTCCCTTGCTCCCTCACACAGGCTGTGGAGATGCAGGTTCACCTGGACTGCATCTCCTCCTGTTTATGCTCAACATTCTGGCTTGAAAATAATCCTGAAGGATGATTGATGAAACGTTGCTGGAAACACAGATGTTATAGAGGCTGGACACAGGCACAGGCTGTGTCTGCAGAGGAAAGGCCCTCCTGTCCCTGGGCAGGGCATAGAAATGGTCTAGGCCTCACATGTGTCCATCTGTCCCTCTTTCCTCCTCTGGCCTCATCCTCCTGCATACCCACCACGTGGATTCCCTTATGAATTAGCCCTCATCACTACCTCCTCCTCCTCCCAACCAGCTGCTCAGTCTTAGGGCGCTAAGACATGTGAACAAACAATTGCAGTGGAGGGCTGCAGTGGTGACACACAGAAGCAGAGTCCTCAGGCACGTGGGGGAAGGGACGCCTCCCATGGAGTTCTGCAGAGGTCCTGGGTGTGCCGCCCCATGGCCTTCCACTCTCCTCACTCCCTTCTGCTCCCTCCTGTGAGCCTCCAGAATGACTTTTTGTTCCTTTCTTTTTAATTTTACATAGACTTTATTTGTAGAACAGTTTTAGGTTCACAGCAAAATTGAAAGAAAGGTCCAGAGAGTTCATATTTACCTCCTGCCCCTCCAAGCCCTCCACTATCAGCATCCCCTACAATGTGGTGCCTTCATCATGAACAGTGGACCTGCACAGACACGTCGCTGTCCCCTGGAGGCTATAGTTTACACTAGGCTCGCTCGTGGTGCCGTACATTCTGTGGGTTTGGACAGATAGTGACCTGGATCCACCATGAGGGTATCATAGAGGGTAGTTCCCAAATCCCTTGCACTTTGCCCACTCACCCCTCCCTCACCACTCACATCGGGCAACCACAGACCTTTCTCCTGTCTCCATAGTTTTGCCTTTTCCAGAAGGTTATATATTGGAATCATAGATGTAGCCTTTTCAGACTGGCTTCTGTCACTTAGTAACAGGCATTTAAGATTCTTATCTTTTCATGACTTCCTAGCTCACTTCTTTTGAGTATGAGCTGAATAACATCCCATTGTCTGAACGTACCGCAGTTATCCACTCATCTACTGAAGGACATACTACCAAGGCTGATTCTCACTAACCTTGAACAAACCCAGATTTGTCTTTCACTCTCCAAGTCCTTAAACAGCATGCAGGTCTCTGCCCTTCAGCGCCCTCCTGTTCCTGCCCCTCCGTGGCTGCAGCCACACTGACCTCCATCCCCCCATCTTCTTCCAGCAGCCTAGAAATGACCCCCACCTTGTAGGCAGCAGAGGCCTTTAAGTCTCAGCTCGAATGGACTTTCTCAGCAAGACCTTCCCCAACTACCCAAAGGGAAGTCTTCCTCAGCTTCTCAAGTACCTTCTTTGTTCCCTTCACCACACCCTTCACAATTCACTTGAATATGCAAAGTCAAGTACTGTATTCACATACTTGATTCCCGCTTGCTGTTTTCATGCATCTCTCCCTGTGCCATGACTCTGTGCAGGCAGGTAGAGACCTTGTCTGTCTTATACATACTGCACTCCGTGACGGTCACGTGATTCCTCACACCCAGAAGCTGCCAATAAATAATTGTGTAATGTGGAGTGAGTCTAAGCTATCATGGACAAAGGCAGTTGGCATGGCCAGGAGACTGCATTTTCAATAGGGATTGTTGATGAAAAGGATGAGAAAGACTCATGTAGTACAATGCACACATCATTATTTTATAATATAAAATATTAGCAAAATCTGTACAAGCTGCAAATGTATACAGTTGCATATTTCTGACATAATGAAAAAAGAACTCTCTCCATTAGATTTTCATATAAAGTATACTCATTTTTATTTGTTACCATATTTTATCATACCCAAGATATATTCTAATTTCAGAGTTGCTAAACTATTTAAATTTTTAAAAAGACACCATTGATTGTAAGACTCATGTTGATCCAGAGCTGTTGTTCCATTGATCCAGCCTGTGTAACAAACCACCCAACACTCAGAGGTGTGAAATAACCACTATTCATTCTGCTCTTGGATTGTGTAAGTCAGAAATTTGAACACGACACAACAGGGAAGGTTTGTTTCTGCTCCACGATGTCTGGGACCTCGGCCAGAGGACATGAGATTCTGGAGGTGACTCCAACAGCTGGGGGCTAGACTAACCTGGAAGATTTTTTATTTACCTGGAGCCCTCTACTGTGTGGTTTTAGGCTTCTCAAAGCCATGGAAGCTGGGCTGTGAGAGGTATCACTCCAAAAGGAGGTGTCTTAATCTGTCCAAGCTACTATAATGAAAATACCATAGACTTGGGGGCTTAAATAACAGTAATTTATTTATCACAGTTCTGGAAATTGAAGTTCAAAACCAAGAAGCCAGCAGATCAGTGTCTGTTGAAGTCCCTCTTCCTGGTTTGCAGATGGCCATCTTCTGGTTGTGTCCTCACAAGGTGAAGAGCAGAGAGAGAGCTCTGTGAGGTCACTAATCCCATCATGAAGGCCCCTTCCTCATGGTCAAGTCACCTCCCAAAGGCCCCTCCTCTTATCACCTTGGGGTGAGGACTTCAACAAATGAGTTCCGGAGGACAAAAACAGGCAGATTTCTGACCTATCCTTGGAAGTGATGCAGCGCCACTTAGGCCATCTCTGTTGGATACTAGTGAGTCTCTAAGTCCAGCCCAGATTTGAGGTTGGGGCAAGGAAGTCAGCCCAGTTCATGATAAAGGTGAGGAGAGGGGCAAAGTCATTCCATTCATACATGGAATGGGAAGTAGTTTTGCAGCCATTCTTGGGAGATTCAATCTGCCACAAATGTTAAAATGTGAAATAATGGTAGCATGAAATTGATTAAATAGGAGTTTTACACAATGGCTATTTCAAGTGTGTGTGTGTGCATGAACACATGCGTTTATGTATAATTATTTATTTATAATATATTTGAAACCTACTGTGGCAGATGCATTGACTGTGCACCAAATAAATGTGCATGTGCTTCACCACATCTCCCAGGCCCCTGCCAGGTACTCTGGGCCATGAAACCATTTATGGCCAGTAGGACATGAGCAAAAGTGACTATGTTAATTTCAAGTTGATGCACTTGAGAGCTGTTGCAGATAACTCCAGGTCTCTTTCTTTCTGCTGCAGCTATTTTTTCCACATGTGCACCTACAAATTAGCAGATTCCAATTCAACAGGTGACCCCCAGACACTCTTTCCACCTCATCATCTCACTGTTTTACCCAGTGAATGCTGTGGAAGCAGGACATCAAGTCTCGTGATATTAAACCAGTGCAATTTGAGGATTTATTTGTTACCACAGCAGAGGATCATGTGATTATAATAGTAATAAATACTGTGCAAAGGTGGTGAAGTCCTGCTGAAATAAAAACCCAAAACATATGGCACTGATTCAATGATAGAGTATGGCCAGAGGACTGATTTCAGAAGCTAAAACAATGCAGATCCATATTGTAAAATGGCAAAGCAGTACTGTGTACAGGTTATTTCTGGGATTCAGAAAGGTGTTGCAATAAAGACAGATGGGCAGAAAGCACTGGCCAGTCTGCAAGCACAGATGAGCGAGAACAGAGACAGCCCAGAATGTGGAGCCCTTGCAGTGTTAGACAACCTGATTATTTCTAGACCCTAAATAACACATGGGATGTTAAAATACGTGGAATGATGAAAATCCAATAAAACCTCAAAGCAGCCAGCACTAAGGAAAGAGAGATTTATGAGAATGATAAAGAAATATAGCACACCTGAGAACCATGTCTTGCCAAAAATCTCCTCCTTGACCAAACTTTAGTCAGACTCCTCTGAGACCCCTTGTCCTGAGTCTGCTGAGTCAAGTTTTAGCAAGAATCCAGCTAGGCCAAGTTAGCACAAATGCCCTTACCCTTAATATCTAATCAATGTTCTCTTCCCCCACAGTGGTATCTCATCAGTTCCTCTTAGTAATTTCTATCCACTGACCCCCTCACTCTGATACCAGGCTATAAATCCTCAGCTGTCCTTGCTGTATTCAAACTTGAGTTCAACCTCTCTCCTCTACTGCAATAGTCTTGACCCTATTGCAATTGTTTTGAATAAAGTTATTCTTTTCTGTTACACTCTGTCTGATGCAGTTTTCTATGGCAGCCTAGAAAGGAATTGTGTAAACTTTATTTACAGAAAACAGACAAATAGTCTTAAGTTTTCACAGGAATTTTGTTGCCACATGAATTGTGAACTAGCTCTTTTAAGCAACCAGATCTCATGTGAACTAACTGAGAGATAACTCGTTTATCACCAAAGGAATGATGCTAAACCATTCATGAGGGATCTACCCCCATGATCAAATCACCTCCCACCAGGCTCCATCTCCAATCCTGTGAATCACATTTCAAAATGAGTTTTGAGGAGGACAACATCTAAGCCACATTGTTCCACTCCTGGCTCCACAAATCTCATGTTGTTCTTCTCACATTTCAAAATATAATCACCTCTTAGCAATAGTCTCCCAAAGTCTTAACTCACTCCAGTATTAACTCAAAAGTCCCAAGTCCCAAGTCTCATCTGGAGATGAGTTCTCTCCACCTATGAGCCACTGAGACCAAAAACAAATTATTTACTCCCAAGACACAATGGTGGTATAGGTATTAGGTATACATTCCCATTCCAAAAGGAAGAAATTAGCCCAAAGAATGGGGCAGTAAGCCCCACACAAATATTAAACCTGGCAAGGGAGCCATTAAATCTTAAAGCTCCAAAGCAAACTCCTTTGATTCCATGTCTTGCATCCAGGGCATGCAAGTCCAAGGGGTGGACCCCCAAGGCCTTGTGCAGCTTTGCCCCTGTGGCTTTGCAGGATGCAGCCTTGTGGCTGTTTTCATGGTTTTGAGTTCAGTGCTTGCAACTTTTACAGGCAGAGGGTGCAAGCAGATGGTGAATCTACCATCCTGGGGTCTGGAGGGTGTTGGCCCCCTTCCCACAGCTCCATTAGGCAGTGTCCTGGTGGGGACTCTGTGTAGGCCTCCAACCTCACATTTCTCCTCTGCACTGCCTTAGTAAAATTTCTCTGTGGAGGCTCCATCCCTGTGGCAGACTTCTGCCTGGGCATCTAGTCTTTTCCATACATCTTTGGAAATCTAGATGAAAGCCACCAAGGCCCTCCTTCACTCTTGCATTATGTGTACCTGAACACTTAACACCATGTAGAAGCCATGAAGGCTTATGCCTTGCACCTCAGGAGCTGTATCCTGAGCTGTACCTGGGTCCCTTTGAGCAAAGGCCAAAGCCTGAGCAGCCTGGATGCAGGAAGCAGTGTCCCAAGTCTGCACTCTGGGCCTGGATCCTGAAACCATTCTTTCCTCCTGGGCCTCTAGGACTATGATGGGAGAGACTCTCTCAAAGACTCATCTCTAGCAAGTGGTTGTTCCATCGCCTACTGGGATTCTTTCTCTACCACAGGGCCTGGGTGCAAATTTTCCAAACTTTTATGTTTTACTTCCCTTTTAAATATAAATACCAACTTTAAGTCATTTCTTTGCAGGAGCAGCCTTCTGATAGTAGGCTGTTAGAAGCAACCAGACTATATCTTTAACACTTTTCTGCTTAGAAAGTTCTCTGGCCAAATCCCCTAGGTCATCACTTTTAAGTTCAAACTTCCACAGATCCCTAGGATATGGAAACAATGCAGCCAAGCTCTTTTCTAGGCATAACTAGGGTAACCTTTACTCCAGTTCCCAATAACTTCCTCATTTCTATCTAAGACCTTGTTAGCCTGGGCTTCACCATCTATGTTTCTATCAGCATTTTGATGATGACCATTTAACCAGTCTCTAAGAAGTTTCAAACTTTCCCTCATTCTGTCTTCTTCTGAGCCCTCCAAAGTCTTCTAACCTCTGCCCATTACCCAGTTCTAGATCTGCTTCCACATCTTCAGGTATCTTTATAGCAATGCCCCACCCCTCAGTATTAATATTCTCTAGTAGGCCCTTTTTATATTGTTATTAAAAAATAACTGAGACTGGATTCCAAGATGGCTGAATAGGAACATTTCGAGTCTACAGCTCCCAGCATGAGTGACACAGAAGACGGGTGATATCTGCATTTCCAACTGAGGTACTGGGATCATCTCATCGGGGGTTTGTCAGACAGTGGGGAGAGGGCAGTGGGTGCAGCCCACCGAGGGTGAGCTGAAGCAGGGCAAGGCATCGCCTCATCCAGGAAACACAAGGGGTCAGGGAATTCCCATTCCTAGCCAAGGGAAGCAGTGATGGATGGCACCTGGAAAATTGGGTCACTCCCACCCTAATACTATACTTTTCCAATGGCCTTAGCAAACAGCACACCAGGAGATTATATCCCACCCCTGGCTCAGAGGGTCCCATGCCCACAGAGCATCACTCACTGCTAGCACAGCAGTCTGAGATTGAACTGCATGGCGGTAGCGAGGCTGGGGGAGGGATGCCTGCCATTTCTGAGGCTTGAGTAGGTAAACAAAGTGGGTGGGAGCTCAAACTGGGTGGAGCCCACCGCAGCTCAAGGAGGCCTGCCTGCCTCTGTAGACTCCACCTCTGGGGGCAGGCATAGCCAAACAAAAGGCAGCAGAAACCTCTGCAGACTTAAATGTCCCTGTCCAACAGCTTTGACGAGAGTAGTGGTTCTCCCAGCACAGAGTTTGAGATCTGAGAACAGATAGACTGCCTCCTCAAGTGGGTCCCTGATCCCCGAGTAGCCAAACTGGGAGGCACCCTCCAGTAGGGGCAGACTGACACCTCACACAGCCAGGTACCCCTCTGATATGAAGCTTCCAGAGGAACAATCAGACAGCAACATTTGCTGTTCAGCAATATTCGCTGCTCTGCAGCCTCTGATGCTGATACCCAGGAAAATGGGGTCTGGAGTGGACCTCCAGCAAACTCCAACAGACCTGCAGCTGAGGGTCCTGACTGTTAGAAGGAAAACTAACAAACAGAAAGGACATCCACACCATCTGTACATCACAAAACACCATCTGTACGTCACCATGATCAAAGACCAAAGGTAGATAAAACCACAAAGATGGGGAAAAAACAGAGCAGAGAAGCTGAAAATTCTAAAAATCAGAGTGCCTCTCCCCCTCCAAAGGAACACAGCTCCTCACCAGCAACCGAACAAAGCTGGATGGAGAACGACTTTGACAAGTTGAGAGAAGAAGGCTTCAGATGATGAAACTTCTCCGAGCTAAAGGAGGAAGTTCGAACCCATCGCAAAGAAGCTAAAAACCTTGAAAAAAGATTAGACAAATGGCTAACTAGAATAACCAGTGTAGAGAAGTCTTTAAATGACCTAATGGAGCTGAAAACCATGGCACAAGAACTACATCACAAATGCACAAGCTTCAGTAGCCGATTCAATTAACTGGAAGAAAGGGTATCAGTGATTGAAGATCAAATGAATGAAATGAAGCAAGAAGAGAAGTTTAGAGAAAAAAGAGTAAAAAGAAACAAACAAAGCCTCCAAGAAATATAGGACTACGTGGAAAGACCAAATCTACATCTGATTGGTGTATCTGAAACTGACGGGGAGAATGGAACCAAGTTGGAAAACACTCTGCAGGACATTATCCAGGAGAACTTCCCCAACCTAGAAAGGGAGGCCAACATTCAAATTCAGGAAATACAGAGAATGCCACAAAGATACTCCTCGAGAAGAGTAACTCAAAGACACATAATTGTCAGATTCACCAAAGTTGAAATGAAGGAAAAAATGTTAAGGGCAGCCAGAGAGAAAGGTCGAGATACCCACAAAGGGAAGACCATAAGACTAACAGTGGATCTCTCAGCAGAAACGCTATAGGCCAGAAGATACTGGGCCAAAATTCAATATTCTTAAAGAATTTTCAACCCAGAATTTCATATCCAGCCAAACTAAGCTTCATAAGTGAAGGAGAAATAAAATCCTTTACAGACAAGCAAATGCTGAGAGATTTTGTCACCACCAGGACTGCCCTACAAGAGCTCCTGAAGGAAGCACTAAACATGGAAAGTAACAACCGATATCAGCCACTGCAAAAACATGCCAAATTGTAAAGACCATCAATGCTAGGAAGAAACTGCCTCAACTAATGAACAAAATAACCAGTTGACATCATGATGACAGGATCAAATTCAAACATAACAATATTAACCTTAAATGTAAATGGGGTAAATGCTCCAATTAAAAAACACAGACTGGCAAATTGGATAAAGGGTCAAGACCTATCAGTGTGCTGTATTCAGGAGATCCATCTCACGTGCTCAAAACAAAGAGATGGAGGAAGATCTACCAAGCAAATGGAAAACAAAAAAAGGCAGGGGTTGCAATCCTAGTCTCTGATAAAACAGACTTTAAACCAACAAAGATCAAAAGAGACAAAGAAGGCCATTACATAATGGTAAAGGGATCAATTCAACAAGAAAAACTAACTATCCTAAATACATATGCACCCAATACAGGAGCACCCAGATTCATAAAGCCAGTCCTTAGAGACCTACAAAGAGACTTAGACTCCCACACAATAATAATGGGAGATTTTAACACCCCACTGTCAACATCAGACAGATCAACAAGAAAGAAAGTTAACAAGCATATCCAGGAATTGAACTCAGCTCTGCACCAAGCAGACCTAATAGACATCTACAGAACTCTCCACCCCAAATCAACAGAATATACATTCTTCTCAGCACCATATCACATTTATTCCAAAATTGACCACATAGTTGGAAGTAAAACACTCCTCAGCAAATGTAAAAGAACAGAAATTACAACAAACTGTCTCTCAGACCACAGTGCAATCAATCTAGAACTCAGGATTAAGAAACTCACTCAGAACCGCTCAACTACATGGAAACTGAACAACTTGCTCCTGAATGACTACTGGGTACATTACAAAATGAAGGCAGAAATAAAGATGTTCTTTGAAACCAATGAGAACAAAGACACAACATACCAGAAACTCTTGGACACATTTAAAGCAGTGTGTAGAGGGAAATTTATAGCACTAAATGCCCACAACAGAAAGCAGGAAAGATCTAAAATGGACACCCTAACATCACAATTAAAAGAACTAGAGAAGCAAGAGCAAACACATTCAAAAGCTAGCAGAAGGCAAGAAATAACTTTGATCAGAGCAGAATTCAAGGAGATGGAGGCACAAAAACCCTTTAAAAAATCAATGAATCCAGGAGCTGGGTTTTTGAAAAGATCAACAAAATTGATAGACCACTAGCAAGACTAATAAAGAAGAAAAGAGAGAAGAATCAAATAGATGCAATAAAAAATGATAAAGGGGATATCACCACCGACCCCACAGAAATACAAACTACCATCAGAGAATACTATAAACACCTCTATTCAAATAAACTAGAAAATCTAGAAGAAATGGATAAATTCCTGGACACATGCACCCTACCAAGACTAAACCAGGAAGAAGTCAAACCCCATGCAATCATTGCCTGTGAAGCCTCAGTCTAAGAGCAATGAGAAGCCTAAATCAAATGCTCATTGAAGGTCTCAATACATTGCTGACAAGTGTTTCTGCAAGGGGGCTAAGGAGGTCAGCAGAGCAGGGGGAGCATAGCCTGCCAAGTCTTATGGGTGGGGTGACCATTTGTCCCAGTTGGAAAGGAAAGGTCCTGATTATGGCTGTTTCTCTGGATTCCCATTTGACTTAATATTTGTCTCAGATTTTCTCCATTTTTAGCAAAGTACCTTTTTTTGCCAGTTGCACCAAAAAAAGGCAAAATGAGTTCAGTAGTGCTCTTTTTCATAGTTCCAGCTAAGGGCATGATCCTGTCTAACAGTACATAAGTTTGGCATGACCTTGCTTACAAGGACAGCTTGCAGGGCATGTGCTGATAAAAATGCTTAGACAAAAGCAGCTATAAGTAGCTAAGTCCTTTTCTCTCAAGTAATAAGGGGAACATTTTAAAATCACCTGCCCTTGCCATCTATTGATTTACTAGCAAATTTTGTCACAATACTTGCTGAAGCCTGCAAGATACATTGTATCATCATGCTATAATCAGCAAAGTTAGTGGCAAATGTGGAAAAGCATAGGCTTGGAATGCAGGAAATAGAGGCAGAATAGTATGACTCAGAGCATCTGAATGCGTTTGCTACTGCAGCTCCCAAATACATAATTTTTAAAAAATTAGAATTTTTATTTATTTGACATCTTTTCATTAAACACATTCAGCAGCAATGAACTAATAAATGAAAGTGCATGTTTAATGAAAAATTATTTCTATTTTTCCAGAATGGCAATGATAAATGTGTAACATGTACAAGATATCGATCAATCTTTACTATCCATCCACCAAGCACATACAGGACTTTGTGACATCACAGAGCTCATCCAAGTCAAAAGACATGAACCTTGTATGGAAATATCAGTGATTTTTACTGCAATGATGGCTGAAGATGACAATATAACACAAGTCGCTGCAGAAGGTAAAGCTGCTTTCTATTCTGAGTAGCTTAACTTTGAATGAAATGACTATTTTTATTTTTGTTTTTTGTTTTTTGTTTTTTTTTGAGACAGAGTTTTGTTCTTGTTTCCCAGGCTGGATTGCAATGGCGCAATCTCGGCTTACCACAACCTCCGCCTCCCAGGTTCAAGCAATTCTCTTGCCCTAGCCTCCCCAGTAGCTGGGATTACAGGCATGTGCCACCATGCCTGGCTAATTTTTTGTATTTTTAGTAGAGACGGTGTTTCTTCACGTTGGTCAGGCTGGTCTCGAACTCCCAACCTCAGATGATCTGCCTGCCTCGGCCCCTTAAAGTGCTGGGATTACAGGTGTGAGCCACCGTTCCTGGTCGAAATAACTATTTTCTAAATTACAGTTGCCTATTTTCAATTTCAAGGTTTCTTGTGCATGTACAAAAAGTGAATAGCTATTAAAAAATGGCTTCATAACAGAAAATCTTTGCAAACAGATGATGCAGCTCTACATCATTGATTGCTTCCAATAGAAAACCAGATCATTATAATAGTTGAATAATTTATGTAATTAATGGAGCCAAAGAAAATTGCTTGGAAGCTTATTTTAATGAAGGTGGAAAACCAGTTTTGTTAATTTCACTATTGTTAATTGTATATTCAGCTAAAAATTCAACATGGAACATGTAATTATTTGTTTTGTGTAATGATGTGAACACAAATTTCAGCAAAACAAAATATCATGGCAAAAGTAATATTCTTGCTGAATTAAAAATCTATGAATCGGAATCTTACTTGGAATTGGCTGTGGCCCTTCCACAATTCTTTTTTTTTTTTTTTTTTTTTTTTTTTTGGCGGAGTCTCGCTCTGTGGCCCAGGCTGGAGTGCAGTGGCCGGATCTCAGCTCACTGCAAGCTCCGCCTCCCGGGTTCATGCCATTCTCCTGCCTCAGCCTCCCAAGTAGCTGGGACTACAGGCGCCCGCTACCTCGCCCGGCTAGTTTTTTGTATTTTTAGTAGAGACGGGGTTTCACTGTGTTAGCCAGGATGGTCTTGATCTCCTGACCTCGTGATCCGCCCTTCTTGGCCTCCCAAAGTGCTGGGATTACAGGCTTGAGCCACCACGCCCGGCCTCACAATTCTTGGTTACATTTAAACCAGCTGAGGTATTCCACTAGTCAAAATAGAAACTTTATTATTTTATGTACAAATTTTTAACATGTGCCCAGGCATGGAATAATCAAACCACAGTTTTTTGGCTGAAAATGATGTTAAATGTAAAAAAGTGTTGATACAACAAACAGTGCTGGGACAATTAGATATTCATAGAGATAAAAATAAACTTTAACCTCTACATTATACTGTATAAAAAAGTTAACTCAAGACAGCTTGTAGACTTGAATGGAAACTGAAACCATAAAGCCTCTAGAACAAAATATGCACTTTCATCTTCAACATAAATCTTAGAACACTAAATAAAGCACTACCCACCCCCCGCCCCTCAAAAAAAGCAAAATGATAAATTGAACTTCAGCAAGACTATAAACTCATGCTCTTCAGAAGACATAGCTAAGAAAACAAGAAGGCAAGAGAAGGCAGGGGAAAATATTCACAATATGTATATCTGACAAAGAATATGTATCCAAGGATGAAAATCCAATAAAACGAATAGCAAAAACAATCTAATCTTAAAAAGAGGCAAAAGATTTGAAGGACAACTCACAAAAGAAAGTATATGCTAGCCGATAAACCGCAGAAAAGAGCTCAACAATCATGGCTTAGCAGGAAGACGCATGTTAGAATCACAATGAAATACCACTTTACACCCACTGCAATGGCTGCCATTAACATGACTGGCAACACCAAGTGTCATCAAGAATTTGGACCAACTGGATCTCTCATACTTTGCTGGTGGGAATGCAAAATACAGGACAGTCACTTTGAAAAAGTGATTGACCGTTTCTTAGAAGGTTAAGTATACTTTCACCATCAACTTAGCAACCTCATTCTGAGGCACATATCTGAAAGAAATAAAAGGATACAACCAGCAATGACTTGTAAAATAATATTGATAGCAGTTTCATTCATTACAGCCAAAATACTGGAACCCCTCCAATGTCTACCAACAGGAGATTGGATAGAACATTATGCTAAGCAAACAAAGCCAGACATCAAAGAACACATACTTAGGATTTCTTATTTCATTTGTAAGAAGTTCAAAAACAGGAAAAACTAATTTATGGTGATAGAAATCAGAACAACAGCTGTCTCTGGAGGTGGAGGCAGGACTAGCTAGAGACTAACACAGGGAACTTTGTGAGAAGAGGGAAATACTCTGTCTGATTGGGCTGTGGGTTACACAGGTGTCTCTATATTTGCCAGATCTCATCAAATACATGCTTATGACTTGTACAATTTGATTTAACTCCTAACTCAACAAGAAGGCAAAAATAGATCAATTTAATAGATGAGGTGTACTAGTTTTCTGGTTTTCTATTTTTGGTGTAATAAATTTTCACAAATTCAATGGCTTGAAACAAAACAAATGTATTCTCTTACAGTTCCAGAGGTCAGAAGTCCAAAATGGGCATTCCTGGCTAAAAATCAAGGTGATGTCAGGGCTGCCTTCCTTTCTGGAGGCTTTAGAAGGGCATGCATTTTCTTATTTTTCTAGCTTGTAGACACTGCCTGTACTTCCTGGCTCCCGGCGTTCTTCTTATCTTCAAAGCCAGTCGCAGCCAGTTGAGTCTTTTTCATAAGGCATTACAGCAACTCTGACTCTCCCTCCGTCTTCCGTCTTTAAAGACCTTTGTGATTACACTGGTCCCCGCAGATAATCCTGGATGATCTCCCTCTTAAAGTCAGCTGATTAGCAATTTCATCGCTACCTTAATTCCTCTTTCCACATAACGTAACATATTCACAGGTTCCAGAGATTAGGACATGGACATCCTTGGGGACATTATTCTGCCCACCATGTGGGGATTGAGGTCAAATAGGGGAACGCCATCATGGGAGTTTTGACCACAAGGGGCATACGCTGGAAAGGAACTCAAAAATACACTAAGTCTTTAAGTTGTGTTTATATGGGTATGTTACCTTTAAAAATTAATTACGATTAAGTTGCATAGATTAAATGTATGCACTTTAAGTACAACATATGTCAATAATAATTTTTCAAAACAAAAGTAAGTGCCTGTGATCACTATGTTTATAAATCAATGAGTGTCCTGAGAAAAGATTGAATGTTTTGAAGTCCTCTGAATAATATTGAAAAACTCTAAATTCAAATATGCGACAAGGCAGGACAAGAAAACCTCAGCTTCGGAAACTTTTGGCAAATTTCAGTTATCTAAAACAAAGCTAGCAAATAGATAATGAAATTTGTCCCTAAACAGCTATTAAGGAACTAAACAAATTAAAAGATGAGCGCGTATATGGAGCTTAGAATATAATTTTGAAGTTTTATGTCTCAGCTTTTGTGAAGAATTTTAGTGGAATTTTACCTTTTAATTACGTAAGTATATATTTGGCATGAGAATAGGGTAAATTGAGGAGACCATGATTTTCAAAATCAAAATTTCCGTCTCCTCAGAAAGTTCCCTTTGTTGCTCTCTAGCTTGTCCTGCTTCCGCCTCCAGAGACAGCCACTGTTCTGATTTCTATCACCATAAATTAGCTTTGCCTGATACTGAACTTTGCACAAATGAAATAATAAATCACAAGCACGTATTCTTTGATGTCTAGTTTTGTTTGCTTAGCATAATGTTTTATCCAATCTCCTGTTGGTGGACACTGGAGGGGTTCCAGGTTTTGGCTATAATGAATAAAACTGCTATAAATATTATTTTACAAGTCATTTCTAGTTGTATCCTTTTATTTCTTTCAGATATGTGCCTCAGAATGAGGTTGCTAAGCTGATGGTGCGAGTATACTTAACCTTCTAGGAAACCATCAATTACTTTTTCAAAGTGACTGTCCTATATTTTGCATTCCCACCAGCAAACTATGAGAGATTCAGTTCATAAGTAGATAATTTATTTAATAAATTTTATCTTACAAAAATATTTATCATAGATGGATACTCTGAATGGAGGTTAAAAGTCAGAAAGTGTGAAGAGATTTGGCCTAAAACATGTATGTATTTCAATATAAAAATTAGAATTGAGGGGTTCCTTCTTTAGGAATTTAAGAATCAGCACCTGTTAAGAATATTCTCTCAGTTAAAAATGCTATGATTGTACAGAAGAATAAACTAAAGACATCAGTAACTTCAAATTTGTTAGCCATGAAATTCAACTTTGTAGAATATTACAGCTAATTTTGGAAAATATTATAAAAAATAAGACCTTATTAAAAATATACTCTATGGGCCAGGCACGGTGGCTCATGCCTGTAATCCCAGCACTTTGGGAGACCAAGGCGGGCGGATGACCCAGGAGTTTGAGACCAGCCTGACCAACATGGAGAAACCATGTCTCTACTAAAAATACAAAATTAGCCAGGCGGGGTGGCGCATGCCTGTAATCCCAGCTACTCGGGAAGCTGAGGTGGGAGTATTGCTTGAACCCAGGAGGCGGAGGTTGCAGTGAGCCAAGATCATGCCATTCCACTCCTGCCTGGGCAATAAAAACGAAACTCTATCTCAAAAAAAAAAAAAACAAAAAAAACTCTATGGAAAAACACCAGTGATCTAATAATAGATATAAATACGCTAAATACCTGATAAAGTTTATAAACATGTAGCCAAAATGACCATTCTGCTTATTTTAATATTCAGATTATTAATGTGAAGATTAGATGTTTCTTTAATGTATACGTTATTTTCATGTTTTAGACCATCCTTTAATCAGTTTTATTGAACTATTTTAGAGGTCTACCAATGTAATAAAATTAACTTGTCATTCAGCAAATAAACATTTCAAAAACTGTATAAGATGAAATAATTTTTGGTCTCTCTTGTACTTCCTAAACCGTCCTAACATGACTGGCAAATCTGATGGTCAGACCACGTATCAGCCACATGAAGGAGGCTACTCTTTGTCCCTAAGAACAAAGTTAAAGCAACAGAGGATTCCAAGAAGGGATAACATGATCAAACTAGCATTTGGCAAATATCACTCAAGCTACATTTTAGAAAGAGATAAGGGCCAGATTTTTTGAGATGTAGACTCCACGCTGAAAGTAGGGTGAGTCCTGTGAGGCCCATTTATTGTTGCAGGCTGGATTCCCAGGGAGCTGGTTCTGAGATAAAGACTAGCACATAAACAATTTCTTAGCTAGTGCTCCTGCAATCACAAATCATAGGAGGGAGTGGGCTGAGAAAGAAACTGGGCTATGCTGCAGTGTCTGTAGAAGTCCCAGCCCACCTGTGGGGAGTCCTGAAGCTGCGGTGAGCCTTCAGCATTTTTCCAAGTTGGCACATTTATCAGTCCTTGAATACAGGTCACAGCATGAAGGGCATGACCTCCCTCGGTTGAGGCAGTCTCCAGGGAGGCTGGCAGCTGGGCACTCTATCCCAGCAGCATTCCCAACACCTGAGGACGGAGGTGCTTCATTCCTGAAAGTGGCTCTGGGCAATGCATCACAACATCCACCTGTCCTGTGCTGGGTCTTGTGCTGGGCATACACTTGCCTACAGATGGGCAAGTGTGTGCCAAGCCTAAGACCAGGTTCTAATGCAGGGGACATTGTTTCTCATTTACATACAGGCACCACATCAACTAGAGGCAAACCTATTTCTATTCAAGAAGAAAGTAGTAGAAACAATGACTGCACTGCCTTCCCAGTGTAGCCATGCTTCCTAGCTTCTAGATCTGGGAGGGCACCCAGATAAGAGCCTCCTAGGAGGAGCTAACAGCACCTAGGACTTGCATGGGTATGGCTAGGCTAGGAGCACTGTCAGGAATGTAGCTCACCCCAAGAAGACAGGAAGGTCTTCAGTCTGCCTGTGTCTCTCTGAGCTCTGCCTTCCTTGGTCCTGGAGACTTTACAGACATTGGAGGGGAAGTAAAAACTGGGGACCCACGCAGGTGCACAACACAACCACCTCCTTGGGTGGATGTTAGCCAAGAGCAAAGTAATGCCAACTAATTAAGACTACCAACCAATGCTAGCAAGATAGTGGTCAATAATAACTTCTAGCTCTTCATAACGCACCTGCCTCTTGAATAATAAAAATGTTTGGTAGGTTACAATTCAGAAAATTCATTTTGTAATCACATTGGAGACCAGCAATTTACCAAAATGCTATTTAACAAAATGCTGTGCACATTAGAAAAGAAAAGAAGAAAAATGATGAATTATCCTCACAAAAGGAACCAACCAAATTCCCACAATAGCCTTCACTGTAAAAGCTTCTCTCTGCTTTGTGTGCTTCCTCTGCTGATTCATCTTGTTCTCAAGGTCTGTTCTTTCAGTACGTTTTGGTGTGAAAGAAAAAAAAAGCCCAATTTTCTAAGGCGAAGATAATAATTTGGTAAATACCATTTTCCAAAATTCAGTACTATAAATCCTATTTATCAGTCACAAGCAATCAAAAACATTTTCAAGGAGTTCTACTCCCAACTCTAAAACTGTGTCTAGTTTTTACTTACAGATCGTTTATTTTTAGACCAAAATTTTGCCAATCATCATAAAGAGTGATTCTGGATCAGAGTCTAAGGAAGAGTTTTATATCAAGAAAGGCAGTCAGGAAAGCAATTGGTAAACTAAAATCTAGGGAATATAGGGCATTAGTGTTCCTCTCTCAATTAACAGTAATGATGGTGGTAAGACAGCTGTCTGCCATGGTGTAAGGGCAGAGAACAACATGTAAACAAGTCCAAGAGCGTGACATTGCACATACACGGTGTTCCGTAAATGTTCAACTACGTCCACTTAAGTGCATTGGCAGGAACTGAATGGAAACGGCTCAGCTCTCAAGATCTCTGCCTAAGAAGCTCTGGCCCAGCCAAAACAGAGGGGTAAATTGAAATGCTCTCATTTGCCTGTGAGAGCAAATTAAGGAGTCTCCTGAACCAGTAAACTGGACTGTCAGGGCTGAGTTTCCTGGTTTAAAGTGAGAGCAATTCCCTACTGCTTTTGTGCCCAAAATAAGGCCAAGAACTGCTGCTCTGCCAGTCTTGGGTGCAGGTGGTGACAACACCAAGGGGAGCCCAGCTGTGGCCACAGGCCCTGGGGGACATGAACTCTGAAATGAGCAGAATGGAAGCCACAGGATCTGGAGTTGCAGGGGCCTTGCCTTGTACTTAGTGTATGACCTTAGGCTCCTACTCAGACTCTCCTGAACCTCAGGTGGAAGCTGTGTCCATGTGCCTCCAGTGTCACTGAGGACTGAAGAATGAATAGATAGAAGGCACACAGCCAACATTTGGCAATTAGAAGCTCTCAGTAACTCTTAATTCCTGTCTCTTCTCTCTCCTTGGTTATAAAATCTATCTAGATAGCACCTTTTCCATCATGGATACCTTCCTATCTTCCTTGTTTATTTCCTGTCTCTACACTTGCTCTCAAGTCACCCAGAGAAGCATCAACCCTTCACAATCCAGTCACATCTTCTGTAGGTCACATTTCTCACACAAGCTCTCTCTGAACAAAAGGAAGTTTCTTACGTAGTCCAGTGAGAGCACCATGCTTCTCCATCTGCTCAAACTCCATCAGTAAAAGCCCACACTGAAAGATAACTCAAGGAAAAGTTGGAGGTCTGGAAAACTTAGTAACAGGTTCACTTGCTTAAATAAAATCCAACACAATTAAATTTCAAGCTGCTTAATTAGGATACCCTTTGGAATATGCAATAAGGGATTTGGTATATATATACATATATCAAATTTATATATAAATAATAATTGTCTAAATCTCATTGAATTAATTTAGTGAACCAGGGATTATCACTCTGTGAGCAATCATCCAGTCCATTGCTTTGCCTTAGAGTGAAAAGACGTCGAAGTTCTTCAGTGTTGCAAGAATTGAACATGAGACACTGTGCTTACAAATAATTCATTCTTACCCAGAACTTTATGCCATGCAGCCCATCTGCACACTGTTCCTGGCTTAGCCCACAGCTGCTTTCAAGAGCAGGTCATTGGGTCCACCTCAGTATGTGGAGGATGAAAAAGAGACTCTACTTCCAGCTACCGTTACACGGCTGGATGTCCCACCCAGTCAGGGCTGCCCTGGAGGGGACCCACGTCCTCCAGGAGGTGGCTGGATCCAGAAATGGATATGATTTATTTTAAGAGACACCCCTAAGTGAGATGCTTTGTCTTCCTCCACCAGCCTGAAAAGAAAAATAAATATTTACCTTATTTGTGAAGCACACCCTGCCATGCCAATCCCTTACAACTGGATTCGAAGACATAGACCGAGCTAGACCACTAGTCCGGTCATATCCCTGAGATGCCACGAATACACACAGCAGAGAGAAAAAGTAGCCCATGCCACGTGCCAGGCGAAGCTTCCTCCTGCATTCTGTAGGAATGCATGATGGGAAGGCTCACTTGCAGCCCATGCCATGTGCCAGGGGAAACCTCCTCCTGCCTCCTGAAGGAATGCGTATTGGGAAGGCTCACTGCAGCCTGGGCCTCTGGTAGGAATGCGTGTTGGGAAGGCTCACCCGCAGCCCAGGCCATGTGCCAGGCAAAGCCTCCTCCTGCCTCCTGTAGGAAAGCGTGTTGGCAAGGCTCACCTGTAGCCTGAGCCTCCGGTAGGAATGCGTGTTGGGAAGGCTCACCCGCAGCCCAGGCCATGTGCAGGGGAAGCCTTCTCCTGCCTCTGGTAGGAATGCGTGTTGGGAAGACTCACCCACAGCCTGGGTCTCCACCTGCCAGCAGCAGCTTCCTCCCTTCTGCTATGGCAGCAACTCCCTGAAAAGGTGGGCCTGGGCCACCAAAGTCAGGTTCATGGAACCCCCAGCGTAGAAGTGAGATGGTCCAACTAAAGGGGGCCAGGTGCTCCCAAAATGCCAGTCCTTTCTTTTTGTGCTGTGTTCACAAAAAGAGAGAGTAAACTTCAAAAATACCCTTCCCTCCATAACAGGGTGCAAAATCAATTTTTTTTTTTTTTTTTTTTTTTTTTTTTTGCCATGGCAGCACTTTTAGAGAAATGGGTGGGAGTTCTGGGAAGAAAGCAGTGTGTCTGCAGGATAGAGGCTTCCAGAAGATTGTGTGTGATTCCTGGAGCTAGGCGGTTTCCCAAAACACAAACAGCAATGTAACCTCATACCCGTGGAAACAATGTGTGTCCAATATCACACAGAAACGCAGCTCACTGTAAAGGCTACTCAAACCAATACAAAGGAAGCATGTGGGCTTCTGTAAGGAAATCGAAATGGTGACGTTAGCAAGTGAGTCCAGCAGTCAGTGACCACCATAATGAGGTGAGGGGGGCATAAGCGAGACAATGAACTGTGCCTTGTTACTCATCCAGTGCTCCGCTGGCCAGCGATGGGAGGGTGTCATAGAAATCACTACTCAAGTGTCCTAACTGCAGTAGACTCTATTCTCCTATGCAGAATGTTTTCAAACATGTGAATAGCACCTCTTTCTTAAGGGAAAAATGTGTCTCAGGACACAGAGCACATTTCAAGGACCACTGATCACATTGCCACTCCAGCCACCGCCGTGAGTCATGCAGATTCCCAGGTGGTGTGGGGGTTCATGACCCTTCCTGCATGGAAGAGATCAAGCAGAGCCTCTGAGGGCAGTGATAGAAAAGAGGATGGCCAGTATTAGGATTGCAGTGATGCAACTGCTTACATGGCAAAGAAAATCTTTGGCACCACTGTGAATAGATCTATGTGGAAAATCACTACAATACATGGACACATTGAGTGTAGCATGAATTAACAGCTTCCCTTTGAAATTAATATCGCGGATACCCAGGAGAGTGGCCCGCTGGAAGCAAAAGTGAAGGAAAACCCTCTTGGCTCACTTCTTAGTGCCCTCAGCTGCCTTCTTGTTTAAAATGCTTGCTCCTCATCCTTTGAAGTTAATTTCATAATGGGCCTCAGAAAACAACATGAAACACGTCTTTTAATTAGTGAATGACTGCATGATTGTGTGCATACATGGCTACAAGTATGAATGATTATGTTTTTCATTTTAAAAATGAAAGAGTAGACCCATTGTTCATAATAGGAAGCTCCTTTTCAAAAATAGAACTAGTCATGAATATTTGTCTCTTTGTTCTTGGTTTTAAAAATAGCTTTAGTTCTTATTACAAAATAGTATATGTGCATTGCATAAATTTTTGCACAAGCAGACAAGATAATGAAGATGAGCTGAAGATATTACAACTCAGGGAGACTACTGTTTAATACCATTGCCTTTCTCATCTGTGTTACATTCACTTGTTTCTTTTCATTTTACCAATATTAAATTCCTTTTTATCTGCTCTTTGGTAGACCTTATTACTTAGCATAAAACAAACATGATATTCATATAATTAAATACTCTTCCAGTGAAAAAAATTTAACTGAAGGCATTTGATTAAAATACATATAAAATCAGCCTATGAGAGTTACAAAAGTAGTTTCTGGAACAATGAGTATCATTATGGGTAAGTCAACTTGGGCAAGTAAAAAATATTTAATTAATTTTGAAAGGCAAAGGCAGCTGGATCACCTGAGGTCAGGAGTTTGAGATCAGCCTGGTCAACATGGTGAAACCTCGTCCCTACTAAAAATACAAAAATTAAATGGGTGTGGTGGCACACACTTGTAATCCCAGCTACCCAGGAGGCTGAGGCAGGAGAATCACTTGAACCCAGGAGGTGGAGATTACAGTGAGCCAAGATTGTACCACTGCACTCCATGCTGGGTGACAGAATGAGACTCCATCTCAAAAAAAATAAAATTTATTAATTAGTTCTAGGTGCTTCGATTCTATTAACTCAGACTAGGAAGCTAAAATTGGAGAATATTTTCTACTTTGCAGTAACACATACACATATGCCAATTTTATTTCCAAGCAATGACATCTTCTAGAACATAAACTTTGTGTGGAAGGGAATTTGTTTGCTGCTATATAGGAATAATTCTCAAACACAGTAGGTGCTCAGTTAAAACTTGTAAATGGACTCATTGATTGTAAAGTTGTGGACTTGGTCAGTAATTAATCAACGATCACATGTTTCAATGACAGGAAATGCAAATAAGCTAATAAGCAGATCCAGTTCTGTGTATTTTTTGAGGACTCTGAATATTTTGGGCTTCTAAATTGCCATCAAACCATCAACTCTATGTCTATACCATCCACTCTCAAGTCCAGCATCCCTATTGCTGTGTGTGGTTGTAATTCATTCACTCATATTGCTGTGTAGTATTCTGTGGTGTGAGTATGCCAGGTATGTTGATCCATTCTGCTTAAGGTGTACTGTTTCCAGGTATAGAGTATTGTAATAGTGTACATATCCTACATAGTGTTGAGGGTGGGTGCGGTCAGAGTAGATCCTGATGAACAGATTTGCAAAGTGGTGCAAATTTGCATTCCTACCCTGAGTGTGACAGAAAGCCAGTCTTCACACATTTCTGTCGAACTTGATACTGCTTTGTCTTTTAAAATTTTAGCATCATAAAATTTATTTTCCCCTTTTTGTTTAAAAAAGAAATAACTTAATCAGATTGCATTGCCTTAAACACATAGATGAGTTTGGGAACTGATATGGTTAGGCTTTGTGTCCCCGCCCAAATCTCATCTTGAATTGTAATCCCCATAATCCCCATGTGTCAAGGGCAGGACTAGCTGGAGATAATTTAATCATGGGGGCCGTTTCCCCCATGCTGCTCTCATGGCAGTGAGTGAGTTCTCACAAGATCTGATGGTTTTATATGCACCTGACATTTCACCTGCTTGCACTCACTCTGTACTGCAGCCCTGTTAAGACGATGCCTGGTTCTCCTTAGCCTTCTGCTATGATTATAAGTTTCCTGAGGCCTCCCAAGCCATGTGGAACTGTTAGTCAGTTAAGCTTTTTTCCTTTACAATTACCCAGTCTCGGGTATTTCTTCATAGTGGTGTGAGAACAGACTAATACAGGGACTATCAGCACCTTCATATCTCATCCATCCATGAAGATGGCATATGATGTTTATTTAGTTCTTCTTTAGTTTCACGAAGTAAAGATTTACAAATATCAGTGTACACACCTGACACTTCCTTTGTACTTTCTTCAACTCTGATGGTTATGTTCCTTGTCAGCAGAATATAGTTCAATCTTATTTTTAAATTTTTACTTGTTTATTTTTTTTGAGACAGGGTGTCACTCTATAACCCAGGCTGGAGTGCAGTGGCACAATCACAGCTCACTACAGCCTCAACTCACTTGAGCCTTGAGCTGAAACACTGCTCCCACCTCAGCATCCCCAGTAGCTGGAAATACTCTGCCAGGTTATTTTTGTATTTTTTGTAGAGATAGGCTCTCACCATTTTGTCCAGGCTAGTCTCAAACTCCTGGGCTCAAGTGATCCACCCACCTTGGCCTCCAAAAGTGCTGGGATTACAGGCATGAGCCACCGTGCCTGGCCAATTGAGTTTTTCATTTAGTCTGACAAGTCAAGTATTTTAATTGGAGTATTTAGTGCATATATATTTAAAGGAATGACTGATATATTTGATTTTATGTTCTATCATCTTACTGTTTTAATATTTGAACAATGTATTTTATGTTTCCTGTTCTCTCCTTTATTGTCTGCTTCTGAATGAATCAAATGCTTTAAATTTTTTCTTTTTTTCTTTCTCTTTGATTACCAGTTGTACACTCTTTTAGTGACCACTGCAGAGTTTGTAACATGCATCCTTGATTTATTATACTTTTACCACCACCCCACAGTGCTAGAGGCTTAACTCTTTCACCCCCTTCCTGTTGGTATTGCCATCTTGCATTTAATTCAACATATATTAAATTCTATAATATAATTACTATTACTATTATTTTATTCAGTCAAAATTGATTTCTTCTTGTCCAAATATTTACCTTTTCATGTGCTCATTTATTTCTACATTTGCATCATTATAATTTTAATCATTATCCTTCTGCTTGAAAAACTCTTTTAATATTTTTAGTGCATGTTGTTGATGATAAATTCGTCTAGTTTTTGTTTGTCTTAAAATATCATCACTTTACCTTCCTTTTTCCTAATATTTTATTATGAAAGCGTTCCAACCTGCAAGAAAGTTGAAAAAAAATGTTAAAACAAACACTTGTATGCATATTATTAGCTTCAACTATAAACATTGATTTGGATTTTATCACATATGTAAATTTCCATGCATACATCTCACTATCAAGCCATCTTATTTTTGACACATTTTAGAGTAAATTTTAGACATCAGTACATTTGCTTCTAAATACTTTATCATTACCTCAGCACCATTTATTGAAGGGGGAGTCCTTTCCTTAGTCACAGAAGTCCTCCATGCTACGATTAAGGGTTAAGATCAAGGGTTGTATCCTCTGGTCCAGGCATTGGGTTGACTGCCTCATTCACTCACTGAGCAAGCATTGATTACATCCAGCCACAGCCAGAATCCAGCAGAACAAGGTGCCTGCTTTCAAGATTCTTCCAGACCAGCTGTGGAGACAGACAAGACCATGCACAATCACAGGGCAGAGCGTGAGGGGTGGCTAAGACCAGGTACTCTTTTAAGTCAGCCGAGCCAGAGAGTGGGTGTTGCCGTAGGGGGTCCCCTAGCCAGGCTTCCTGCAGAGCTGGTATGGAATGAGACCACCACTTCTCCTGTTGTCCTTCCCAGCTTTTCCACCATCTCCCCTTTTCCCTAGTTTATAAGACAGGAGTAAAGAGAGAAAGCAAAACGTTGGAAAGAAACAGAAGTAAGATAAATAGCTAGACGACCTTGGCGCCACCACCTGGCCCTGGTGGTTAAAATAATAATAATAATATTAACCCCTGACCAAAACTACTGGTGTTATCTGTAAGTTCCAGACATTGTATGGAAAACACTGTAAAACTTTTTGTTCTGTTAGCTGATGGATGTAGCCCCCAGGCACGTTCCTCACACTTTCTTGATCTGTCATGACCTTTTCACCTGGACCCCTTAGAGCTGTAAGCCCTTAGAAAGGCTAGGAATTTCTTTTTCAGAGAGCTCGGTTCTAACAAGCAAGTCTGCCGATGATCCTGGCCAAATAAAAAACCTCCTCCTTCTATAATCCGGTGTGTGAGGAGTTTTGTTTGCAGCTCGTCCTGCTACACTGGGACTCCGGAGTTCTAAAGAATGGTTTTGAGTGAACGGACAGAGGACAGGATGGAGGTGGTGCCAGGGGAATGAGAACGGCTGAGCTCACATGTTCCATGAGCAGGAACCAGAAGTGGCACAATATGATCACGTGGTCAGAGTCAATGACGCGTGAGGGAGAGAGGCCCCCTGACCCTACCAGTTAACTCTCACAACCGTTGCTCCACAAGAATACTGAAAACATGGCGGCTGAGTCACCTCCTGAAGCCTCACAGCTGGTACATGACAGAGGGAAGCTGGGGTAGCCTGTGACAGTGACTCAGAGGCTCCTTCTGTGACCCGCAGGACAGTGGCCATGGATGATCCTGGCTGAAACTTTTGAGAAAAGATCATTCCCTACCAGAGAAAGTCAGGGAAGTGGGGACTTTTGCCTTCATCAACAAGATTCTTTTATCCCATCTAGATTATTTTTCATAGCATTAATAATTTTAAAAGATGGGAGAAAATTGAATCTTTAAATGTTAAGTAAAAGGTACATTTCTTAGTGTAGGAATTCTTTGAAAGAGCAGTCATTTTTTTCCACCTAACACATGATTAGCAAATACATCAGTCCTCTAATTATTTTCACAGCAACTCCTAGAAAGCAAGTGAAAATGTTACTGCTAATGTCTTCCTGCAAGAATCTGACACTAAAGACAGTTTAATTGGCTACTAGATTCCCGAAACAAGATGTAAATTACATAAACAATTATAATCCTCCAAGCATATGCAAGCCATTTTAAATGAATTGTTCACAGTTCAAAGGTCTAGTTCCCCAGCGAGGCTCCCCAGTGAAGTCCACTTGAATAATCCAGGATAACCTCCTCAATCTCAAGGTCCTTAAATAAATCAAATCTGTGAAGTCCCCTTTGCCATGTAAGGTAGCATATTCACAGGTTGCAGAGCTTTCAATGTGGATATCTTTGGGGGCCTTCATTCTACCTGCTACAGAGAAAGAATTGAGTCTCTTGGAATCTCAGGATTCAGTTGCCAATTTGCAGGAAATACAGAGGACAGAGGAATATGTTGAACTGCAGCAGGAGAATGCAATTCTCAAAATCCAGATAAATTGTAAGGAAGTAAAAGAGATAGTGAGGAACCCTAAGATTAAGAGAAATTTAAAATACATTTCAAAAATCCTTAGTACTTGGATATGCACATGAGTAATAAGCTGGGAAGAAATGTAAGGAGCTGAATATTATAAAAAGTCAAGGAAGTAATTACTTTAGAAAGGAAGGAGAGATTGTGCTTGGAATGGAGAAGTTTTGGGGGAGAATGGCAAGGTTCTTTTGATTAGTTGGAGATGATGGGCTATTGGTCTTATAATAATTGAAGATTAAAAAAAAAAAAAAAAACTGCAAGTGCAGGACCCAACACTGAGCAAAGTGTTCTAACTCTATCGCGCTTCACTTATTGCAGTTAAAGATCACATTTGATTTTTTTCACAGCCATATCATACTGTTGACTCAAGATAAACTTTCCTGTTGACTAAAAGATACAGGCTTCGTCTAAATACTTTTCTTCTGCTGTCTAGAAAAAATATCTCTACATTCTCACATGCAAAGGAGCCAAGCATTTCCCCATTCAGAGCATACTACTATATGATCGTGGCACTCAATGTGTACAGGTTTCTTGAAAAAGAAAGGAGAAATTGTGTTTTCTGGTCATTGTGTCTGCAACAGAATCTACCTTTCTTCTTGAAACTTTTATTAACCAGAAATATATTCATTAATAAAAGATGAAAAGATCAACTATCAAAAATTCATGTTGCATTTTTTCCAGAGGCTGTGCCTGTGAGGTTCCACTGTTGGAAATGTTGGAACTGTTACCCACATTGTTATCCACTGTTGGAACCTCACATGAAAGGAATAAACTAACAAACCAAAAACCTCAAGTACCATTACAATACAGCACATAAACAGAAAAGTCCATGTATATTGAAGAGCTAAGCCTGGTTTCTTGCATTTATCAATAATGCAGACTGAGGTCCAGGGCATCTCTTCAAAACAGCTGAGCTCACATATCTGCCTTTGTCTCAATCAAAATTCTACCAAATTAAAGAGTACATATCAAAAGTAAGAATAAATGCATATCAGTAGTGGAAAATAAAATGATCCCATTAGAAGACCAGAACATTGAAGAATTTGTGGAAACTGTGAGCCAATTATAATGAGATTGATGGAGAAAACCAACAGAACTGAAGAGCTTTCTACACAATATAAGCATCAAGCAGGACCATTTAAAAAGTTGAGTTTTCCCAGCAGTATTCCAGAATGACCACATGACTTGAGGCATCATGAATGATTATGGGGCTGTCCATGGAGACATTAATTAAAGATGTGTTGAACAGCTGCTCCACTTCCTGGCTCTCCGACAGCTGGGCTCTGATTTTCCCCAGGCTAAAGCTGGAAGAATGATTTCCCATATGCGGGGGAGATCTGCCTTGGGAGACCCAAGAATGAAACTTGGGCTAAGGTGAGACGTGGGCCATTGTCTCAGTATTCTCTGGTAGTGGACAAGGACTCCTCATAGCCAGAAGGTAAGCTTCCTAGGCACACAGAAGAAACACTTGCTCACACAAGCTGGTGTGATGACCATCCACCATCACAGCATGGGGATCAATCATTGTTACCCACTTTAAAGAAAACCCAGTATTGACAAGTCCTAGAAGAGCTGTGTTGGGGCAAGAACTCTTTCTTCCATAGACCCCGCATGAAATAAGGTAGAGTTATTCCAGCTTTGCCTTCCCAACTGCAGTACTGGAAGGTAATCTTATCTCCCTCAACCTCCATATCTACAAGATGAGGTCATCATACCTATCAACAAGGTTACCATGAAGAAAGCAGGCAGCTTCATGACTGCATGTGGTGCAGTCTCAAAGCAGAGCTGGTAACCAGCATTTCCCTTGCTATGCTTAACTTGCCATTCACCACCTAAGCCATCTCCAGCTGCAGCTGATTGGACCTGGGCAGGCCAATGCCTCATCATGAGCGAAGATACTGTCTGGGTGGCTGGCTGCCAATCAGATTCTGTTCTTGAGGATTGGAACTAAGAGACCCAGAGACTGAGAGAGTTAGAACTTGAATTGTATTCTCAAAGATATATACAGACATTCCTGATGGTAAAATCCTGGAAACAACCTTGATTTCCAACTTCCCTGGGACAATTTTTAAGCCATTCTTTGGATTTGATGAACTCAGAACTATTTTCTTGCTCTGGCTTAAATGGATTTCTGTTTCCTACAGTTGACCAGCCCCAGGTAAGGATCACACTCCTAGATGTCAGTTTCCTCCCTGTCATCATTTGATATGAAACCCACAGGGGAATGGAGATGGATGTCATCTTCCCAAGGTCTTACAGTGTGTCAGGAATGGGTCTGGGCATGGGACCAAGCTCTTCTGACCTATAAGCCAGACCTGTTGGTAGATTTCATATTTATCTCCTATGTTTAGCTAATGAGAAATTTCATTCAACAAGCCATTAATTATTTTACACAGCGCGAGTATTGAACAATTGTATCATCTTACCAAAACAAATGAACATGGGCCATTTGAGAACTGACCTTGTCACTGTTAATTGTGCCTTTCCACAGTACTTAGTAAAACTGTATTTTTTATCTAAAAATATTTCTTCATACTCAGCATCTTGAAAATCACTATTAAATAGTAAATAACAACAATGCCAACAAAATTAAAAAATAACAATAATAATAAAAACTAACATTGAAAGTTTATTATGTAGCACTTTATAGATTAGAGCACAGAGATGAATTAAGTTGCCCAACTTACACCACCAGTGTGTGATGGAATTAGAATTTGAACCTACAATGTGGGTGTAGTGCCTCACCTATATCCTCTCTACTAGGCTGGTACTGCCCACCAATTACTGTGAGTGTTGGCTGCTAATGGCACCTCACCTAGGAAGTTATGTGGCCCATCACCAATGGTTCACAGATATGAGGTACGAAAGACTGACCCCAGCCTCAACCAGGTATCAACTCTGTATGATCTAAGTTCCAGAGCCCTCTCCACATAAACCAAATACTACAGACTGAATGTTCATGCCCCTTCAAAATTCATATACTGAAACCTAATCTCCTGTGTGATGGTATTGGGAGCTGGGGCCCTTCAGGAACAATAAAGTAACAGGGGTGGTGCCCTCACGAGTGAAATTAGTTCCCTTATAAAAGAGACCCTAGAGAGATCTCTTGCCCCTTCTTCCATGGGAGATTACAGTGAGACGATGGCCATCTATGAACCAGGAAGCAGTTCCTTGCAAGATACTGTATTTGCCAGCAACTTCATCTTGGACTTCCAGCGTCCAAGACTGTGAAAGATAAATGTCTGTTGTTTGGAAGCCACCCAGTCTATGGTATTTTGTTACAGCAACCCAAATGCACTAAGATACCAAGAGAAGATTCCCATAAGAACATATCCTTGTCCAGCTTTCTCCTTCTCTGTCCTGAGTCACTCTCTGCTTTGCAGGTATTTCCTGAGGAGCATTGTCTCCACAGTCATATGTACCTGAGCCTCTGTCTCAGACTCTGCTTCTTAGAAACTTGACCTAAGACTGTTGGTACCAAAACTGGACCCAAGAAGCAAACATTAAGAACTGGATTCCGATGTGCAATCACTTTCCATCCAGTTGGCAACAATGAACCCATCACTGTTGGTCAGTGGATGAATGACAGTGGCACACAGAAGCAGTGAAACTGCTAATGCTTTTCACCTATAATGAACTGACATGAGACACAAGTAGAGAGGGTTGTTCTGATTTGTGCAATATCTTTGCCATTGGGAAGACAATGGAGAGATTATAATTAGAAGACTATGGAATTGAGTGACTATTGCTGAGTGCCAATGATATTTTGAAAAGAGGAAATGACAGTCTAGGACCATCAGTCACTTAAAGCAATGTGTGAGAGTGAGAGGGCCTTCTGGGTATCATTGCAAGAGATCTCCATCTTCCATAGCAAGAGGACAAACAGAGCTGAAGCTCAGGCACAGGACTTGTTTGAAAGAATGACTGAAGGTAAAGATGGGTATAAATCCATGGACAGTGGCAAATGGCTTAGCTGGTTGGCCAGGGTCCTGGGAGAAGAAATATTGGAAGACTGGGAACTAGAAAGTCAGAAAGAGACATGTGTGAGAATCCGTGAGAGTGGGGAAAGCGTGATCGTCTTCACACCCCACACCAGAGACAACTGCTGAGGAAGAGACCTTCAACAGCCAGTGGTCAGGATGACTCAGGCAGTTGATGGTAGCTAGCCCATGCACTTGGCACACGGTGCTTGTGCAATGATGTCAAAACTGGAATAACCATGTTGTAGAGATGGGGGCTAGTCATGGAGCCAGGCACATAAGGACCTTCTCACTAAAGCTGATCTACCTATCACCATTGCTGAATGTCTAATGAGTCAGTCACCAAAGCTGATTCTAATCCCCTGATACACACTTCCTTCAAGAAGACCACCCCACCATTTTGGGGGAATGTTTAGTATATCATACCCAGTCTTCCTAGAAGGGCAGCAATTCATGCAGACTGATTTTGACACCTACTGGGATTGGATTTGCCTTTCCTACCTGCAGGGCTTCACCCAGCATAATACCCAAGGCCTCGCTATGAGTCTGATTGACTGACATGGGATACTGGGTAACGTCATCCCAGTCCAAGGAATCCCCCGGACAGCAAAGGGACTGTGGCGGTAGGAACAGGACCTTGGGTCCACTGACCCTACCACATACCACCACCAGGAGATGGAAGCCTGATGAAATGGCCTCTGAAAGGTTAGCTGAAGTTCCAGCCTGGAGATGATGGCCTGTGAGGATGAAACACTATTCTTCAGATGGGATGTTCCCATTAAACCAATGATTTTCACATGGTGTCATGTCCTCAAAGGTACAATTGCTGTGTCTGAAAAACAAGGAGAAGATTAGAAGTGGCCCCACTCTCCACCACTCCAGTTCCCCACTAGGGGAATTTATATTTCCCATCTCCAGAATTTTAGCTCTGTCACCAATCTTAATTATGAATCTAGGGGCTCTTTTACCGAGGCAGGGGGATGCTGTTGACAAGGAAAATAAAAAGAATCCTTCTCAATGTGAAGCGATGGCTGTTGCAGATCACTTGGGGCTACTTGTGCTAGAAAATCATCAGGCACAGCAGTAGCTAATTCATGAAGTCCATGTCACCCTGACTGCCATAAGGTCCATTCAGCACTCCTGCTAAGTGATGCCGCCCTCAGGTAATCCACCTGGGCGTCTCTTAGTGTCCAATGCCCTGTTTTAACAATAATAGATAGATAAAGAAATCAGAGCCTGCGGAGGGTTTGGTCACCAGGTTTTCAGATCCATCAAGGATGAGAGTTGGGTCAACCACCATGCAATCCACCCAGACCAGCCAAAGTACTAGTTAAGAGGGCAAGGAATTTAGCATGGGTCATAGAGGAGGGAAACACTTTCAGTGATGGCCTCAGGGCCATCTGTGACAGTGGTGCATAAAATTCCCCACCAATCCTCCTTTTATGTTTCCCTAAAAGCATGATTCCATGGAATCATGGGCAATGTGAAGTTAATAAAAGGAATAAGTAGACTTGAACACTGTATTAGGTGGAGTGTCATTAACAATGCGGTCCCCCATCCAGTTTCCCTTCACCAGGCTGGCAGCCCAGTGCCCAGCTGTTTTATGTGTTGGCTGTTAGCTAAGAGGGACGTGGAGCTACCCTCTTTCTTTGACGAATCGTCCTCTATTGATTGAAACTGCATCATCGGGAAGTGACACAGCCCCCACCTGAGTGTGACCCACAGTCAATGAGCAATTGATATGAGGAACAGAATCCAGCCCCTCTGACTCAATGGGGTACAAGTCAGAGGCTGATTTATGCCCTGCAGCTTTGTACCTGGGCTCAGACTCCAGCTAGACTGTACCACATGATGGGTGAGCTCTTTCCTTTTCCTTATTCTTCTCCACTCGTGTCCTTCCATGTTTTCCTGCAGAACCCTCCCTTAGCAAATCATGTGCTCGCGAGTCCCTGTTTTGCACTTTATGCTGACGGAACCGAACCTGAGCCACTGGGTGTTAGGTTAATCCACATTTTGTTCTCACCATCCTCATAGGAAGAAACACACAACTTTTGGTTTTGCATTTGTCTTTTATAACTCATCTCCAAGTTTTGCTGGGGCTAATACAATTATGAACTATAGCCACATACAGTGCACAACAGTAAAAGAAATAATTATAAGGTTCTGAACAACTGAGATGGCAGAGTTACCAGAATGATGTAATTACTTTATTTAAAAAATCAGTATGTGCCTATGCATCACACTGAGTCATCAATAAACGGCTTCCTAATTACCCAACAGTCAATACAAATTGTCTTAATTCATTTGTGTTGTCACGTGCTAAAAATTGTAACCTACTGAAGATGTGGGATATACTTGGGTCCATCGTCTCAAAAGAAAAATGTCTCCTATTTTCTATTGACAAGACCTATAAACCAGATCTGCTGGTTTGACTGAGAAGATTATTTCCTTCTTGGTCTCCAGGAGCTTGTCATCAAAGCTTACAAGGAGCATTTTAATTACATGTTAGATATATAATTTCTCTCTTACCAACCATAATTGTGACAACTTGTCAATTATATAGTTTTGCTTATGGTTTAGGTGCATCGACATCTTAGCAGAGCTTTCCCCCAAAGCCAAGCCTTTGTTGTGTTTGTATATTCTTATACCTGCTTTCACTTTATACAAATCAAAGGCTGGGTTGGTATACCCAGGTCACAATCACTGACACAGAAAACAAAATGTCAGCGTAGAGGCTTAATTTAAGAAAAGAATGCTTAAAATCAGTCCTACAATCTGCCATCTCCAAGCCCCAACCCAGCCCCTGCACAGCGGTGCATTCCCTGGAGGTCTTCAGCAGGAGCAACATAAGTGCCTGGAGGTAGAGCTGGGATTCCAGTTATTAAAGAGAAGCAAGGCCAGGAGAAAAATCTGAAACCTCTGACCTTATGCTAGACTTTTCTGAGGTTATAATTTAAAGGTGTGAGAAGAGGACAAGGAGTACAAGATACACAGAATATGTGTTACACATCCCAAAGAAAGTCACGCTGCATGCAAGGACGCAGTGCCCATGACAGCCATCACCCAAGGGTCTTAATGGGGCATCTCCTGTATCCAAGGCCTGGGAAGATGAATACAATATGGAATTGACACATCAGGCTGAAGCCACTGCTGAGCCACATTTCATCATTTTTTAGATTCCAAGAACAACCAACATGGTCAAGGATCTTGTTAATCAAACAGCCTCTCTTCCCATTACAAAACGAGGAAAAAGTGAGGAAAAAGTTAGCCCAAGTTTATGTGAATTTTTAATATTTCTATTTTTTAATATTGAAATATTTAAAATACACAAGAACAACAAAGATAGCAAACACCTAATTAGACATCACCTTGTTACAAAATATTGAAAAGTTGGCTAGTTACCATAATTATTTCAAATCTTTAAAAAAATTATTTAATGCCAGCTTTTACAACTGATCTCTGATTCCATTTTTTAAAAATCACTACTTTTCTGAAATTTATGTTTATCATTCCTGGCATTTAAATTTTTTATTGTATGTATTCATGTACATAAATAATAGAGTAGTTTTGTGTGATGTTAAGTTTACATGAATGGCAAATTATTCTGAATGTTTTCTTTAGCAACATGTTTTTCCATTTCAATAGAACAGAAAAGCAATTTTTAAAATTATTTTTAAGAAATTCATGTAGATATATGTGGATATGATTTATTCATCTTAATTACTCCATAAAAATTCCATCACATGCGTGCATCCCAATTTTTTAGCAATTTTCCTAGTAATGGAAAAAAATTAGGTTGTTTCAAAACATAGAATTATCTATACTAGTATATTCACAATTTTCTAATATTTACCACCCATCTGGAATACATTCTACTGAGGATATATGTATCTATATCTCTCTGTGTATATACATACAATAATATATATTAATATGTAATATGTATTATATATATTTATCAAGTAATATATATGTGTGCATGTATATACACATATATATGTATTTATATTTTATATATCATATTAGTTCATTCTCACATTTCTATAAAGAAATACGTGAAACTGGGTAATTCATAAGGAAAAGGGATTTAATTGGCTTACCGTTCCACAAGCTATACAGGAAACATAGCAGCATGTGCTTCTGGGGAGGCCTCAGGAAACTTACAATCATGGCGGAAGGCAAAGAGGGAGAAAGCCATCTCACATGGCTGGAACAGGAGGAAGAGAGAGTGCGGGGGAGGTGCCACACACTTTTAAACAACCAGATCTCATGAGAACTCACTCACCATCTTGACACAGTTCCAAGGGAGAAATCAGCCCCCATGATCCAGTCGCCTCCCGCTGGGCCTCACCTCCAATATTGGGGATTACAATTTCACATGACACTGGAGCAGGGACAGAGATTCAAAGCTTATCAAATATAGATTTTATTTAGCATATATATTTATTTATAATTGAATTTGGTTTGCTAACCTTGTTTAAGATGTTTAGGTCTATGGTGTTTACTGAAACTGGCCTTTACTTTTCTTGCACATACTGTCCTTGTCTAGTTTAGAGCTAGACCATCCTAGCCTCCTAAATGCTGAGATGTTTTCCTGCTCCTTTAATTTTCTGAAATAATTTGTATGTGATAGGAGTTATCTGATTTGTGAAGGTTTGGCAAAATCACCAGTAAAGTCATTTGTCCTCGGTACATTTTGTGAGTAGTTTTGAGAATTAATCTAGGGCTTATATTAGGTTTTGGTTTTTCCTTGTGTCAATATTGGTGATTTATTTTAAAAAATTGCCATCGACATAAAATTGTTTCTTGATATTGGCTTATAACTTTTAAGTTCTGTTCTATCTTTAGCTATGTTTCTATTTTTATTCAATTTTAATTTATAACTGCCTTTGATTGGTTTCACCTGAGGTTAGCCAGTGTTCAAACATTCTTTACAAAGCACCAGCTACACTTGTTGCTCACCCTTTTTCAGGGTATTTATCGTAAATTTCATTAACATCTTATCTTGTTATTGTCTTATTTCTTCCATTTGGTATGTTTCACTATTTTTTTTCCTAATTCAGACTCAATGCTTGGTTCATTAATTTGTCATCTTTCTTCACTATAGATTTGAGACAATAAAGTTTCCTATAAGAATATGTTTAAAAGAGTCATAAGTGTTTTAGTACATAACATTTATATTATAATTTGGTTCCAAAGTTCTTAAGTTTTATTATGATATATTTTTTGACCTGCGAGGTAAATAAAAGTGTGTTAACAGCTATTTCCAATCCATGACTGTTTTTATCTGCATGTTATTTGCTGATTTTGAGTTTTTATATTAGAGAGGCAAAGAATATGTTTTCTATAATATTTAAAAGTCTTCTATATTCAGAAACTAACAGGATTAAAAATAACCACATCATATCTTCACAGACCTTGAAGAGTGCAGGGCAACATCAGAATTTGGTATAGGGTCAATGGAACTATCAGAACAAGCCAAGTCAGGTGGTGTTCTGGTAGACAAGATCCAGTCCCAGGACAAGACCAGGTAATCCTATCATTACTGGAAGCACTAGGAGGATGCCATTTTATAGGCAAACATTTTAATTTTTTTTTTAGTTAACATATTCAACAACTCACACGGTTACCATTTTTTGTGTGTGGTGAGAACACTTGAAATCTACTATCTCAGCAATGTCAATATACAGTACATTTTATTAACTATGTCACCAAGCTGTACATTAGGTCTTCAGTACTTACCTCATCACTAAACATTTGTACCTTTTTTTCTCTCCTCCTCATTCCAGATCCTAGTAACCATCATTCTACTCTCTGTTACTGAATTCAATTTTTGTATTATTCCATATATAAGTGAGACATGCAGTATTTTTCTTTCTCTGCCTGGTATTTCACTTAGAATAATGTCCTCACATTTCATCTGAGTTGTAAATGGCAAGACATCCTTTTTTAAAGCTGAATAATATTCCCTTATATATGTACTCACATTCACACGTGCACACACACACACATACACACATACACATATAACACAAATATACCGTATTGTCTTTACCCATTTATCTGTTGATGAACACTTAGGTTGTTTGTACCCAGAAGTAGGATTTGCATTTTATGTGGTGGTTCTATTTTTATTTTACTTTGAAGAATCTCCACACTGTTTTCCGTAATAACTGCACCAAGTCACGCTCCCACCACAGTGTATGAGGGTTCCTTTCCTCCACGTCGTCACCAACACTTCTCTTTCGTGGTTTTTGTGATAGCCATCCTAACGCATGAGATGGCATCTCATTGTGGTTTTCTTTTGCATTTCCCTGATGATTCGCGTCGTGCATTGTTTTATGTAACTGTCAGCCATTTGTATGTGTTCTCTAGAAAAATGTCTATGTAGATCCTTAGCCTATTTTTAATCAGGGTATTTGGCTTATTTTTCTTTTTGCTACTGAGTTTTATAAGTCTCAATACATGTTGAATATTAACCCCTTATTGTCTGTATGGTTTACAAGTCTTTCCTCCGATTCCACAGGTTGCTTTTTCATTTTGTTGATTGTTTTCTTTCCTTGCTGTACAGAGGCTTTTTCAGTTTGTTGTGGTCTCACTCATTTATTTTTACTTCTGTTGCCTGTGCTTTTGGCATCAAATTCAAAAAATTATTGCCAAGACCAATGTCGAAAAGATTTTCCCCTATGTTTTCTACTGGGATTTTTATGGTTTCAGGGCTTATGTTTAAGTCATTAATCCAT
Source organism: Macaca fascicularis (assembly GCF_037993035.2). NCBI lineage: Eukaryota > Metazoa > Chordata > Mammalia > Primates > Cercopithecidae > Macaca > Macaca fascicularis. The sequence continues at coordinate 5,940,897 of NC_088380.1, read as the reverse complement.
TTTAAGTTTATTTTTGTGCATGGTGTAAGAAAAGGGTCTATTTTGCATGTGGGCTTTCAGTTTTTCAACAGTACTTATTGAAGTGTCTGTCTTTTCCTATTGTGTATTCTTGGTGCTTTTGTCGAAAGTTAGTTGACTGTACATGCTTGGGTTTATTTCTGGACTCTCTATTCTGTTCCGTTGATGTATGTGTCTGGTTTTATTCCAGTACCATACTCTTTTAAATTATAGTTTTTTATACATATAAACTCCTTAAGAAATTGTTAGAACTAATACATTCAGTAAAGTTGCAAGGTATAAAATCAACATACAAAAATCAGTTGCGTTTGTATAAATGAATGTTGAACTATCTGAAAAAGAAATCAAGTAAACAATCCCATTTACAGTAGAATCAGAAAGAATGGAATACCTAGGAATAAATTTAACCAAGGAGATGAAAGACCTGTACACTGAAAACTATAAAACATTGATCAAAAAAATATGAGTGACACATATAAATGGAAAAATGCCTCATGTTTGTAGATTAGAAGAATTAATATTGTTAAGATGCCTATACTAGCCAAAACGATCTACAGTTTCAATGCAATTCTTATCAAAATTTCAATGGTACTCTTTACAGACATAGAAAAAAAATCCTAAAATCCATATAGAACTACAAAAGACCTAGAATAGCCAAAGCAATCTTGAGGAAAAAAGAACGAAGCTGGAGACATCTCACTTCCTGACTTCAGTGTTGTCCTTTTAAATAGTTCCAAGGCCAGCCAAGAAATTCTGAAATAAAATGCTTCATCGCAATGCAGTTCCAATCGAGATAGTGTTTATCTTGAAGTTCTAAAGTTTTTGGTTATGTTCAATGTAAACTACCCATCAATTAATAGGCAAAGCATAGTCTCCACCACATAACCAGGCAGTGGAAGGAGCTGGGCAGTGATCTCCGGGCTTCATGGGTGCTTGCGTTAGGCTTGATATTGGGACCCTTGCCCAAGTGTTTCTGCCATGGACGGGCCCCAAGAGCTGCTCCTAAGATGGTCAAGCAGATGCCACAAAGCCACAGTCCGTGACTAAGGGAGGAGGAATCTGTATTATCAGCTACTTGATAGCCAAACCAGAGCAAGGACTGTTCCTGAAAACAGAGCCTATCCTCCCAGGAATGTTGAAATCATCCTCTGGGATATGTCCCCTGACCTTTTGGCATTGCAGTAAAACTCTCCTGCAAAAGTGGGGCTCCTGGTCCTTACTGACCTATTGGGTTGGAGGATAACATGGTGTAATGAAGGAAAGGCGGCTGCATGTAGCAGCAGCTGATTTCCAGTCCATCTCCTTTCTTTTTCTCACCAAACCTCCTTCTCGGCACAAATCAGATGTAATTAAACAACATTCCTGGGCTGGGGTACTGGCTTATGCCTGTAATCCCAGTACTATGGGAGACTGAGACAGGTGGATCACTTGAAGCCAGGAGTTCAAGACCAGCCGGGGCAACATGATAAAGTTCCTGTCTCTACTGAAAATACAAAAATTAGCTGGGCGTGGTGGTACATGCATGTAATCCCAGCTACTCAGGAGGCTGAGGCATGAGAATCACTTGAACCCAGGAGGCAGAGGTTGTAATGAGCTGAGATCATGCCACTCTACTCCAGAATGGGCAACAGAGCAAGACCCTGCCTCAAAAACAAGAAAACAAAACAAACAAACAAACAAACAAAAAACCTGTTAAATTTAATCTTTAAAAAAAAATAAAAGAAAAATAAGGAGGATTCCTGGTCTTCAAAACAAGCACAAGAGACACGGTGAATATTATCATAAGGGGAAGAAATGAGACTGAAACATGCGTAAGAGGCAGAACCATCCATTCTAAAGAAGGAAGGGATAAGACCTGGGGTTACAACAAATGCGGAGGATCTTCTTTCCCTAAGCACAGGCATCTCTGGGTTAGACCCTGGGCACAGCAGCACTCCTCCCTCGTAGAGCCTCACTCCGGGGCGCATGGGGCTCCCTGCTCTCTATTGGAACCCTTTTCATCTAACATTCATTAAATGGTGGTTTGGAAATTGGTTCTTGGGATAAGGTTAAAAACGTAAAATTTGATGGCTCAGGCTGGGTTATATTTAGGAGGAAATGTTCTGAAAATATCTATACTTGAATTTTTAAACTTAAATTATAATTTGAGAGGCTGCCTGAGCTTAGAAGCAATGAGGCTCAGTAAGAAAACGAGAGGAAATGCACCTGAAATGAGCTGCTGTTGCAGGCAGCTGCCTTTCTTTCATTATCCCATGCCATCCTCCAAGCCTGATAGGTCAGTAAGAACCAGGAGCCCCATTTTTGCAGGATAGTTTTACCGCAATTCAGAATGATCAAGGGACATGCCCCAGCCACAACCTAGATACGAATTCATCTGTCTGCTTCCAAGAGCCACTATTTTAGACCTATTCCCAAAATTCAGAAAGATGCCAGCCACATATAATTCCAGGGTGTAGAGAAATAAGACCTTCGAGGTTTCCTCTCAGCACTGATTCCCCAGAGGGGTGTGTAGAGAGGAGCTGCTTTACCAGGTCGCATCACTCCTGGTCCTCTCTCTCCTCCTGGCCTCCAGGCTATTTGGCTCACTGTGAAAACCCTGCTCACTTTCATTTCCAATCTCCGCCAGCCTCGTGGACGCTTCCCCTCAGCTGAGAGGCTGCCTCTCTGAGAAACCAGCACCTCCTCGGGGACGCCAGGGCCTCCCATGTGCAGTGGGGTTGAGTGATGCCTCCTCCAAGGTCGTTTCCAGCTGGAAGCTCGGAATGTGCCTTTGCAGATACAGGTGAGGTAAAGATCTGGAAGTGAGATCATCCTGGATCAGGGTGGGCCCTAAAGTCAATGGCGGGTTTTCTTATAAGAGAAAGAAAAGGAGACACAGAATCCAGGTGTGGTGGCTCAGGCCTGTAGTCCCAGCACTTTGGGAGGCCGAGGTGGGAGGATCGCTTGAGCTTAGGAGTTCAAGAGCAGCCTGGGAAACAGCTGAGATGGTTTGGCTCTGTCCCCGCCCAAATCTCATCTTGAATTGTAGCTCCCATAATTCTCACGTGTTGTGGGAGGACCTGGCGGGAGATAACTGAATTATGGGGGTGGTGTTCCCCATACTGTTCTCATGGTAGTGAATAAGTCTCATGAGAGTTGATGGTTTTATAAGGGGTTTCCCTGTTTGCCTGGTTTCATTCTCTCTTGTCTGATGCCATGTAAGATGTGCCATTCACCTTCTGCCATGATCATGAAGCCTCTCCAGCCACATGGAATCGTGAGTCCGTTAAACCTCCTTTCCTTTGTAAATTACCCAGTCTCAGACATGTTTTTATTAGCAGCATGAGAACAGACTAAGACAATAGTGAAATCCTGCCACTACAAAAAATACAAAATTAGCCAGACATAGTGATGCACACTTGTAGTCCCAGCTACTCAGAAGGCTGAGGTAGGAGGATCACCTGAGCCCAAGAGGTCAAGGTTGTAGTGAGCCATGATTGTACCACTGCACCTCCAGCCTGGGTGTTGGGGCCAGACCCTGTCTCCAAAGAAACAAAGAAGATACAGAGAGGAGAACACCAGGTGACAAACACTGAAAATTGCCAGCAGGACCAGAAGGCAGGGGCGGGGCCTGGGACACACTCCCCCTCACCCTGTCACCCCTGGTCATCTTTTACCACCTGGTCACACACAACACTCCCCCGCCACATCACAGAGCGCCTGCACCCCTTGCGGTTGTCTTATCAGTGACTGTGCAGCGCATGGCACATCCCAGATGCTTAGAAAATGCCTGTTGGTGGTCACCCTCACTGGCCTGGTTTCTGCTACTTTAAGTCATCCTTGCCTCTGACTTCAGACCACAATGGTAGCCTCTTCCATTTGCTGTAAATGACTACACACCTGGAAGTCTGCAGACTGTGCGGAATCCCAGCTACTCTGTCTCAACAGCTTGTTGCAGCTAATGCTCTCCTCATTCTGCAAATGGGGAACAAGAGAGGCAGTGAGGCTATACACCTCTCTCAAAGTGTCCTGGTGCGGGGCCTGTGAGGGGTTTGAGTCACATTAGCCCAATTCCTGAATGTGCCACTTCCCTTCCTCTAGTTGGAACTGAAGAGAGTGAGTGAGTTACGTTTGTCCCCTGCACTCAATCACCTTCGTCTGTCACTTTGTCTTACATGGAGCTGGACCAAGCATCCCTGATAGGAGGAGGCAGGGCACGCTCAGGAGCTAAGGAGCCATGTCCAGCATGAAAATGACACTGCCTCCTCTTGACACAGATTCTTGATGCCCCCACAGCTGCACCAATCTCTGTAAAGTCACCCGGACCTCCAGACCCGTGCAATTTGCTAGGTAGTAAGTCCGACCCGCCTACATCACACCAGGGCATATCCCCCAAAGCCCTCCACACCAGGGAGCTGCTGCCCAGCATCCTTCCTGGTGCTCCTCATAAAGTCCTTCAACTCTTGAAGGCCTTTTCCTTATTTTGACTATGTCAGACTCTACCTTCTGTGTACAAATCTCCAGATGATTGATGCAATCCACTGCAGTTACATCGATACCTTATTCACTGTTTGCACATAGTTTGCAGGGAAGCTGGCACTAAAACAAAGCATCCGCCAGTATTTTTTACTGGATGAGAGCCAGAGTGGTGGGCAAGTGTCTTTTAATTTCCCTTATTCATGAGTTTCCAAGAAGATCAGGCAGATAATGAAGGACGTGTTCTGCTGAGCAGGTGCCCTCTGCCTTTCTCAGTCAGTTTACTACTGTATCACCACTCACACACCGCTCTCTGTCTGTGTTGGCTGTGAATGCACCCTAGATGGTGCAGCTTCTGTCATGCTGTCTGGATGCACTAGGCTCTGGTGGTGGCTCTGGTGGTGGCAACCACCCTATTCTCAAAGAAAAGAAGCCAAAAAGAAAAGGGTCAGGTTAGCACTATCAAGGACAGTCTGAGCCCCATGTGGCCTATCAAAGTGACAGTAAATACCCATCATCTTTATTAACTCTTGCATGGAAAGTCCCAATCTTAGACACCAAATACAAAATCTGCTTTCATCTCAAATGTGTCAGCGAGAGTCACTATTGACCTTGGTGAGCAGGAACTGGCAAACAGCTCTCATGCCAGATTGTACCAGCTTATAAATCGCCTCCCAAAGGAAGCTGACACTTGGGAAGCTGCATGGGCCAAGAGACCAAGCTGTCCCTAATCTCGCCTCCCACCTGAACATCAGGGCTCAGTTCCAAACACCCATGGCCCTTCTGGGGGTGCCTGGATCCTGCAAACCCGTCATGCCCAGAACACATCATTCTGTATGGCCTCGAGTGCTTCTCCAAGTATCCAGGGATACTAGGGCACAAACACTGGGCTGTGTGATCTGTTCTCAGGATGGGTACCTGGATTCCTCACGCTCACTACCCTTCAAGGGTTGGAAACAAAACTACAGCAAATTGAAGACATCGTTGCTATTGTAATGGTTTCTGGATATCTTTGGAGACCACTGACACAGTCTTTGAGTCAAACCTGACCTGAACATAGATACTTGGATTGAGGTTGGAAAACAGCAGAGAAGGTGATGTTTCTCTTTAACCTTCTACCGTGTTATCTCCCCAAACTGCACCTATTTTGTGATCTTGCCTTTCAACTGCTTTTTTATTTTCTATTTTCCCTCTTCTTCCCATGTCCTGTTTAACCTGCTCTCAATAAAAGAATGTCATTTTTAGAAAGGATCATGAGGATTAACCTTCTCACTCCAGCCACTGAAAGTTTCAGATGCTTCAGGAATGGCCAAATCAATACCCCCAGCCAACCCACTCCTGTCCTCTACCAGCTGCCTGCCTTTGACTCCCTCCTCCTTCCTCCAGAGCTTATGACCGCTCGAGCTCCTTGCCCTGGCCTTAGGGCTCCCCCACACTCTATGAAAGGGTGACTCTCCTGAGTCCTGCACTGGCCCCTGCCTTGTCATCTGGGTGCCCATTAGGAGGCCAACACCAGGTGAGCCCCTGCCTTAGTCTGTCCCCTTTCTTACCTGAATCCATGAGCGTCTACAGTCATTGCTGCTTGGAGCTCAGGCCCTGGACGTCTGTGAGTCAGCCATAGGAAGGGACTTTCGGCTTTGGCATTCCCAGCACCAGCTGACCATGGCAGATTCTGACCAACCTCCTCTCAGCTGCCTCCCACCCCAGCCCGCACTACAGCACTCTGTCCTCCTCTGGTGGCCAGTGTAGACAGAAGGCATCTGCCTTTCCTGTGATCAGAGTAGGGATCTTCCCGTTTCCTTAACTCGCAGTGGTTCTGAGGGATCGTGGCAAGATAAGGGAGGTTGTCATGGGACTTTTAGCAGTGAGATTTTTGACTCTCTCCAATTGGGCATAATTCGTAGGAGAGAAAACATAAATACAACCCAAAGCACAAACGCTGGGGAGTGTCAGTGGCCCTTGCCGCTGCTCTCAAAGCATGCCTCGTGTATCTTCCTTCTGATTCTTCTTCCTACCTTCCTTTTCCATCATGTTTGTACACATCACTCTCTCCAATTTCTTCCTCTCTAGACAGCATCCAGGACTCCCTTTCTCTCCCTATATCAGGGATGCTCAGCCCTGCAGAGTAGAGCCACAAACCCAAGGCCTGCAAATGCAGTGCGTTTTTTCCTACTGGGCTTTAACTCTGTAAATTATTTGCCCACATTTAAAATCAAGGATATAAATATGTGAATTTCCAGCTTTTCTTCATAAATTAGGATATCTGGCAACCCTCTATCCGCATTCCACATGACACCAACCTGCTGGAGCCAGGGGGTGGCCACTGGGTATGTCTGGCCCTGTTTAAAGTTTGCAACCTTCTCCTCTTACCAGCGGCAACCTGCAGGGTTTACTAACAGTTGTGGACTGAATGATTGTGCTCCCCTCAGAAAACTCCTATGTGAAATCTAATTGCCAGTGTGATGGTATTTGGAAGTAGACCTTTGGAAGCTAATTAGGTCATGGAAATGGAGATCTCATTAATGATATTAGTGTCCTTATAAAAAGAAAAAAAATCCAGAGAGCTTGCTTTTTCCTTCCTCCATGTGAGGACACACTGAGAAGTCATCTGTCTATAGCCTGGAAGAGGGCGCTCACCAGAAATCAGCTATTGTGACACCCCGATCTCAGACCCTCAAGTTTTTGAACAGTGAGAAATAAATTTGTTGTTTATAAGCCACCAATCCATGGTACTTTGTTACAGCAGCCCAAATGGCCTAAGATACAAATGAAATCATCAACCACCTGGCAAAGGAGTGAGCTCCTTGCAGGTAGGATCCTTCATCAAAGAGGGACTGATGAGCAGTGGAGACGCTTCTCTGAAGTGCAGGCCCATGTCGGACGCCCACCAGGATTAAGGTAGGAAACCAGCAGGACTTGTTTTCCGGTCACAGCCCTGCTGACCAAAACATGATCTGGTCTGTACAGGATAAAATAAAGAAACTGGTGAAAACCAGCAGATGGCCAGGGAGGTGATCCTCAGCTGCTCTCATTGCTCATGGCACAAGATATTCCCATTCACACCAGAGCCATGACAGTCTACAAATGCCATGGCAACAACCCAGAAGTTGCCACTGCTTTCCATGGCACCCAGAAGTTACCAGCCTTTTTCTAGAATGATCTAAATGACTTGGACCTCAATTTGCCTTTACCCACCATTTAATTTGCATGTAATTGAAAGTGGGTTTATGTGAGTATAAGTACAGTTGCCAAGAGCCCAAACATTGCTCTGGGCACACTGCCTGTGAGTTAGCCCCACTCTGCATGGAGTAGCTCTGGTTCAATGAAAGATTTCTGTCTAACACCACAGGCTTGCCCTTAAATTCTTTCCTGGCTGAAGCCAAGAACCGTCGCAAGATTCTTGCATCAGAATCTTGCAACAGAATGTTGCATCAGGGTCACTTGGACCTTATAACATTTTTGAAGCTCTAATTTAACAGGTCTGGGGTGCATTCTGGGTGTCAGGATTTTTAAGAGGTCCCTGGCTGATTCCAATGGTCAGCAAGATCATGAGCCGTGGCCTTAAGGATTCCTTCATTTCCTGGACAGTGACCCATGTGCCTCTTGAATCTCTTTCTATTCTGAAACTCTGTAATTGTCAGATTGTTTCCTTAGTCTGTTGGGCATTTCAAGAGAAAAAGAAAAGGTTAGCCTACATGGTTTTACAGAGGCCTTGAGTTTCCATTTTAGTTCAAAGGAGCCTTTCTAGAGATGGACAGAAATTATATTCCTTTTAGAGATTCTCTGGTTTAAAAAAAACATTATCAGCGAGATAAAAGTGCCAAGCTTATAAAAGTAACATTTGCATTTCAATGGTAGCACTAAATTGCTTAAGGGTGATATTTAGGAGTTAATTATTTGGTAGGGAGAACAATTTCTTATATCTTGAGCTACTGCCAAGAATGACTAGAATTTAACAAAGTTAAACAATTCGGTAATAGAGGCTTATTTATATAGGTTAAAAAAAGAAAGAAAAAAAAAGCCATTCATTGGACAATGTCAATAGGCCAGTGGGTGAGGGATGAAGAGAATTAAAGGACATAACATTTCTTCAATGGCTAAGTGACAGATAAACTTCTCTATGTGGCTTATCTCATTTGTCCCCACATCACCACCAAGGGGTTCTAGAATCACTCCCAAATGACAGGCAAGAAAACAAACCTTGAGAGGTTAAGTAATTTGCCCAGGGTGACATGGCCAAGAAGGGATAGAACTGAGACTGACTCTCCCAGAAGCTGAGTTTTGAACACCTGTGTTCCCCACCTGCTGAGAGATGTGAGAAGAGGTCTGGACAGAAGCCCATGTGCCCACAAAGCTAGCATGGCTCAGTCCCACCTGCTAGCCGGGGGCTGTGTCCAGAGAGATGCATGCAAAGCTGGAGCCCATGGCACCAGAGGACAGGATCTGCAGCCAGAAAAGCTGCTGAATTCACAAGACCTGCATGCCTCTCACAACCTAGAAATATTTGCTTATTTACAGCTCTACCAACCAAAATATCTATCCCCCTGCTCTTAGCTGGTGAGATCTCCCTGGAGAAAAGCTCATCCTGGTCACACTGTACTGCCCTGTCCTTGCAGGCTGCTGACAGCAGGTTCCCGACAGATGGCTTTATCTTTCTGCTTTCAGTTTCACTTTGCTCCTAGCACCAAAAGTCTGAGAGGCAGCCAGCAGCCACCACACACCACCTGGACATCCCTTGGCTGGTCCTTAAATTCCAGCCATCTGCACACCCTTCATGCATCCAAAAGCACCCTTCAGTGAGTGTGGTAATAGGACTTGGTGGCCTTCTCCCTGTCTCACCCACACTGGAACAGCTCTGCAAGTCTTGTGTCTTCAGGGTCGAAATAGCTGCCACAGGATAATGGCACTTGTTCTAGAAGGTGTTGCTTCTTAGCATATGGCTGGTAAGCAGAATACAAAGAATTTTAGAGGACACAGTTAAGCTGCCCACAGACATTGTCTGGGTCTTTGCACAGTAATCACATTAGAAAGATGCAAGAAGTACACAACGAAAATACAATGAATGTAGGCACAGCTTGGTGACCTATTTATCATTTGTTGTGGCAATTTAATGAAACAGACTCTTGGGAATTTTCCATTTAACTGGTAGGAGCAAAATCTGTCCTTGCTAGGGTGCCTTGGGTTTGGGGATGTTTGAAGCCCAGCATCTCTCTGGGCAGCTAATGGGAGATAAGGTGAAAAGGCCAGAGGAGCCGAGATCATGCAAGTCCATTGACATGGTCTCCCATTTTCTGACTTCTTGGTCTTCTCCTCCGTTTCCATGAAAGGCTCTGAGAACATTCCCAAGTGGAAAACTGGCTCTGAAAACATTATGGGGAGGTCAGTTTTCCAAAAGGGGATGGATCTTGACCTACCTTCTTACTCAGAAAACTAACAGAGTACTGGAAATCTTTCCATAGGGGCTTTAAAAAGTTTAGAGCATGGATATCCTATTCAAGGTCACAAAACTCAACTTTGCGGGGGAAAAACACCATCACCGTTGAAAAAGCATAGTAATATCCATGAACAATTGGCAGCTAGAGAACGGGGCAGCACCTCAGACAGCTCCAGCTGCTCATTCCTTCACACCTACAAGGCTCCATCTGACTTTCTTCTCATCCGCAAGCACTGCACTGAGGGTGACCCTGCAGCTTAGCCCTCAAGTCGCTTCTGACCAACCCATGGCTTGTGCTTAGTCTTCATTTCACCTCTTCTCTCTGTAGTCTTTGGCATCACTCAGCACTGCCTCCCTTCTCACACAGTTCTTTCCTACTGGGTTCCCTCTACCAACTATGCTGTTGATGTAGAATTCTCAGTCTCTGCACTTCTCACTCTTCTCTTTTGTAGTTCTCATTGATTCACATGGCTTCAGCAATCCCGTTCATACAGACAACTCTCAATCAGAAGGTCCTGGCTTGGAGCCTCTCTAATTACTGACCACCCCAATTTTATCTCCACTGATGTTGCATTATTTACTGACTCAATAGGTTGAAAGTAGAACTTAGCATTTCTCCAATTAACTCTGCCTCTAAATATTCCTATTTCCACTCTTTTTCAGTCACCTGATTGAAATAATTTCCTTGATAACTGTATTTCATTCTTTTTCCAGTTAATTTTTTTAGTTTTTTTAAAGTCATTTCTATCTGCATTTTGTTTCTGTTTGTATCACCATATTTATTCCTCATGCCTGGACTTTTGAAATTATAACCTCACTGTTTCTACCCTTATTCTACTCTAGTTCACTTTTTTTTATATACTATTTCAAAAGTAATCATCATAAAACCCTGCTTTGAACAAGTTTGCCACTGCTAAACCACCACTGGCTGCTCATTGCCTATTGGGATGTGTGTTATCTCTTAGTCTGATATTCACATGATATCTCCTACTGCTCTCCTAATATTTGGTATGTTATTTACATTACTCCCTTACATTTCTTTGGTGTCTACTGTATGCCAGGGACTGGGCTAAGTGCCGACCCTTTACTGTTTCACTGTGTTGTGAATTATCAGGACAACCTGCAAGGGCAGAAGCTAATGTTCCATTTTGTGGATGAGGGAAATGAGAAATAAAAAAAGTAAGAAATCAAATCTGCAGCTGTCTCATGCATCTGACTCCATGACTGTGGTCTTATCCATAGATGGTGACATGTCATCAGTAACTCCGTGGCTAAGCAAGGGTTCAATGGATCTAATATATTTAGATTAGCTACAAACTCTCAACTCCAGTTAACACCACCTTTGCAACAATGCTCAGAGCAATAGCTTTGCTAAGCTCATTAAATCACCATGTCAAGATTTTATTCTTTTAAATGCTAATTAAGTCCCCTCAAGTCCCTCATATCCTGTCATTAAAGAGACTCCTGGGTAATAGACAACAGTGAGAACTGCAGCTTCGTATTTCTTTGTTAAATCAGGTACCAGCCACGGGAGAACCCCAGGTCATGGTCTGGACCCACAATGAGCATTGTCAGAGACTGTCAAGGGCAGAGAAGGAGAATAGCCTCCAAATGCTAGAAGGCCACTGAGGAGATGCTAGCTGTCAGAGAGAAAACACCAGGACCCATTTGTTTTTCATTTTCCTCTTATTCTAAACCCCAGAGAGGCAGTGGCTGAAAGAAATCAGTGGACCTTGTTGGTTCTCAGCACAAACATACAAACCACCTCATAACAAAAAGTACCTTCTAACAATAGATTACCTGTCCTTGAAAGGACCCTCGCACAATAGACCACTTGTCCTCAAAAGGACCTTCCAGCAATAAACTGCATCCTCAAAAGGACCTTTCTGCAATAGACTACATATCCTCCACCTGTTCATTGTACTTTTATTTTTTCTGTGTAACTCAGTGTCTGATCTTGGGAACTGAGAGATAATTAGTAGGCCTATGACCTAAGTTGTGCATTTACTTAATTATTTCTCTCAGTGTTACTCATTAAGGAACTCCTTGGGTGAAGTAATGCCTCCCTTCAATCATGCAAACACAGTGAGATGCAGCCTCTACTTTTCAGTAACTTACTTCTAAGTAGATAAGAGAATCTTTGCAATACCAAGTGGATGTTGAGAAGTAATACGTGATGTCCTGATGCTTCCAAGGACATGGCAGGGATGATGATGTGAGACTAGGTTGGGAAGACCATAGAGTAGTTTCTAGATATGTTTTTTGAGCACGTTGACTACCAGGAAGGATTTGGGCATACAGATGGAATGGAAGAAGCTCTAGGCAGAAAGATTTCAGAGGTGGGAGACCATGTGGCATGCAGAGAACAGCAGGTTGTTTAATTGGACCAGAGCATGGGGTAAGTGGAAACAAAAGGTGAGAGGAGGGGGCGGAGCAGTTAACACCTGAGGCCAGGCTGTCCAGAATTTAGTGGTCAGCTGTGAAGTGGAGACTTTTAATCATGAAGTAACATAATCAGGAATCTAATAGAATTCTCTGGCGCTTGAACTGAATTAAAAAGCTGTAGGTGTCATGCTTGAAAGCACGAGCTTGAAAAACAGAAACCCAAGCGCTTAGCCCAGTACCTACATCGTAATAGGCATTCAACAGGGGCATAATAATTGTAAATGTAACCAGTAACCATCTGGAAGACTGGGGATGATTACACTGACATTAACAGACGAAAAATTAGGGAGAGTGGGACTGAAAAAATAATAGATAATGCATTCTATCTTGGTGGATGAAGTTTAAGATGCTGGTGGATGCAGATAGAAGTGTTCACTACATAAGATAAATGCAGACCTGGAGTTGAGGAGAAAGACTAGGGCCAGAATCCAGATGAAAGATGCATCCAAACAATTGAGAGCTGACTGCGCTGGATGAAATGAGCTTTCCGAAGGCAGCAAGCACAGACAGAAAGCCTCAGAGAACACCTCACCAAAAAAAAAAGAAAGAAAGAAAAATACATATGAGAAGGATCAGTCAAGATGGGTGTGTTAGTCTGTTCTCACACTGATAATAAAGACATACCCAAGACTAGGTAATTTACAAAGGAAAGAGGTTTAATGGACTCACAGTTCCACATGGTTGGGGAGGCCTCACAATCATGGTAGAAGGCAAGGAGGAGCAAGTGTTACATGAATGGCAGCATGCAAAGAGGGAGAGCTTGTGCAGGGGAACTCCTCTTTATAAAACCATCAGATCTCATGAGACTTATTCACTATCACAAGAATAACACTGAAAGACCTGCTCCCATGATTCAATTACCTCCCACTGGGTCCCTCCCATGACACGTGGGAATTGTGGGAGCTACAGTTCAAGATGTTGGGGGGACACAGACACACTGTATCAGTAAGGAAGAAAAATCCCCAGAGTTCAGGGAACAGAAACTAAGAATTACACAGTTGTCAAGAAGGGGCTATTGATTTCTCTACTGCCACACAGGGGTGGAGCCCCAGGACAGCTGAGAAGGAGTCAACATTTATTGCTTCTATAAAGAGTACAGATAAAATAAATATGTGAGAACATAAAAAATGTAAATATTTAAAGTAATGGACAACCTCTCCTAATGGAAGGGGGCTAGAAAAATAAAAGCTTAATGCATTAAATATTCCTGAGCCAATAAATTCCTTTGACCAAAACAGTGCCCCTTATTAAGCAAAGAATACCCGTTTAATAAATGTGTGTATATATACGGGCACTTTAAGGAATGGGAAGAAACTACACTTTCTAATCCCTTCTTTTGGAGTGAAATTTGCTGGAAGATTCCCAAGGTGATGAGGTGTTTGCAGAGGTTTTATAAAATGATTTTACAAACTCATTGATCCCCTTCCCAGTGCCAGCACTTCGTATCTATTCATGTGACCACAAATTAAGGATGTGATTTTATAGCAGAAGTGAAAAGAAGAGAAAAATCTATTCTTACTTTACTGTCTTCATTTAAGAGCTACATTTAGTGAGGATTAAAATGAAGGGGAAGCTAATTTTGCAAAATTTCTTTTGCGCTCCTATTTCCTGTACCTCGTTCTACTCATTGCCACCCTCCATTCCTTCCTCTGCCCACACACGGGTTAGATCACCCCATCATGGACCTGATGTAGATCAAGGCTAGCCTGTGTGGCCGGCTTAGAGAAAAGCTAGTGGTATTTCCAAACTCCGGGACCCATTCAGGTTTGGTTGGTTTGTTGTTAATGAAGGAATAGCCTTGAGCACCTTGAATACTGCAAACTAAGTTTTAAGGAAAATAAAATGTTACCAGGATACTCTTCCAGTCTCTAGTTAGTGTTTCATGAGTAAGTTGAAAAGGGTTGCTAAATGTCTGACTTTCCTGCATTCACATCTTTCTGTACTGTTTGACTTCTCAACAGCTGAGGAGTCACTGTCTGTGGGCAAAAAATACCAACTACGTGGTCCAGGCAGCATTAAGCTCCATCAACTCCTCTGTCCCCAGACCCATGGCACTGCCTTTTGGGGTTGCAGGGCAGCCAGCCTATATGGTCCCACCTCAATCCTGAGACCCATTGGCACCCTGGGATGAAACATGCTCAAGATGTTGGTAGTGTTAGAGATTTAGAGACCAACTTCTGTCTCAGTTCTTTGAGTGCCTATTTTGTCTAACACGCTCCTGTCTTCTGTCTGATGACACCATTAAACACAGATAATATTAAAACAGAGGCTACAGTTCCACATGTAAGTATGTGAACAGTGTTCACAACAAATGACTCTCTGTTTCAATTGTAAACCCTCAATTTCAGAATCTGATGTTGCTTAAATTAAATAGATATTATTTTGAAAGATTGTTTTCTAACTGAAAAAATAAATAGGTATTTTCACAGTAGAAAATGTAGAAAGCCTGACAAAACACAAAGACTAAATTTAAAATCACTGTTATTTCCACATCCAAAGAGAATCACTGCTAACATTTTATCACTTAGTCTCCTAATATTTATATTTTGGTATAAAATGTTGTATTTTTACAGTAGATATGTATGCACACATGTACTATACCTTTGTCTAAAAATGGAATCATTCATTCATGCTTTGTTTAATTTACCGTGAGCATTTTTCCATTCAGCAAACAGTCAACATCACTGTAATTACAAGTTAATGCCCCATCCCTATGGCACTCTGTCGGTAACCAGTCATCACAACAGCAGTAATCAGATAACCGTGCTGAAGGCATCCTTCGGGGTAGACGTTGTTCTCAGTACTTCACAAGCATCGTCTCATTTAAACTTCAAAGCAACCCTGTGAAGTTGCAACTGGGGAAACTGAGGCACCAAGTGGTCACATGCCCAACATTACACAGATAATATGTGTTAGACTTTCTCTGAATTTTTTTTTTAAATAAAGATTACACAATGACTATCTTCCTGGCCAAATATTTGTGCGTATCTGTGATTGTTTTTCTAGCATTTGATGTGTTTTCCCAAATTGTGCTCCATCTGTTTTGTTTTGTTTGTTTGTTTGTTTTTTGATTTTTGGTTTTTTTTTACACAGAGTCTCGCTCTGTCACCCAGGCTGGAGTGCAGTGACACGATCTCGAATCACTGCAACCTCAGGCTCCCAGGTTCAAGCGATTCTTCTGTCTCAGCCTACCCAGTATCTGGGATAACAGGGGCCCACAACCCCGCCTGGCAAATTTTTTGTATTTTTAGTAGAAACAGGTTTCACTACGTTGGCCAGGCGGGTTTCAAACTCCTGACTTTGTGATCTGCCGGCCTCAGCCTCCCAAAGTGCTGGGATTACAGGCATGAAGCACCGTGCCCAGCCCTCCATCTGTCTTTTAATGTTGTGGCCTGGTGAGAGGTAGCAGGGAATACTGTCATTTTTACTTTCACAAATCTGATTCTGCACCATGGGAAACTAATTTTCAGACAACTGAGAGCTCCCACCCAGAGAGGCATGATTCTTTCTCTTCTTGAGTTTCTCAGGGTGGGCCGAGCTGACTTCACATTGCTGCTGTTAAACAGTGGGGAGTGTTTTGGTAAAGCTAGGGCACTGTGCCCTCTGAAATCTGAAACTGGACCTTCATCAATCCCGCGTGCAAACGCACTCGTCGGGAAGATCCGTCAGCTTGTTCAAAGGACTTCCCCACGGAGGTCTATCAATGCCTTTGTTTGAAGACAGCCCTTGCCTCAGTATGGCTGTAGATGGAAGATACAAACCCAGATCAATATATGAACAGACATGCAGTCTATTTCCATTCACGCTCCAGGATAGAGGCACCTTTGCAATTTATGTTCCTGCTCGACACCTCTTTTCTTTCATTTTTTGTTTACTAGAAGCTTCCAAGTAGAAACTTCCAAGCACAGCGTGCTCCATGTTGAATTAAATCAATATCCACATTAACATCCTTTCAAAGGCTACAGCCCTCAGCCAAAGTCCTCCCTTTCTGTGACCTTGCTTTACACTCAGGCCTGGAGACACTTAGCACTAACTTTGTGTTTCCTCTGCCATCATGGGGTGGGTGTCATCTCCC
Organism: Macaca fascicularis; assembly: GCF_037993035.2. Lineage (NCBI taxonomy): Eukaryota > Metazoa > Chordata > Mammalia > Primates > Cercopithecidae > Macaca > Macaca fascicularis. The sequence continues at coordinate 5,924,470 of NC_088380.1, read as the reverse complement.
AGATAATCTGCAGGTTAATTAACCTTCAGGTGAAAATGTGGGATCCCTGCGACACTCACTTCCTTCATGCTCATTATGTTCAGCCTGAAAAGCAGCAAGGAGCTGCAATAAATGCATTAATTAGGAAAATGATTAAATGCAGTTGCTTTATTACCTTGGCAGTTAATCTTCTCTGTGAGATGCCTGAAAAGTCATCCTCATCATGGGGGAGTCAGTGGAGGATAAAGGCAGCTGCACAAAGTTCTGACCCCTCCCGTCTCTCCAGAAGCTGAGAAGGGGCCTCTGCCAAGGCATTGCCATAAACGCAAAGAAGGGCACCCGCAGGGAGGGTGCTTACCTGCTCTTTTCAGAAGGCTCTGGGCGTCTGGTGCCTTGCCCACAAACAGGAAACTCAAACCACCTCATCTGTAGATGGGGATGCTTGCTCAGTGGCTGATAGGTGTCTGATGATGTTGGCATAAAAATATTCCTTGAGGGGCTTGAATGAAAATTAATAATAATATTCAGGGCTTATAGGATAGGGCAATATTTCCAAGGATAAAAAAAAAATGCTTAGTTGACCTATCCCTTTATCAAAGAGATGTGATCCAAGCTAAGCAGTACTCTGCACGGATGATTTCTGCCATCTTCCTTCCTGTTGCTCACCTTGGATGGGAACTTTGGAATGGGATACACCTTGGCCAACCTGGAACATTGTCTAGGATGCGTTAAATTGCATTCAGAGAATCAATTAGAGCACTTATCTCCTTCTTCTCTGCTTTGGATTATCCTAGTGAGCTCCCGGGATGATCTTCTTTCCCTCATTTCCCTTCAAATTCCCAGGGTGGAAACTTCCTGACACCTCCAGGCTCTCCTCTCACCATCACAGGGAGTGTTCACTCCTCTCCATGTCTCCCACCTTCCCAGGAAGTCTACTGGTGCACTCTTCCCAATACATGGAAATCCATTCACTTATATGGCATGCATGCTCACACCCTCAGGACCCAAAGAGGTTGCCTAGCACATTGTAGGTGCTTAAGAAATGCTTACAAAATCTAATTTAGAAGCAGAATATATAATGCATTCTGAAAGATTGGAGGAAAGAAAATGGGCTATGCTACAGTTTCTTGATGTGAAGGTAATATTAATGAAAATGTTAATATTAACTATATCTATACTAAGGCCATCTAAACCCAAGTGTCCATGGAGCACAGGACATGGAGCAAGGATATGGGGAACCAACAGCCATTCCACATATCACAGGCACAGGGCACTTCTCAGGATAGCCATGAGTGTTCTTAGTTCAACAAGGGTAAATTCTGCAGTGGATAACTCTTTGCCCAGCTCCCCACAAAGCCCCACCTCTTTCCGACTTTCTGTTTCGTCCTCTGTGCGCCTCACTGAAAAATATAATCAAATCTCATCGCAAGCAGAGTCCACAAATCAGGGACTTGGACATTTGTCATTTTCTAAGAGGAAATAATTACGAAGTTATTGAAAACAACCCAAGGTAATTAAAAGTCTCTCTTCCTCCAATTAGTTCTAAGTATTTGCCATCGTTAGACCAATTCCAAGCCCCCCACAACTGTTCCTTCCTGTTTTCACCAAACCCCCTTCCTATCTCTAACCAGGGTTCCTGTCACATGGGGTAGGGAGCAGAGCTGATTCCAGGCTAAAAAAAAAATAAAAGGATAGTACATTTCTCAAGGAAATCTGTAAAAAGAACTCCAACTTCTAAAGGCTAGGCTTCCCTTTAATTAGTCTGAACGAATGAGGTACTGAGGCACTTGACTATTTTTGGAGTAATTTGCTACTCGATTTGGAGAACAGTCACAAGTTCCAGAATCCCTCAATCAGCTCCTTAAAATTTCAAGTTATTTCACGCTCAGAAAGCTAATTTACATTGTACTTCATTGTTGCTGTTATGAAAATTGAAAGTGATATCATTTCTCTCTCCTGAGACCAGTCCAGCCAGGGTAGCCCCATCCTGTCCTGTTACATTTTGGGCAGGAAATGCCATGCCCTGAAAGTCAGGCTTGGCTTGTCACAGGTTGAGTGTGTGTGTCCCCTCAAAATTCATATGTGGAAGCCCCGACCCCAGTACTTCAAATGTGACTTTATCTGGAAATAGGGTCATTGCAGATATAACTGGTCAAGATGAAGAATCCATATAAAAGGGGTAAAATTTGTAGACAGACACATATAGGGAGACACACATAAGGAGAACAACATGGGAAGATGAAGGCAGAGATCAGGGTTTCTACACACCAAGGAGCACTGAAGATTGTCAGCATCACCAGATGCCAGGGAAGAGGCACCTCACAGCCTCAGAAGGAACCAGCCCTGCCAGCACCTTGCTCTGGGACTTCCAGCCTCCCGAGCTGCAAGACAATACATTTCTGTTGTTTAAGCCGCCAGGCTGTGGTACTCTGTGACAGCAGTCCTAGCAAACTCTTACGTGGCACTTCCTGAGATTCCTAAACCTGGTTTCTCTTACTGCTTTTAGCCCACGCTAGGCTTCCCAAAGAAGGCAGGAGACAGTCCTTGCCACAGATGGCTCAGAGCAGGGCTGAGATTAAGAATCTCTGCAGCCTCCCTATGGGGTTTAGACAGAAAGGGCAATGAAGGCTAGAAGCCTGGAGGGATGGAAAGCCTGTGTCCTTGCCTGCTCCCTGCACGGGGATTGAGGATGGAAACCCAGGACACACATAGGTACAGGGCACAGAGTCAGCTGGGGCAGCAGGCCGGTCAACACCCAAGCTCAGCATCCCTGCACAGCCTCACTCACCCTGACCAGGACTCTGCTGGGCAGCCGGGTGCTCACGCCCCATCTCAGCTCTGCTTAGGAGTCCTGGCAGCTCCCACCCACTTTGGGAAATTCAAGTACCCGCAAGAGCAGACACACAGCTCAGATCCCAGCACACCTGCGGCCAAGAGTCTCCCAAGCAGCCAGGTGGGGACGCCACATCTGCAACGGTGGGAAGTGAGAACACCTGCCTGGCCACCTGGCCCCTGTGTGGCTCTGCCCTAAGGAGCAGAGTCCCGTGGCTGCCCGTCTCGCATGAGAGCAGCTGCGGGGGCTTCCCCCACCTGGCAGACCCCTAAGTGGGAGCTGGACCCAGGCCAGTCCTGAAGCCGTTCCTCTCTTCCTCAACAACAATCACTGTCTAACCTCCGCGGAGGTCTTCTCCTTCCTCTGGGACCCACCCATCGGCAGCCTGAGACCCTCATGCCCATGTTTGCTATAAATTCTGAGAGCCAGAGTGTGGGAGGAGAAGGAGAAGGCGGAGTGGAATCTCTCCTCGGGAAAACATCCTCAGACGCCCTGGGCTGGCAGTCACGCCAGCACGGAGGCAGAGGACTGCCCTTTGTGCCTGGCTCGGGCCTCCTACTCAGAGCCAGAGTGAGTTAGACCTGTACCGTCCGGATGCCTGAATCTCAGCACTCAGGCACCTCCTCAGGAAATATTTTCACCTGGGGACCCACCACACAGGGACTGTGCCATGTGGTCAGGCTGCTGGAAATCATTCAAAAGAATGTGATTTTTGAATGCATGGAAAATGTTCACAGGTGCACTTTGGCAGCCTTTGAGGGCTTCTGTGGATTCTCCAAAGAGCTGGCCTGGAGCTCCCACAGAGCTGCTGTGGGGCTGCACATCAACCTCAGGCAAAGGGATAGGAACCCTGCAGGCCCCCGCGGGGCACTGGCCTCCGGGTCTCTGCCGCTGCACCCAGGGCTTCGCTGCCCCTTCCCTCCCGACCTCAGCTGGAAGCGCAGTGTGTGCTATGAGGCATGGAAATGAGCTTTTCTTTTCCCTTTCATCTCAGCCAATGTCACTGTGATGCTGCTCTGACGTTCCTACCTTGAGTTAACCTTGGCGCCATCTGCACAGAAGTTCCCTTAGTCTTTGTCCTTCCACGTGAGGGACACCTCTGCCTCACAGTCCCCCTCCACGTCTTCCTGGTATTCACACCTAGGTATTTTCAACATTTGAAAATGCATATACATCATCATTTCCAAAAAAAAGCATCTCACCCTTCCTAATCCCTTGCAAAAGCCGACCCCTTTTGAGAGCACACTCCTAGAAAGGGGCAGAAGGGAGCTGTAAATTTAATTTGCTGTCACCTCTGTCGTCAGGATGGCAGGGCCTCCTGGGCTTGGCAACTGTCTGAGACTCATATGTTCTCACGCCTCGTTTTTGTTGTGGCTGCTTTTAATTATAGGCACTTCCACCAAAATAAATCACCATTCGAAATCTCAGCCAGGAATGCAAGTTTTTTCTATGTAGCTAGACTGAGCTGAACCACATTTGGGCAAGAAAGGCAGAGGCTCTGAAGGAATCTGCTACAAGGGAGTGGCCACTGCTCGCTGCCATCAGCTCTCCTCTGTTCATCGGGGAGGGCGGGGGCTGGGGTTCTGGGCAGAGTCACCAGCCTCATTCTTCTGCAATTTCGCAGAAACAAGCTGGTGAAGCCCACGATGTTTGTCAGTTTCAGGGGTCCAAGCCCCCGTTCACTTTGCATAGGGCTGCCTCTCTGTTTAGAGCCCACAGTGCCCTTCACACTTTTTCCTATGTTGTTCAGCAATTAATGTCAACAAGTAAGTCTTCTTAAGACTGCATGACCGTTGTGCAAATCAGCCACCTTAACTCGTGCCTCACCCTTAGCTCCACAGCAAGCAAGCCACTGTCTGCGTGGATGTGCTGTGGCTCGTGGGTCATAGCGAGAGATCCTGATTCCTGACTCTAGGAGCACTCTCAGGGCTTGGGCTCCCAGAAGGCAGGGATACCAGAGGGGAAACTGAAGGGGAAAAGAAGGACATGATTGTCAGGAAGGGGATGAAAATGGAGATAGGCGGGGGAAAGCACTGGACAAAGAACCAGGAGAAGGAGCATGGGGAAAAGGCAGGCCTGCAGGAGACGCCTGCCATTAAAAACCACTCCACACACGCGGTTTCATTCACCCAACACAAACCCGGAGTGTGAGGGACACAGGCAGAAGGGATTCCATTCGAGATATGAAATGCCATCTCTCCTATGGCCCAGGGCTCTCCAGCGCGCTGGCCTCCACTCCTTCCATATTCCTGGGCTTCTATTTTCCAGTGCAGGGTTGTGGCTCAATCTCTCCTGCAGGGTCTGTGGTTGATGTTTTCTCCCTGGAAGCTGAGGAAAAGCCAGTGAGGGTCTCCTGTTTCTTGATGTGTGGGCTCCTGGTTGGCCTGGAGGCAGGAGTCATGAACATCCCCCCTCTACTGGATGGGGACCTGAGGCTCAGAGTGGGCTGGGCCCCTCGGATGCCCTACTGGGAAGAGCCGGCACACATCCTACCTCCCAATCCTGGGATCTCTGGGCACTCCTCTTGGCATCAGGGCGTAGCTCCTCACATCCACCCGGAGTCAGGTGCTGTTCTAAGCATCCCCATTTTACGGATGAGGAGACTGAGGCCCCCGAGGGTTTGGGGAACTTCCCCAGGCCCCACAACGAGTGGGTATCAGGGAGTTGGTGGACGCCCTCCCACTCCTCACTCTCAGCCCCTCCGCCTCCCCTCACCATGGAAGTGGAGGATTCTCACTCTGAAGTGAAATGGCCCAGCTGTGGCTCAGGCATGACTTGACAGCAGGTCCTTTCACCACTTTCTGCACTGCCCTCGTGGCCTTCCTGGTGCAGCCGAGCTGGTGCGAAGCTGGCATCAACCCTGGAGAGACACTGGGCTTCAAGACTCCTGGAGGCTTCTGGCAACTCCCACTGCCGCTGAGTCATTCGTGCCCCTCCAAGCACCCGCTGAGGCAGGCCTGGTCGGACACTGGGCAGGGTGTCTGACAGGGCTAGGGCAACTGATGAGACTTCAGTTTGCATCTCTAGCAGGCCCAGGCCAGGCAGCTGAGTCACTGGAGAAGCCAGGTGCATCACAGAGCAGGCACCTGTGTGGGGACACCGGGTCCCAGTCCTGTGTCATTGGCTGAGATGCAGGCCAGTGTGTCTCTGGAGGGAGAACTGGGCTGTTTCTCAACAAGAAGAGGCTCTCTGCTTCCCAACATGATGGAGTTCCTGAGGAGCTTTCCATTTTCCTGGCATCCTCCTCCCATCCATGGTAGCACAACAGTCCCGCCTGCCCTTGGCCCTGCCCTGCACACACTCCCTCTGTCCCTCCTTGAGCCACGTGAGTCTTTCCAGGAGGAAAAGGCCGTGGAGCCTTAATAGGGCCTGTGCCTATCACAGCAAGTGCACACACTGCTTCTGGAACTTTCTGCAGAGCCCAGACTCCCAGAATCTCTCTTTCAAATAGCCCTGGGTCCTTCCAGTCTGTTTCCCTAGCTGGGTGGTCCCAGCCTCACCTCCCCGCCAGCAGTGGGCCCTCTAGCCCCCGAGGTAATAGGGTGGACAGCACGAAGGCCGGCAGGTGGGGCGGCCCCACTCGAGAGCGCAGGCTCCAGGCTGGGGTGGGCCAGAAAGCTGGCCCTGCTGCCAGCTGCCACCCCAGCTCACTCCCCCATTCTGGGAAGTCACAGAATCCCGTCTTCACATTGGCGTCTGGTTCTCAGGAAGGAGAGACCGCGTCATGTTCAGCAGTTGCTCACTCCAGTGATCACCTTCACTGACTTAGGACCCTGGCATGTGGTCCCGGAACCTCAGCTGTGCCTGGGTGCCCGGGCCCACAAGCACAGGCCTACCCTGTCAACCCCAGCCAGACTCTCGCAGCATTCTCTGAAGTATGTAAAGAAGCAAAAACCCCAGGCTCCCTCAGAATGGACATTCTGCAGTTGACTATACCAGAGGCAGCTCGCTGCTCGGGAACACACGTTCCCAGCCCCCGAGGGGTCCTTGCAGGAAAACCAGTGCCCCATGGTGACCTCCTTCCAGTGTCCTGGTTTTCTTTCAAACTCAGAGAGACCTGGCTTGTTTAATATGGTTCAAAGGGGTGATTTTGTTTTCTCTCTCAAAACCCCACTTGGAGGGTTAGTCAAGAGAAAAGGCACTGTTTGACTTTTTAAGGACAGCGTGATTGTTCCACAGTCCTGGGTCCACGCAGAAAGTGGGGCCTGGCTTACTGTACACCTCCTCAGATGATGTTGGTTTGCACACTCCTCCCGCATGCTGGCCGTCTGCCCTCCAGGCTGGGGGTGCAGAGAGTGCCGGGGTCCCCAGGAGCCACAGACACCGGAGAGAGCAGGGCCACAGCAGGCCCTGGAGGGCAGCCGAGGCTCCACTGGCAGAGGAAGGAGGTGTTGGTGGCTTCCTAGGAATGTGGAGCTGGGCTGTGAGGAGGCAGCCTGGAGAGCACTGGGAATAAGGCTGACAGGAAGGAGCAGGGCCTGGGATGTTCGGGAGACGGCAGATCAGACAGGACATGATCGTGGGGACCAGCCCGGGTGGCTTTGAACCCCCGAAGATGTTTGGACTCAGAAAGCTGTGAAGCAGATGTGACACACACGATAGATGTCATCACAGGGATGGCTTCTTACACGGTGTGGGCTGATGCGCAGCAGGACCAATAGGGGCAGGGTGAGGAGAGAAAGGCGTGGAGGAGATCCCCAGGCCGGATATGAGCATGCCCAAATTCCCCACAGGCAGACACTCCAGCAGGCCCTTCCTGGGGCCCCTTCCTGCATCCTCACAACTCTAAAAGCCATGTGCTTTATCCTTATGTTGGAGACCAGAACACAGATATATAAAAGTCAAGTAAAACAGAGACATATAGAGGCCAGAGAAAACACAGGTCACAGCCCAGAATTTGTGCATGGATCTGTCTGACCCCAAAGACGATGTCCCATCCATTATTGCATAGTGAGGTATTAGAAATGGAAAAGAAAGAAAAAAAAAGCTTAAATCTGCAGTAAGTCCTCACTTAACCTTGTCCATAGGTTATTGGAAATTGGGACTTTCCGTGAAATGACATATAACAAAATCAATTTTACAATAAGTAATTGAGATACGCAAGAGTTGAGATGGCATATTTCTGATCACAAAAAAACTACCAAACTGCTAACTAAAGACCTAAAACACTTCTAACGTTAAGCACTGACATAAATGTGAGCTATGCCTATGTTTAAGAAAGATTAATGAAAACAAGTAGGAGAATTATTTACTCAATTTTTGGTGAACCAGTGAGTGGCGGCAGCCATAGTGCTGCTGCAGTAGGTCCAGCAATGAGCATTTGCAGAGAGAGCAGGGCCAGGAACCCCTGCCATCATGCAGCTCAAACACAAGCAGTCACAGACGTGGGGGCTCACCAAGTGCTGTCTTGTACTGCATGGTGCATTGCTGCACATTTGAATGACTATCGCAGACTTTATGGGTTTTTATTTTACAATAATTTGTATTCATTCATTCATTCATTTTCCAACCCACTTACTCCAGTTCAGGGTGCTGGGTGGCCAGAACCTATTCCAGCAGCTCAGGGTGCAAAGCAGGCACCAGTCTGGACAGGACGTTGTCCCATCACAGGGCAGCTCAGATGCAGCCATGTAGAGACCAGACAGAGACTAGAGAGTCATGTCATTTCGCCTGACGGGCACAGCTTTCTATGTGGAAGGACACCAGAGTGCATGGGGAAACCCCACACAGACCTGGGGAGAGTGTGCAAACTCCACTGGTAGTGGCCCTGGCCAGAACTGAGTTTTTCCTCATCAACATTATCACAAAACGTTAAACTAAATGTTGTTCCTCAAGGACCTCTGTATAAGACTTGATGGTAAATTAATCTGGAGGGCAAGAAAAAGAAGGAAAATAAAAATGACTATAGCTTGAAAAATCAATGTATAAAAACGGGGATGTTAAGGGGTGAGAGTTCCTCGGGGAAAAGATGAGAAGACGAGCAGCTGAGCCGGGCTGGGCAGGGGATGCTGCAGGCGCCTCTCCATAGGTCAGAAAACGTGGCACTTGGTGTCAGGGCTGCAAGTGAGAATTGAGATCACAAACCAAAGGAACCGGAGAAGTGTCTCAGGGTCTGGGAAACAAGATACATTTTCCAGAAGGAGGAAGCGGTCATAGTATCTATCCAACACCTCAGATGTCAGGAAAGTGAAAAAAAAGAAAAAAAAAATCCCTAATTGGGTGATTTTTCTTTAACCTGAGTAAAAAGAATCCAGGATTGTCCAAAAAAGCTAATTAAAACTGGACTTGTACATCATGGAGAAAACCAACAAAGCAAGTGTTGATTCTGAATATTACCCTTGTAGACACTTCCCCTCTGGGATCGGTGGGCCTCCTCCAACCCACCAATCTTTTGTATTATGAGCTGGACTTAGTGACTCACTTCCAAATAACAGTATGGAAAGGAAAAATCAGGGTTTAGGGGTCTTAATTGCACTACCTCTATTGTCTCCTTATCTTTGGGGAGGTCTTTGCACATATGAGCCTGCAACAACCCACATTTGATAGGTGAGCTGAGGCTATTTCATGTGAGAACCTATTTCAATGTCTTGCCAATGGAGCAGGTCCCGGGACCAGGTGTTTCTAGGAACCGATAGGTATGTGGAGCAGTATAGCTGGAGCTCAGCTTCACTGAACTAAGACCAACCAAGCAAATGCATTCCAAGAAAAACACAGGGGATCAGAGAGTGATGGAGAAATTCCAACCCCCAGAGTGGGAACTAAACAAAATAAAGTATCTTGGTGACATCCCCAGTATGCCAAGAAAATCCACCTCATGATGGATCAGCATAGGGTTTCATCCTGTCATTGTCCGCTGCAGCGATGTTAGAAACAATCACAGATGGATGCAACATTGTCACTTGCTACAGCAGTTCCAGCTGTTCACTGGGTTCAACTACAAATTCCAGTGACATTTCAGCAAATGGCTTTAAAATACCCCCTTCATAACTGAATCGCATCTTTCTTTTCTGAGGGCTCCATATAATCTGAGCATCCTAAATGTTAAGTCACTAAAGAAGTGCTTCCCAGTCTGCTTTTCACAGACTCTCTGTTTCTCTTTGCACCAGGAAAGGAGACTTCCAGGTAGATACTAATCAAGTATAATAAATTGGAATGGAATCAGGCAAGCTTATAGGGCAGTAGACTCATGTGGGCATGTTTGCCAATATCTGTGTCTTCAATAAAATGATACCCTTTGAGCACTCCCCTTTCTGATGCCATTTCTTCATCCAAGAGCACATGATGCCTTGAGTTTTGAGTTTTGCCAGCTTCTCTACTTCTTTGGGGTGTGGCGGGGTGCAGAAGAGGCGTTACTAGAGACTAAACCTTTGTTTCCTTTAGTTCAAGCTCCAGGAAGGAAGGAGCTTGGAGAAATCAAGCAGGAAGATGGAAGGCATAGCTCCAGCCTCCATATCCATGATTGGATTCCCTTGTAAGCAGCAACTTCTAAGGTTCTAAAATAGCTTGCTAGTTGCACTATGTATTTAAGCAAGCATTTCCTAGACTTATCCGATCATGAAAATCACCTGAGAATGTTTTCAGATACAGAATCACAGGCCTTGAGAGACAGACTCTGACTTAGAGTTTTAGTATCAGTTGGAACCTGTGGATCACACGAGTTTGGAAATTTAAGTTATGGCTTTTGTATTTGGAGGAAGAGTTACCATGCTGAAAAGCAGATACCCAAGAACTTGCTAAAGATTATTTCCACATATTGTAGTGATGGACGTCGAGTAGGTACAAAAAGCACTAAGGAAAAAAAAAGAATCAAACTACCTCCCGTTGCTCTTTATGTATAAAAGATACCGTGAGGCCCTGTGACACTTCACCAGCATCCCAGAGAACAGGTGGGTTGTACGGTGATAAAGCAGTTACCAGGATGGAAAAGAGAACCAAACAAAAGCAGATGGAGTATGGAAAAGGGGGCCTGTATTTCCCCCAAGTGATTGTAAGATTCTCTGCTGATCCCCTCCAACAGCACCAGTACTAACCCACCCATACTGCTTACCCTCCTGTGGGACTGTCCTGTGAAGAATAGTGTAATGGAATCAATGAAAATGGAAGCTGATTGTCTGGTAATGATTATTGAACTATATCTACCTGGTCATTCTGATTATTCAAAAAATATTTACCACAACCCTCCTGTATGCCAGGCTTCCTACTAGGAACTGGGAAAATACAGTGAATAAAATATCCATCACACTTGCCTCATGGAAAGCCATTCATTGAATATATCTGATGCATTCATTCTTGATACATCATGAAGATCTGTAATAACAGCTGGGAAGGGAAAGTGGGAATTGCTAAGAGATAATGTACCAGGGGACTCTAATTAAGGAGGCTCCAAAATCCCAGCATGGATCTGCGGGATGGGCAGGAGGAGGCGCAGAGTAGGGAGGGTGGGGCCTTCCAGACAAGGAAGCCCCATTAGAGAGTCTCTGTTTAATAGCTGTTATTTCTCAACATTTAACATCGCACATTAATACTAAAAGCTTGTGTGCATGGATTGATAGAAGCTCTGTTTTGCAATTCTCTTCTTTATATGACATCACACTGACTCCACAGCCCCTCTCCATCTCTGCCCTGGTTTTTCAGAGCTGAGGGCTCCAACCCAAAGGAATTTTTTTTTTAAGTAGCTGATGCAATATCCCATATTTGTTATGTTTGTTCAAAATACATACCCTCCTCCAACCACACATAGGGGTGTCTGAGTCTGGTCCTCTCTGCATTTCTGCCACATATTAAAATAAAACCTTTCTGATTTTCAAGAATTTAGAAAATGCAAATAAACTAAGAAAAATTTTTAAAAACCTTTAAAAATAATTATAGCTAACTGTTACTGATATATGCTGTGTGCCGCACTATCTCATTTAACCCTCATGTCAAATCTATGAGACAGAGAGGTCAAGTCGCTTGTCCAGGGTCACACATCTAGGAAGTGACTAAGCCACTCTGAACTAGGTTCCAGCACTGGGCTTGTGTCCCCCTGTGCCACCTGGACATGACCACCATTAGCACATTTATAAATGAGTGCTGCTCTTCCAGCCTTTCCCCCTCTGTGTGGATGTAGGGGGGTACGTATTTTTTTTTACAAAAATGAGATATTACATATGCTGCTTTTTTTTTGAGAAAACAATTTTGAGGTGAACTTTGCATAACATAAAAATAACCATTTTAAAGTGAAAAATTCAGTGGTATTTAGCACATTTCTTATGTTATGCAACCCACACCTCTATTTCCAAAATATTTTCGTCACTTCCAAGTAAAATCCCTTACCCGTTAAGTAGTTTCTCCCCACTCTTCTCCCACACTAGCCTCTGGCCCCCACCAATCTGCTATTTCTCCATTGAATGTTCTTGGCACCTTTGTTGAAAATCAGACAGCTATAGACATATGGGTTTGTTTCTGGACTCTCAATCCTATTCCATTGGTCTATATGTCTATTTTTATACCAATATCACACTGTTTTAATTACTAATGCTACATATACTGCTTTTGAAACTTTTTTGTTTTACTTAATAAATGAAATAACTTCTACAAGACCTAGCATCCCAATAAGTGAGACTTTTTTTTTTTTTTTTTTTTTTTTTTTTTTGAGATGGAGTCTTGCTCTGTCAACCAGGCTGCAGTGCAGTGGCGGGATCTCAGCTCACTGCAAGCTCTGCCTCCAGGGTTCATGCCATTCTCCTGCCTCAGCCTCCCGAGTAGCTGGGACTACAGGCACCCGCCACCAAGCCCAGCTAATTTTTTGTGTGTGTTTTTAGTAGAGATGGGGTTTTAGCCCCATCTCTTTAGTGTTAGCCAAGATGGTCTCGATCTCCTGACCTCGTGATCCGCCCCCCTCGGCCTCCCAAAGTGCTGGGATTACAGGCGTGAGCCACCACGCCCGGCCTAAGTGAGACTTTTTATGTTTAGCTTTTCCATATTTCTTTGTCATCAAGAGCACCATTGTAAATACATTTGTAGCTTAATGAATTAGCCGACCTACAAATATTCTTCAGATAACTTCCTAGAAGTGGAATCACTGGGTTGAAGGATACCCAAAATTCCCAGACTTTTGTAGCTACTGCCAAATTCCCTTCTGGAACAGCTCTGGCAGCCTCTCTCCAGCCTGGAAGAGCCTGCCCGGCTCCTGCACTCTCCCGTCTCTTTATCCGAGTTGTACCCCATGAATAATTGTCTCCTCTCCTATCTACAACTTTGTTGAATATCAACCCTCCTTCTTTTCCCTGTTTTAAAGTTAATTGAACATCAGAACCTGTAATGCTATCATTTTTCCTTCTTCATCCCAAAGATTAAAAAAGATTAGCTCAGACCAGGTGTGGTGGCTCACGCCTGTAATCCCAGAACTTTGGAGGTCAAGGCAGGGGGAGCACCTGAGGTCAGGAGTTCGAAACCAGCCTGGCCAACATGGCAAAACCCAGTCTCTGCTAAAAATATAAAAATTAGCTGGGCATGGTGGTGCACACCTGTAATCCCAGCTAGTCAGGAGGCTGAGGCGGGAGAATCACTTGAACCCAGAAGGTGGAGGCTGCAGTGAGCCGGGATCGCGCCACAGCACTCCAGCCTGGATGACAGCAAGACTACATCTTCCCCTGCCTCCCAAACAAACAAACAAAAAAGATAATCTCTGTTGAAAAGACCTGAAAACCCTGTTCCTAATGTGAGGATGCAGTCAGGACTCTGCCATGTGGCGAGTGTGACTCTTGGCCATTAACTCCTTGGGGTCCTGCACCCTGATAGAGTAATATAACAACATAATCTCTTGGCAATTACCTTTAGCATAGAGTTGGTGCAGTGGTGATGAGTGGCAAAAGATATCCAACATAAATAAAGCTACTAGTCTCCAAACTAAGTCATGCTGGTTAGCAAAGGCCCTCCAGGCCCACTAGGTAGGAATGACAGGACAGAGAGAAGGAATGCTTCATTTGACTTGGGAGACAGCCCTTCCTCCCTGCACCCTTGAAGTAAAACCGTTCTGCAAATTCCTCCACTGTGTCTGACATGTCATCGAAGCCACATGGACTGTGAAGTTTCACTGAGATGGAAACGTCTTCCGTTGCCCATGAACTCAGCGTGGGGACTGGCGAACAGCACAGGAGGGAACCGAAGGCAGGGCCATTGCCATGCAGAATCCGGAAGACAATAAAACCTCCCCATTTGAAATGTCTCTGACTCTGAGATGGGTGTTGCAGCTCAGGGGCTACCAAAAAAGGTTCCTCACCAAGGTCCTTGAGCAAAATAGAAGCACATTAAAATACTTCTTTTTTTAGAGTCAAAGGACAGAAAAGTAAAAGGTACCAGGAAGCCAGTCATGAACAACCCCTAAGAAAAAAAACAACCAAAGTTGAACTGAGGGGAGCCTGGAATCCAGCATTACTGCCCCCGGTCCCCACTCTGCATGGTGCAGACAGACTCCATTCGCCTTCTTAGGGAACCCTCTGCACTGGTGCTCCCGGCATCTGCCCCAGTGCTCCCGGCATCTGCCCCTGCCATTCCCAGATGGCAGGAGAGGAGCCGTCTGTCCTGTCTGGGCTGAACACTGCCCTCTCCAGGCCAGGCAGGGTCGAGTCTCTCCTTTATGGCTTCTTGTCTCTTTCTCTCCTCTGACCCCTTTCTCAAAAGGGGATACATGAGAATGAGAAAGCAGAAGTTGAGAGCAGTGTGGGAAATCTTGGTCTATTTCCTTGCATGATGATCCCACTGGGGAGAAGGTGAGAAGAGGCCAGGTAGGTAGGAAAGTTTCCCACCCCAGAAAGGAGGCCGCCTATTTGAGTGAAGCAGACACTTGCTGGAGGAGCCCTGGTTCCAGCTGAGCCATCAGAGCCAGAAGCATCTCAGAGGAAAGAGACCCTGAAATTCACAGGTACTTTCGTACCCTTTAAAGGACCTTAATTCATTCCTTTCTATGACTGAGTAGTATTCTATTCTGTGTGTGTGTGTGTGTATGTGTGTGTGTGTGTGTGTGTATATATATATACACACACACACGTATGTATGTATACACCAGTTTCTTTATTCACATTTGCAGTGACCTGGATGAGATTGGAGACTGTGATTCTAAGTGAAGTAACTTCAGGAATAGAAAAATCAAACACTGTATGGTCTCACTGATATGTGGGAGCTAAGCTATGAGGACGCAGAGGCATAAGAATGATACAGTGGACTTTGGGGACTTGAGGAAAGCATGATGGGGAACAAGGGATAAAAGACTACAAATAGGGTGCATTGTATACTGCTCGGGTGATGCGTGCACCAAAATCTCACAAATCACCACTAAAGAACTTACTCATGTATCCAAATAGCACCTGTACACCAATAACTTGTGGAAAAATAAATTAAAAATTCAAAAAAAGAAAACACATATAAAGTGCTCGCAGCAAGACCTGGCGTGTGGGAGGGACTGGTGATGTGCCTCCTTTGCCAAGAGATGGTTAATTGGGGGAAAAAAAGACATTACCCGGAGCACATGAGAAATTAGAAACGTGGAGAAATGTAGAAGATGCCAGGATCAAATAGGATTAAAAACTATGCTAGAGAGAGCGATAGAAGGAAAAGTCTGTGATGAACTCAGCAAATAAGGTAAGTAGAAAGAAATAGAGACACAACTTTCCATTTTTACTTTAACTTCACCAAGCATTTTAAATGTGATCATCTCATAATCTCCTAAGTATACCAGAGGGAAAAACGGCATCAGATGTGCTTTTATAATGAAGCAGTGTGGTAGAGCCACCCCGTGGCCTGAGCAAGGACACAGAGCTCTTTAGTGGTCGAAGGTAAACTTGACCCAGGTCTCTTCACTCCTGCTGGCTCATTGGCTAATGTGAAAAAGACAAAGGCCCACAAACGTTTAAGAGCCCGGATGTGAAGCAGAGCAGAGGGAGGTGGTTGAGTGACTTGCAGCAGAGGTAGTGTTTACACATCTCAGAAGGAAATGAATGGGAAAGGCTCTCCCGGAAAGGAGTCAAAACGGGAAAGTTTGGGGTGGGAAAACAGAGCTGGATTTCACAGCAGTTCCCAGGCTGCACGGAGCTTAGGAAAGATAACAGCTGATGAAGGAGAACATAGTTCAGAATGAGTTGGTTGAAAGCACAGATACCAAAAGTCAAAAGGAGAACAGCACACACAGCAGGTAATAAGGGAAAATGCCAAAGCGACCATGTGAAGGAAAGATCGCTTTATGGAAGAGAGCAGTGCAGAACCCCCCACTTCCACCCCCACCCCCATAGACTTATCATGCAAAACACCACCGCAGAGGAAAACGTAAATTGCACGTGGAAACGTGTAATGCCACCCTTAGCATTACCTGGCAGAGGCAATGCTCACATCAAAGACTTTGATTAAAATGTATAATCCTGGGTTAAATGATTCTGCTGGTAGCTCTTATTTTCCTATTTGAACTTCCTGCCAGGGAGGTTTTGGAAAAAGGGCATAGAGGTTCATGGATAGATTTCTACATAGACAGTCAACCTAAAATAAGTACCAGACCAACTTTCCAAGCAGAAAGTGTATTTGGAAATAGTGAAGGGAGCCACAACTTGGGATGTGCATGCTACGATGATCACAGTCATAGCAAGGGGGCCAGGACAAAGGGTAAGATTTTATGGACAAAGGAAGCCCACGCAAGCTGTTTTGAATCAAAATCCACAGGTCACAGAGGCTCAGTGCAGGAATCGGCGCTGTTCGTTGCTCGCTGTTCCCTTCTTCGTGGAGACACCGCTGCTGGGGTCAGTGTCCTTCAGCAGGTGTCCTGTCCAGAGCCCTGAAGTCTCCAGGAGGCTCTTGAGAAGGGTTTTGCTACAAGGTGTGCTCAATGTGTGGCATGTGGGAACGCAGGCTTTTCTTGTGATGAGGCAGTTTCCAGGCAGGTGCCTGGGAGCTCCCTCTTGCACCCTCTCTCCACTCTACTTTGTTCTAAGCGGCTCTATTTTAGTAGGGGAAACTTTCCCGAGCCTGTCTGATTGGAGAGGGCCTGCTACTCCCCGTATCTTTATTTCGGAGTTTTGCATTCAGAAAACATGACGATTAGTTTTCCTTGGAGAAATATTGAAACAGAATGGCTTTTAGCAGCCATTAATCCCTGTGACCTCATTCACTCGTCTCTTCAAAGAGGGCAACAACCAGAAACAGATTTCGAATGAAAACTCCTCTAATGAGCAGTGACAGACGGGCAATTTGGGAGTAATGAGCCCTGAGCCTGTAATCAGCCACTCAGTCCCCAGATAAGAAAATCCCGAACCCAAGTAAACACGCATCTTACCTGGCACATTTTCCTGCTCCAGATAACCCTCTTACTCCCGTAATTTCCTTGGGCGTTATCTGTCGCCGCATTCCCACCAAGCACCAGGCTTAGAGTCTGAGGAATAGAAAGTCTGTTTAATTTTATCTGACCCAGTGGTTCTCAAGCAAGAATGATTTTTGCCCCTTGCCAAGGGACATTTGGCAATGCCTGGAGAGAGACTTTAGATGATCATGATGGGGAGAGAAAGGCAGAGTGGTGCTATCGGCATCCAGTGAGTGCAGGCCAGCATGCTGCCAACGTCCTAGAATGCACAGGGGAACCCCCAGGACAATTATCTGGTCCAAAATGTCAATAGAGCAGCATTTGGGAAACCGTGATTAACTGAGGGACAGGCATGAATCAGACTGTTGGACACCACCTCTGCAATGAGAGGTATTTCTCACCCCCTAAGCCTGTCTTCCTTCTCACAAACACAGGCTCCCAGCTTCCGCACATCTCAACATGGGTGTGTAAGGATGCCCGCTGTGGCCCTGAACTCTGCTGAGTCACATTCTTTTGCTCATAGTGGATAAGTCAGGCCACAATTACACAGCAACATGCAGCAGGGGAGAGTTCCAGAGCTCCGTGTGTGCATGAGGGACGGGTGTGCTGCAGAGTTAACCTCAGCAGAGTCACACAAGTCCATTTGGGGATAAGAACTGGGTGCATGAGGGACGGGTGTGCTGCAAAGAGTTAACCTCAGCAGAGTCACACAAGTCCATCTGGAGATGAGAATTGGAAAGGCCTACATTCGTCTACATACGATTTGCTCCATAACTAGATAGATGTCAGTTACCTTCTGGCTGCCTTATCCCAATTGTCAAAAAGGATACTAAGAAAACAAAGGCCATTATTTAATCCTAGACAAGGATCTACTGAGAACGTGTCTTCTGGGATGCACTCAGAAGAATGAGTTGTCTATTTTTGAAGACGTGTGGCAAAAAGAACAAAAGAAAAGTATTTAATGTATCTCTCTAACCAAATGGTCGAAGCAGTCCCAGCGTGCATCAAGCACTGATGGATAAACAAAACCCGGTAGATCCAGATAACGGGATTTATTTTGCCATTAAAAGGAATGAAGTATTAACACACGCTGTAGCATGAAAGAAGCTTGAAATTGCTGTGCTGAGTGAAAGAAACCCCACACCAGGGCCACATACTGTTTGATTGCACTTCCATGAAATGTCCAGAATTCACAAGTCAATTGAGACAGAAACAGATTGGCGCTTGCCCGGGACTGGGTGGGAGAATGAAGAGTGCCTACTGATGGGCACAGTGTTTCATTTTGGGGGAGGGGGGATGAAATGTTTGGGATCTAGATAGAGGTGATAGTGCACACCATAGGGCATGTATGAAAATCCACTAGATTGTATACTGTAAGGTTGCTAACATGGTAAATTTTATGTTACATGAATTTTACCTCAATTTAAAAACATATCTTGGCAGAAAGACAAACCTTGCATGTTCTCACTTATTTGTGGGTGACAAAAACTAAAATTATTGAACTCATGGAGTAGAAGGATGGTCACCAGAGGCTAGGAAGGATGGTGGGAGAAGTGGCAGGGGGACGGTTAATGAGTATGAAAAGATAGTAAGAAAGAATGATTAAGACCCAGCATATGCTGGCACAATAGGGTGACTATAGTCAAAAATAATTGTACATTTTACACTTACTGATAGCGTGTAATTGGATTGTTTGTAACACAAGGATAAATGCTTGAGCTGATGGATTCCCTGTTTACCTGATGATCATCATGCATTGTATACCTATATCAAAACATTTCATGTACCCCATAAATATATATATATACCTACTATGTACCCACAAAAATTTAAAATGAATATTTTTTAAGTTTTTTGGAAAACTTCACTTCAGAAGTCCTGATTAAATGAATTCCCTTTGAATAAAAGGGAAGGGGAACTGCCTTCTATTCTGGATCTACTGACTTAGGAAAAACAAAGTTAAGCAAGCAGCGAAAAGTATCAGTACACCACGTGTTTGTGGATGGTAAGTTCAGTAGCTTCCTTTCCTTGCAGCTTGGTGGCACAGTTTTAAAATGGGATAAATGAATGTGTGCCGTTGAACAAACGCACTCCCTGTCATTAGCCAGGCACTCTCCTGCCATTCTCATTTGTTATCTCTCTGTGTAGCTTCCTCTCATTGTGACTCAGTGAGACTTGGTGTGATCATGGGCAACACCAACCTGTGGCACAGATGACCGCCTACTCCCTGGGAATCCAAGACCTTCCTCTTCCACACATACATCCATCTTCAAGCAAAAAGGAACCCAAAAAACCAGTAAACAAACAAACAAAAAGCAGTAAAGAAAGTCTATAAAATGTACTGCTTGTCTACCTGCAGGTGATAATACATTTGGGTTTCCGTGACTAAAGTGCTATTAAATAAAATCAAAGTAGATAGTGTTGGACATTGTTCATATGTGGGGATGAGTCCCTCTCTGTCCCTAAATTGTCTTTTCTAGAAACTGAGGTGATTCTCTTTGCACGAAATCTTAAACAAAGCAGTAAGGCGCAAGGCTCAGAAGCACAGGTTTTGGAGTCAGCCCAACCTGAGTCCACTCCTGGGCTCCTGCACAGTCTTCCTGTATAATCTTGGGCAATCAAATTAATCTCCTGGGGCTATTTCCTAATCTGTAAAGTGGACATAGAAAGACGAAATTGCTGAATGATGTGAGAAGTAATCGAGACCTATAGGAAAGCACTTAATGGTAGTGTCAGGTACACGGTAATGGCCCAGCAAATGACAGCTGTTCCAGTGAACCAGTGTGGTTTCCAACCATCAGCTGCCATGTGCACTGCAACCAAGGCACACTTGGATGAGGGCTGTGATGAGACCTGAGCATGAAAGCCATCTTCAAGGAGGAAGGGGTGGTGGTGGCCAGAACTGCAGGTTCTAGGGCAGGTGGGAACACAGGTGGAACATCCAGGTGGTCCACGCAGTGTCTAAGGCATGACAGTCTTCATGCTGATCTCATAGGCAGTTAATAACAGAAAAACAACAAAGTGGACAGATATCCCAAAGTTGTGAACATTTCAGAGCAAAAGGATGACATTGTTATGTGAGCACTATCTTTTTTAGCATGATCACAGCCATGGAGGAGAGGGCTGATGGGAGAGAGGCAAGGTCTCGGGACCTTAGCTACATAAGTAGGTCCTATTTCTTTCCCATGCATATGTACAGCATTCTTGTGAAGCAGATTTATCTAATATGCAGTTAAGATATTGCTATACACTGTTGGTGGGACTGTAAACTAGTTCAACCATGTGGAAGACAGTGTGGCGATTCCTCAAGGATCTAGAACTAGAAATACCATTTGACCCAGCCATCCCATTACTGGGGATATACCCAAAGGATTATAAATCATGCTGCTATAAAGACACATGCACACATATGTTTATTGCAGCACTATTCACAATAGCAAAGACTTGGAATCAACCCAAATGTTCATCAGTGACAGACTGGATTAAGAAAATGTGGTACATATACACCATGGAATACTATGCAGCCATAAAAAAGGATGTGTTTGTGTCCTTTGTAGGGACATGGATGCAGCTGGAAACCATCATTCTCAGCAAACTATCGCAAGAAGAGAAAACCAAACACTGCATGTTCTCACTCATAGGTGGGAACTGAACAATGAAATCACTTGGACACAGGAAGGGGAACATCACACACTGGGGCCTATTGTGGGGAGGAGGGAGGGGGGAGGGATAGCATTAGGAGATATTCCTAATGTAAATGACGAGTTAATGGGTACAGCACACCAACATGGCACATGTATACATATGTAACAAACCTGCACATTGTGCACATGTACCCTAGAACTTAAAGTATAATAATAAAAAAAAGAAAAAAAAAAGATATTGCTGTACAGATGAGATCCACCTCTGCTAATATCAGATGAATCCTCCTTGATGTGAACAAGAAGAAAATCTGAGAAAAAATTGTTTAAATGTATTTAAAGGTGTCAGAAAGTTAATACAGTAATAAAAAATTTACCCAGTGAAGTTTTGAGAGAAAAATAAAACATAGACAGGTGTTTCTGGCATGTGGGCCAATTTTACCCCTAAAAGCTTCTCTTTATTCTGAAATAAGCTGCAGAACAGGTGAAGATGAACAGAGCCCTTGACAGATTCCCAGAGACAGAAACTGGAATTTAAGGCACTTTCAGGTACAGACGGTGGCTCTGGTAAGCACCTATGATTTAGGCTGGGACATCAAAGAGTTATATTACAGAATTAAGAGTAACCAGAAACACACTGACTCTCAGACAAAATCAGTATCCAAGCTTTGAGACATGCCAATCCCTGAGGAGTCAAAATAATCCTGGCCTTCGAACCCCCCTAGCCTAGTACCCTCTGGAAGTCAACTGAAACTCTCTGTATAGAAAGATGGCATCATCCAGAGACTGAAGTTAACTCTACAAGTTTTCAAATACAATGCCTATGCCCAGCCTAAAATTATTATGCATAAGGAGATAAGAAAAAGTTATTTAAAATAAAGAGAAATAGTACACCCATAAGTGAGTCAGATAATGGCATTATCAGATACAGACTTTAAAATAGCAAGGCTTAATACATTTAAGGAAATAAAGGCTACACTGAGAATTCCTGTAGAGAACCAGAAACTATTTATTTTTAAATCCAAGTGGGTGTTCTAGAATTACAATAACAGCATGTGAATGGATTTAAGAGAAAATTATAAAAAATTAAAGATGAAACTATTAAACTGAGATAGGTCAGAAAGAATTATCCAGACAATGTAATGAGAATTACAGAAAGAACAGAAGAGATGCAGAGATGTGGTAAGAAGGTCTACATTACTTATAACTGAATTTCCAGAAAAACAAGAGAAAAATACAGAGGCAAAAAATAATGATGATTTTCCAAAATTGATGGAAGCCCTCAAGCCACATATTCAAGAAGTTCTACAAACCCCAAACAAGATAAATGCAAAACACCACACCTAGACAAAATCCCTAAAAACAAAAGAAAAGAAAAAAGAAGGAAAAAAAAAAAAAAAAGAAAAAGCAAGCAGAGAAAAAAAAGCAAATTACTTTCAAAATGGTCTCCATAAGACTTAAAACGAATGTCTCACTAGAAATGATATAAAAACCAGAAGAGAATAAAAAGATATCTTCAAATTTAGAAAAAAAAAAACAAGATTTTAAATTTATTTAAGCTCAATAAAAATATATCTCAAAGACGAAAGTAAAATTAAGACACATTGGGATAAACAAAATTGACAGAATGTGTCAGCATTGGAACCAGACTGAAGAAAATGCTCAAGCAAATGTACTCATCTGCAGGGAAAATGACTCCCACTAAAACCTGAAGAAGGAAGAGAGGTGAAGCTTGAAATATGTGAATAAATCTAAACAGAATTGTTGATTAAAACAATAATACAGAATTAAAATAAATGGCAATAATAATACACAAGGTGGGAGGAAGCTAAATGGAGTTAGGGCAGCCTCAATTTCCTTCACTGAGTGCAAAAGAGTGAACCCACTTATGTATATTTGACTTGGTAGGTCAAGGACACCTGTTATGTTCTCTTAGCAGGATCGCTGGTTTTAGAAGAGTGTATAACGACTGAGTAATGGACTGAATGTCTGTGTCCGAAAAATGTCTATGTTGAAACCTGCACCCCCAGTGATCTCCAATGAGATGGTACTAGGAGGCAGGCCCTCTGACAGGTGATCAGATCAGGAGGGTGGAGCCCTCACGATAAGTGTTCTTATAAGAAGGAGCACGTCTCTCTCCCCCGGCCCCCCAGTCTCTCCCTCTGTGAGGGCAGTGCCATGTGAGGGCACTGCAAGAAAGTAGCCACCTGTGAACCTGGAAGAAGACCCTCACCCCAAACCCAATCATGCCAACAGCCTGATCTCAGACCTCCAGGCCCCAGAACCGTGAGAATTAAATGTTTGCTATTTAAGTCAGCCAGTCAATGATAGGCTTGCTACAGCAGCCCGAACCAACTAAGACTAAGAAATTCGACAATTAGGCCAGGCGCAGTGGCTCACACCTGTAATTCCAGCACTTTGGGAGGCCGAGGAGGGCAGATCATGGGGTCAGGAGTTCAAGACCACCCTGGCCAACATAGTGAAACCCCGTCTCTACTAAAAGTACAAAAAATTAGCAAGGTGTGGTGGCGGGTACCTATAATCCCAGCTACTGGGGAGGCTGAAGCAGGAGAATTGTTTGAACCCAGGAGGTGGAAATTGCAGTGAGTCAAGATGGTGCCATTGCACTCCAGCCCAGGTGATAGTGCGATATTGTCTAAAAAAAAAGAATAAGAAGAGGAAGAAGAAGAAGAAGAAGAAGAAGAAGAAGAAGAAGAA
Source organism: Macaca fascicularis (assembly GCF_037993035.2). Classification (NCBI taxonomy): domain Eukaryota; kingdom Metazoa; phylum Chordata; class Mammalia; order Primates; family Cercopithecidae; genus Macaca; species Macaca fascicularis. The sequence goes on along the minus strand of NC_088380.1, from coordinate 5,900,976 downwards.
GAAGAAGAAGAAGAAGAAGAAGAAGAAGAAGAAGAAGAAGAAGAAGAAGAAGGAGGAGGAGGAGGAGGAGGAGGAGGAGGAGGAGGAGGAGGAGGAGGAGGAGGAGAAGAAGGAGGAGGAGGAGGAGAAGAAGGAGGAGGAGGAGAAGAAATAATGAAATAATTATTATAAAAAAATACTCAATTCAATAAAAAGGGCAATGTTAAGGAGAAAAACAAGGAAGAAGAACATCTCTTCTCAACATCAAGACTTACTAGACCATAATTAAGACACCCTGATACTGACATAAGGACAAACAATCTTATAAAAATGGAATAACCTCTCTGGAAAACTGGCATTAGCAACTACATACAGTCATTTGCTGCATCACAAAGGTGGTCCTGAAACACAATGAGGATATAATGGTCTCTCCAGTAAATGGCGCTGACACCCATAGGGAAGTAAATGGATCACAGGACATAAAATCAATTCCAGGTGGATTAAAGACCCACCTGTGAAACACAAAGCAAAAAGAGTTCTAGAGAATGACATAGAATATCTTCATGACCTTGGAAAAGATAGAAATGAAAAGACTAACAGAGCTGTGTTAAATTTAAGAAAGTGTGTTCATCAAAAAAGACACTAATAAGGGAGTGACAAGGCAAGCCTCAGAGTAACAAAAGATCTTCACATCACAGACAACCTCCAAAGGACTAGCATCCAGAAACTCCAGAAATCAACAAGAAAAAGACAACCCTGAGAGAAAAGCAGGCAAGAGACTTGGTGGGAGAACAGAATATGGACCCCAATATACGAAGAGTTGTGGACCTGAAGGTGATTAAGAAGCAGCAGAAACAGAGAAGTTCTCTGCACTCTATCTGCCTAAAAGCCAGACATAGATTTACAAAGACAAAGGGGATCCTGCCCACCCCTTCTACCAGGAAGAAACAAAGTTACCCACTGACAACAAGTAAGCCCTTATCTGCCTGGAGATGGCCCCAGAGGAATCTCGTGAGCAAACCTCACCAGCTCGCCTTGATCTGACAGTTATCTGTCATCCTCTAAGTTGCGGTCTCTGGAGACCGATGGACTGTTTCTCTGTCTTGTCACTGCTCTAAAAATTTACTGTCCTTTATTGCAGATGCCACATAAGCTGGAATTCAAAGTCACATCTTTGAGATCTACTGATTCCCTGGGTACTTCCCAGGTACATGTGAAATGCACTTTTGTTTGTTTTTCTCTTTTGAATCTGCCTTTTGTTACAGGGTCCATTCCAACTAAGCACCTATGGGATTTATTCTTCCCCTACAGCTTGAAGTGGTATTTCACAAAAGAGCATATTTAAATAAATGGTTAATGAACACATAAAATGTGTTTAATTTTTTTTAGGCATCGAGGGAAATATTTTATTAAGACCACAATAGAATACCATGACACACCATTCAACATGGATAAATTGAAAGATTGAGGGTAGCAAGCAATAGCACAACTGCTTTGAAAATTGTTTGATATTATCTACTGATTTTGAATGAATGCCTACCTTGTGACCCAAAAATTAAACTCTTTGGTCTATACCCAAAGGAAATGCATGCACAAATTCACCAAGAGACATGGATGAGAATATTTGTGGCAGCATTATTCAAAATAGCCAACAGCTGAAAACAATTATAATGTTCATCCATAGCAGAATGTGAAATAAATGGTAGAAAACTAACACAACTGTCATGAAGCAATGAAAATGAATAGACCATAACTATGGGTTATGACATGGCTGAATCTCACAAATGGAGTTGAATGAAAAAAACCACTAATGAGGGAATTATACTACATGATTCCACCTATGCAAAACTCAAAACGAGCAAAGCTGATTTAAGATGTTGGAAGTCACATGGGGGGTCACAATGACTGGGGGCAGGCTGAGCCGCACTCTGGGGTCCTGACAATGTTCTGTACCTTGGTCTAAGTAGTGCTAATAAGGATATTCAAGTGCCAGCAGTTGATTGGCTATAACTAGTGATTTGTGCACTTTTGTGTACCTGTATTATATTTCACCCCGAAAAGGAAAAATAGTGTACTTTTAAATGTCAAACTTGAAAGCATAATAACTGTAAAATTTGGTAGCTGAAGTTGGAAATAAGTTTCCTAAGAACCTCGAACTTAGCTTCTGGGCCAGATTTTGATATGCTTGGTTAAAATAGATTCTGTTTATGGTACCTGTGCTTGGTGTTCTAAAAGATATAAAAGTGTATGAAATAAATAAATGGAACTTTGAGCATAAAAAAGAATACTGCTATTCTATGGGAGTAAGGGCAGGCCAACTGTGAAGAAAGAGGCCCTTCTTGAAGTCATTCACTAAGGGCCTGCCACATATTAATCATAGACCAGGTATGTCTTTTGGCCCAGAAACCAGCACCTGATAAGAGAATCCCAGGTACTTAAAAAGGCGGACTCTTGACCTCTGCCAGAGAAGGACTATGTTGAAGTACATATAAAGGCAGTTCTCAAGAAGTAGAAAAAATAACATGGAATTTAAAGTCAAAATATCTATAGTTTAGACCCAGGTCAACCATTAAACTATGTTGTTTTAGCAGATATTTTAATCTGGAAGATAAAATATAGACTATTTTATCATTCTTAAAAGCATAAAATATTAGTTATAGAGTTTTATTTATATAAATTTTAAATAAAATGTACATGGTTGTATGTGCAAAACTCCCATTGGGAATGGAAGTGGAAGAACCACAGAAAAACAGGTATCTGATGAGAAATCAGGTGATTCACACACTTTCTTAGAAGATATCCAACATTCGACATTTCTGAGATCTTGAGTAACTGAGGATGTCTTCAGAGAGGTGACATAAGGAGACAGAATGCATCTCATGGCTCTAGGCTGAGAGCAAATATGTAGCACTGGCTCTGCTAAGGTCTTCTGGAGAATCACTGACCTGAGCATGTGCTTCTTTCTTTCTTTTTAGCCTGTCAGTAGAAGGTCTGCCCAGTTCCGAAAACAGTACAATTATGATCAGCAATATTCTTGCATCTGTCTTCACCAGTAATTCTGAGAATGCCCATTTACTTTGGTTACATAAGGCACTGTCATGCTTCTGGCAAAGGCTGGGACATTAAGCCCTTTTTTTGAAAATATCTACTCTCACCCACTTCTAAACATTTTTGTCTTCGCTCTCTACTTCTGTACCTCATGGGATCATATGACTTGGATGGAGTCCTGAGTTTATCACTACACATGCAAGGAGAGGAACATGGCAGGCCCTTCCAAGAGGCCATATAATGGCTTTACCAAAAGAACTGTCCCAAACAAGAAGAGTGAGACTCCACCAAGGAGAGTTCTCAGGTCTTCAAATCATGCTAATAATAGTAAGTGCATCCCAGGACTTCAGGCTGACATTACATTAAATAAGAGGGAGGCATCCAAAACAGAGTAAACTCTATAAATGATAGTTATAGCTGTCACCATTACCATTATCATCATCATCGTCATCATCGTCACTATCATCACCATCATCATTACCATCATTGTATTACCGTCACCATCATTCTCTTCATCATCATCACCGTCATCATCATCATTATCATCACCATCATCACACCATCATCATCTTCACTACCATAATCATCATCACCTTCACCATCATCATCATCCTCCTCTCCACCACCACTGCCAATACTGTCATCACCAGCAACACCAACATTATCATCACCACCACCATTAACAACATCATTCTGGAATGGGTAGGTTGCTTCTGTCTTCTTTTTAAAAAAAATTTGACTCCCACACCCCTGAGTGTTCCACCTGAGACCTTTGGAACAGAATGCACCTGACCATGCCCATCATAGAGGTTCTGGTAAAGCGGCATGTTCTCTCTCTCTGACCACGTGAAATGGCAGGCATGCGTGTCAACAGCAACTGAGCACTGCGTGATCCAGACCCACCATGGACAAGCCTGGATGCGTGGCTATATGCTCAAGGGATACAGAGCAGGAGGGCCCCCTCACCCCAGGAGGCCGTCCGACCAGATGGCTGAGAATAAAGATGTTAAGAAACTGGCTGCCTGTGATCTTGAGCGTGCAACCCACTCGCACCCCACAGGGAGCCTTTTTGAGACTCTTTTGCCTTGATGTTTTGAATGAAGCTCATTGTGATGCATGCCTGTTCCGCTCATTGATAGTGATGAGTGAGATGAAACCCAGGTGAATTATTTGGCAGCAGGGAATGCTGCTGTTTTTAATCAAAGCAAATAAAAAGACAATCTTTTTATTGAAAAGGTGTATCCTCAAGGCCTTTTACAGACTGCAGATGTGTGTACCTTAATATTACATTCCTTTGAAAAGAGAACATTCTTGAAAAGCAAGCTATATGTTCCTAATTTCACAATAAAATACTTGAATAGTTCTGTTTTTTTGAATCAGTACAGAAAAGAAAGGCAAGGACAAAGCCTGCCGGGATGCAAGAACTGCCCCTGTCACACAGCCCCTGGAAGGCGATGCTGGGGGATGCTGAATGCAAGACCACCAAGCTCTAAGGCTGCCAAGATAAGATTTGGTTCTACATTATAAACACAAGAACATGTCTGTAGGAGAAATATAAACAAAACAATTACTAAAACGTGAAAACACAGTAGGATGAATAGAATAGCAAAACCCAACATCTGTGGAGGTGATATGGTAGGTTTTCCTTCTGTCAGAGAAGACATTCTAGCCACACATAGAGGCTTAAGTGGCCGGCACCTAGTAGATCCAACGCGACAGCAATGGATGTTAAAGGCAAATGGATAATGGTGCTTAAGAAACAATAAGGAACATGCCAGCCTCTGTGAGTGCTCTCAGGGAGAAACCTGAAAGACAAATGCCCACAGAGAAACCCCATTCCAGGCAGAAGCAGAGCGCAGCCAGCACATCTTTCACACCAAGCAGGGGAGAGAGGTTATGTGTTCAATGAGACTGCTAAGAAAAATCATTCAAGTTCCTAAAATATTCAGGTTTCATGATTTTTTTTTCTCTACTCCTGTGACAGATAAGGTTTCGTGACTCTATAAAAGACAGATAATATACAGAAAACGTATATTGTCACTGGGTTTCTAATGTGATTTCTATACCCAATTAGACCCCCCAAAAAACGTATTTCCAAGTTACTGATTGCTCATGAATAATTTTATTTTTTCAAAACTGGTTTGTGTGGGTGCAGACATAACTTTGCCATCTCTTTAGCTGTTTCGTCGTTCTCTCTTTTTTTTCCTCTTCTAGATATATACTCATATTTTACCACTCTCAAATGACTCTTACCACCAAAGCCATTCATGCCCTAAGGAAGTATTCTTTTTTTTTTTTTATGAGTGAAATGCAATTTTTAATTTGGCTTTTGTCCTTGGTAGGAAAGGTGGACATGGAACTGGATAGCACAGAAGGGACCCCTTTTACAAGCCCTATACTAGAGCAGACACTGAAGAAAATCTTAATTGCAAAATGGGCAAATGAGACCAGCAAGGTGAGCAGAGCAGAGGGGTGTCAGGACTCAAGATGTGAACTTGAGAAGTTAAATACTTACGAGGTCTCTTCCAGGCTGAAGAGTGTCTCCCTGAAATTCTTGTCCACCATGAACCTCAGAATATAATCTTGTTTTAAAACAGGGTCTTTGCAGATGTAATTGGTTAAGATGGGGTCATGCTGCATTAGGCTGGGTCCTAACCCAAAGACTGGTGTCCTAATAAAAAGGCAAAACAGACACAGAGACACACAGAGAAGAATGCCACGTGTGGACAGAGACAGAGATTGGAGTGATGTGTCTACAAGCCAAGGAATGTCATGAGCCACCAGCGACCCCCCAAAACAGGAGGAGGCAAGAAGACCCTGCTTGGAGCCCTCAGAGATAGTATGGCCCTGCCCGCACCTTGATTTGGACTTCCAACCTCCAGAACTGTGAGAGAATCCCATTTCCATGGTTTTAAACCACAAAATTTGTGGCACTTTTTTAATCAGTCCTAGGAAACTAATTCAAAGCCCCTTAGTCATCTAGAGAATGGATTCCACAGACTCAGCTCCCTTCCAGGAACTCACAATCACAGAGCATCTGAGTACCCTCTCAATCTGTGAATGGAAGAAGCTGTAGCAGTGGATTAAACGCCACATCCTCGAGGGAGATCACTGGGGCATCGGAACTGACAGACACTGACTCCTTCTGCCGTGCAGTCGCATGCATTCTGTTAACCTTGGCATGGATGCCTTCCTTTTATTCTCAAAATGACTTCCGGAAAGCCTCATGTCTTTCATCACCAAGCCTGGATTTTCAAAGGCCAGCGATGTCCTTCACTGATGGTAAATGGCATTTAGTGGAGATTCTGGAATTTTCACCTCATATCTCAGGCCACCGCTGCCTCCGTTATCACTTCCATATGTCTCCCTCCTCTCCCCACAGCTTCTCTCACCCGCAGCCCTCTCCACTCAGCCTTGAACACAGCCCTGCTGTATTTCCCTGTGGGTGAGGCTTCCCAGAACCCCCACACCTTCCTCCTTTCATGCCTTTTCTTTGCCATTCCGAGGTAAAAGTATTAGTTCCCTGCTGCTGCTGGAACTAAGTTTCACAAACGGAGAGGCTAAAATTGCAGAAACTTATCTTCTTACAGCTCTGGAGGCCAGAACTCTACAATCCAGGTGCTGTCAGGGTCCCCAAAGACTCTGGGAAAGAGTCCTTGGCTCGGGGCTTCCAGTGCTCCTAGCTATCCTGGCCTTCCTTGGCTCGCGGCTGCATTCTGCAGATTGCTGCCCCCTGTCCCTTGGCGTTCTCCCTGTGCCTCCTGCTCCCTTTGCGTCTCTCCTTATGAGGACACCAGTTCTTGGAATAAGGCCCACCCTAATCCAGTATGACCTCGTTTTTAACTCGATCCCATCTGTGAAGATCTATTTCCAAACAAGGTTGCATTCCAGGCACTGGGAGCTAGGACTTCAATAGATCTTCCTGGGAGACCCGATTCTACTGACAGCACCCACCTGTGGAAGCAGCTTGAGTTGGCCTCCTTGTCCTCCACGGACACCGCCCCAGTTCTATGCCCATCCCCCCACAGTGGTCTGGTGAGTATCACACCTATTTCTCCACCTTCTCCCCCTGTCATACAGCCTGGCCTTGGCTGAGGTCCTGATGGGCTCCTCAGCCTTCCTTCTTTGCTGTCCATTGTCTGTCCTCTGCAATGCAGCTGGAGGGACCTCTCAAAGCAGAGACTCACTCACCTCCCTCACCTGCTCAGGAGCCAAGGCTCCTGCTGCAGCCGGAGAGTCGGAGCCTCTGAGCCTGATTCTCACCGTTCTCCCAAGCCAGGCCCTGCCTACCACCTCTCACCTCATCTGGAACAATATCCAAAATTACACTAATGATCCGGGACATGTGGAGACCCAAGCCCAGGGCAGCGTGTTTCATTTGGTACGCGTTTGATCCTTTGTCTTTATTTGAGAGTGAGGGCTAGAATGCTCTTGCTTTCACTCTTCATTCACTGTCATCAGACTACACGCAGGGCTGATTGCAGGAAGCCTCTGGTCGCTCCTGCCCTGACCCAGGCCGGGCCATGTGGCTGCCTCGGAGTTCCCAGAACCAGGGCACCTTTCATCATGGCCCACGGCACAGCCAGGTGGAAATGTCTGTCCATCTGCTTCTCCCCTCAGCTATCGGCACCTGCAGAGTTTCTGCCGCATCTTGGCACTCCTAGCTGCTAACAAGACCCTCACACTGACCATGCACGGAGCACAAAGGTGTGTGAATGGCAGCATCTCTTCCCCTGCCTGGCCCTCCACCCTGACACGTCATCACAAGGGTCAATGACCAAACAATTTCACAAAGGAGGCAATGTTTCTACGTTTCGAGGCTGAGATTCTCAGAGAAAAGTGACTACTGTTTCTGATGGCACATTTTGTTTTTCCAAGTGAGAAGATTGACTATCCAGAACAGTCAAGAAACCCCAGCCAGTCCTGGCCACATACTCTCAGCTCCTTTCCCCTCGGAAGACGGAGGTGCCCCTCTGCACCTGGAGCTTCTGAGTTCTCAGGTCAGGGTTCCCCGGAGCCCTCAGACTGAGGTGCCACAGAGCGGCTAAAGGAGATTCTGCCACAGGCTAAACAGCCCCTGGCTTTAGACTTCTGGGAGGAACAAATCTATATTTCAAAACAAAATAGTCATTTAAGATGCAGGACCTCCCAGTGGGAGCTGTGCCAATGCAGGCTGTGTCCTGGCCATGCCTGCCCCACCTCCCCCAGCCAGTGCCCACCACAGCCTCCGCCTCGAGTGAGTGCGGACAGGGGAGGGAGGCCCCTGGCCCCTCAGAGATCTTCACAAAGGAAGTAGACTTGACCTGGGATGAACAACGTTAGTTTGAGTGAAGCCATGGGTGACTCCTTCATGCACTCTACTTAAGGGATGACGTCCTCCGTCAGCTTCCACAGCCCCCAGCCTCCCTGACTCCCACCATCCCCGTCTCCCATCATCCTGAAGAAGGCGTCTCCAGGCTCAGACACAAGGCTGCCCCCGAGGCTGCCCCTGTGCACAGCCCAAATTTTGTACAGTGTTCAGATGATCGTACAACATGGACAGTCATCCAGGACAAACCCTGTTTGCTCCTTTGTGAATCGGGAAGGCCGCCCACCTCTCTTTCCTCTTTTCCCCCAGTTTGTGCTTCTGGGCTAAGAACAGATTCTATTCAGTGCTGCTGCAACTGGGGTAAGGAGACTTCAATATGGAGCTGAGCTCCGCTCCAAATACAAAACGAGGTGGGGCTCTGCGGCCAAGGGGCAGTGCCAGGGGCTCAGTTGGTCCATGGAAATTAGAGGAGAATCAGGGTAGGGATTACGTGCTAAGCCAGCTTACCTGGATCCTTGCTGAATGCAGGGGGGTGTGGGAGGGATCAGGTATCACTGTGGGGGCTGGCTTAGCACGGTCCTTTGTTAAGACTGGCGAGGCAGCCTGAAGACAGGGTTGGTGGAAAAGAATGCTCAGAGGCACCTGTCTAAAGTTTGGTCAAGCAGAGAGTCTTTGCCAATGTGCAATAATAGATACTAAAATCAGCTTCCAGTGACTAAGTGTTCATGACCGCAGGGTAATGTCACCATGTCACAAAGACCTGAGCACACACCTTGGTCAGACTAGTGAAACCTCACGACAGCCCGGAGGTGGGCCTGTCATCCCCTGTGGCAAATGAGAAAACTGTGACTGAGCAAGGTGGAGTGACACCCTCAGGTGCACGATGAGGAAGTCAAGGGCAGAGCCGAGGTCTGCAGCCAACTGTTTGACCTTGCAATATTCACGCAATGCCTTCTACACCTGAATCCCCTAAACATGGCCAGCTTTGGGCACTTCCCATCAGCATTGTTTCTAACAGTCACAATATCCAGTTACTAACAGAGCTGCCATTTCAGCTGCAAATCCCTCTCCTCTCTCCGCACATGGAGCACACGTGCTGGCCAAGCGTTCTCTAAGGCAGGAAAGGCTGCTGCAGAAGCCGGCGCTGATGGTGGGAGTTGGATCCAGCCTGACCTGGAGCTGCAGGTGGGGGCTCAGGACCACAGCTGGAGCTCCTGGATCGCTGGGCTGCCCACTGGTTGCTGACCCCAGGTGCCGGTGACCATGTGGTCTCAGCACGCTGAGCCTCAGACACCTGCCAGTTCAGGTGGGGTGGAGAGGCTGCTCCCGTGGCAGGTGCAGTCGTGCTGGAGTTGCCATTGGCTTCCCGAGGAGCTGCATCTCACACCACCCACACTGCATGCACCTGCTTTCTAGAAAGATCAGGGAGACAGCCAGCAGCAGCACCCTAAGGACATGGCAAAGGCAGTCAGTTGCTCAGGCACTGAAACCAAGCTCTATGGGTCCTCCTAGCCCTGGGGACCTTGTCACCTTTCTAGGCCTCAGTTTCCTGCAATGTGAAATGAAAACACTACACTGTGTTTAATTGTGGGACCTTGAGGCTCTATTAAATTTTTAACTAGAAGATGTCTATGTAGACCAAAGCAGGCTTTGCTTCCAATGTGGACAAACAAAGGCCCACAGTGTGCAGGGGTCAAGGGGTCAGCTGTAATCCTGGGCATAGAGTGAAGGAAGGATTTTCTCCTGCAGAGGGCACCGGCCCATGCCCAAGGCTCACATCAGGCGGGTTCTATGGCCCCAACCACTCTGATGTTTCTCGAGGTAAGCCCTCGACGTCACAGCCCAGGTCACCGCCTTGGGTGAGCAGAACGGTTCTGGCAGTGAGGAGCCCCTGCTCAACAGCCCGAGGGAAACACGTTTCATTTCTCAGTTTGCCAATTTGGCCATTAGAGTCCCGGCTGGGCTACTGAGGGTCTGCTGACACTGTGCCACCGACCTCCCCACAGAGCCACTGCTGCCATGACACAGGGTGGACACTGGTGCTCGCCACCCCTTCCTGCTGGGGTAGGGGTGGAAGAAGTGCTAAGAGTCAGGACCATCAGTCACTGTAGCCCAGCATACTCAGCTCCCATGGATGTGCTGTGAGGAGGAATGGAGAGCGGAGAGGAGGGAACCCCTAGGTGCTTCTATGGCTAGGACTTTGCAGCCACCCTTCATCCCTCAACACACACTTCACAAGCAGCTGCTGTGTGCTGCCCTCTCCCTGGAATTCCAGCCTGCAGCCAACCAGAGGAAATGCCCACCCTGGTGAAGTTCTTGTTCTAGCAGGACAGGGGAGATGATAAACAACGTAAATTTAAACTTCCATCATGTGTTACCTGGTGAAGATGGGCAGGAGAAAAGTAAAGCAGGGAAAGAGAACGAGTAGGCAGGGAAGTATCACTGGGAGGGGTGGCCAAGTGGAGACGGAAGGAGAAGCGGGTGGAGGCGGCCGTAATGCTATCTGGGGAGGCATCCCGGGCAGATGGGAGAGTGGAGCCCAGGTCCGAAGGCACAAGCAGAGCTGGAAGGGCTGAGGACCAGCAGGGAGACTCAGGGCTGGAGAAGCTGGAGCAGAGTCAGGCAGGGAAGGGTCACAGAGGATGAAGTCAGGGAGGGCATAGGTACTGCAGAGCATCGTGGTTCAACTTGAGAACGACTGTGTTCATTCCAAGTGAGACAGGAAATGCAGAGGTTCAGCAGCCAAGGGCGGGCGTGACCTGGTTTATGTTTTAACGCTCTCCTGGCTGCTGGACCGAAATGGGTGAGGAGTAGGGGGCAGTAGGAAAACCAGGCAGGCGCTGCACAAGCCTAAGTGACAGAAATGCTTGCTCAGCCCAGGGCTGTAGAGGTGGGCCTGGGGAGGTGTGGCTGGATTTGGGATACGGGTGAGAGGTACAGCTCTCAGGATATACTGAGAACCAGGATAGAGAGGGCAAGAGAAAGCACTGAGCAATCTCCATGTTCTTGACCCTGGACGCTTGGAAGGATGGAGCTGCCATTTACTGTGATAACAAGAGCAAGGTGAACAGGTTGCAAAAGGAGGATCAGGAGTTATATTCCAGACATAGCAAATTTTAGATCGAACATAGCAAATTTCAGACACCTGTTAGGCTTATAAGTGAAGATGCTGCATGGGAAGTTAGATACAGTGTCTGGAGTTCAGGATGCTGATCATGGCTAGATATGTAAATTGAGAAGCAACAGCAAACCTAGGATATTTAAAACCAAGAGGCTTTAAGCATGGATAGAGAAAGGAAGACATTCAAGGATAGAACCTGAGGTGTATCAAGGTTTAAAGAAAACCGAGAAGGAACCCTGCAAAGGAGACCAAAGGGGAATCCAGGGAGGTGGGAGAAAAGCCAGTTGTGTGTTCTGGAAGCCAAGTAAAGAGGACGCTTCACAAGAAAGGAGGACCAGCTATGGGCAGTGCTGCTGGGGGAAGGAGGAACACTTAGAATTAACCCCTGGATATAACCTTGGGCCCATCACCTGTGACCTTGGCCAGAGATCCCAGGAGCAGTAGGAACAAAGGCCTAATTTGGGTCACTTTGAGAGCAAAACGAGGGCAGCTGCTGCAAGGAAAAGCGGAAAGAAAGGAAGGTCATTTTGTAACATGGAAGGAAATAATGGCATGTTCATTTCCTGATGGAAATGACCCAAGGGAGGGGGAAATTGATCACGAAGGAGAGAGGAAAGAATTACCCGAGTGATGTCCTTGAGATGCTGAAAGGGGATAGGATTTATCCTTAGTAACAGGAGAGGAAACGGAGGAGTCGACACAGCTGGGGGAGGTGGGTGGATGACGGGGAGGGAGCTGGCGACAATTCTTTTCTGATCACTCTGATTTCCTCCATGAAACTAAAGAAGCAAACAAATCAGCTGATATAAGGAGGAAGGAAGAGTTGATGCGGGTTTCGAGAGAGGAGAAGGTGTGAGACAGTGATCTATACGTGCAACGTGATGACCAGGCAGCTCTCAGGGCCCATTTGAGATCAGTGGCCATAAATTTAACAAGAGCAGAGTCAGCGCAATGGTGTTCTTCTGTCCAGCCTCCCGCTGCACAGGGGAAGGGGCAGCATGACCAGAGGACTGGGGCCTTGCCAAGGAAGTGAGATGCAGACAGAGAGGAAAAACGGAGTTCGGTTTATTGATTGAGAAGTAGTATTCTTTCTTTAAGACAAGAAAATGAGTTAAGTTACTTGCCCAAGGTCACAGAGCTAGTGAGATACCTACTTGGGATTTAAATCTCAATCTAGCTGACTTGAAAGCCATTAATCTTTCCACTACTTGATCAGGAATTGCATTTTAGGCCAGGCACTGTGGCTCATGCCTGTAATCCCAGCAATTTGGGAGGCAAAAGCTGGGAGATTACCTGAGGCCAGGAGTTCAAAACAAGACTGCTCAACACAGCAAGAACCTCATCTCTACAAAATTAAAAAAAAAAAAAAAAAAATTAGCCAGACATGGTGGCACATGCCTGTCTGTAGTCCCAGCTGCTCTGGAGGCTGAGGCAGAGGATTGCTTAAGTCCAGGAATTTGAGGCTGCAGTGAGCCATGATTGTACCACTGCACTCCATCCTGGATGATGGAGCAAGACCCTGTCTCAAAAAGAAAAAAAAAAAATGGATTTGACATATAGCCATTATATCTTACAACTGCCCTAGAGTTTCTATGCCATTGTATCACGCATACCACTTTGAATCACTTTGTTTGTACTATTCACCATTGGTTCTTTCTTTTTCCAGTGCCTTGCAGTTGTTTATTTTTAATAATTTATTATGGCATGACCTACATATAGGAAAATCAGAGTTGAGGGGTATACAGCTTGATAAATATCACAAAGTGATCATTGCTAAGGAGCTTCTTGTGTCTGGGAATTGATGTCTTGCATTGGTTTTAGAAAATTCTCAGCCATTTTTCAATAACCAAGACAGCATGGTACTGGTACAAAAAAAGAAACACAGCCCGATGGAACAGAATAGAGAGCCCAGAAATAAGGTCCCACACCTGCAACCATCTGATCTTCAACAAAGTTGGCAAAAACAAGCAATGGAGAAAGGACTCCCTATTCAATAAATGGTGCTGGAAAAACTGGTTAGCCATATGCAGAAGATTGAAACTAGACCCCTTCCTTACACGATATACAAAAATTAACTCAAGATGGATTAAAGACTTAAGTGTAAAATCTAAAACCATAAAAGCCCTGAAAGACAACCTAGGCAGTACCATTCTGGATACAGGAATTGGCAAAGATTTAATGATGAAGGCACCAAAAGCAATTGCAACAAAAGCAAAAATTGACAAATGGGATCTAATTAAACTTAAAAGCTTCTTGCACAGCAAAAGAAACTATCAAAAAAGTAAACAGACAACCTACAGGATGGAAGGAAAGGAAATATTTGCAAACTATGCATCTGACAAAAGTCTAATATCTAGCACCTATAAGGAACTTAAAACAAATTTACATGAAAAAAAACCGCATTAAAAAGTGGGCAAAGAACACGAACGGATACTTTTCAAAAGAAGACGTATGTGCAATTAATAAGCATATTTAAAAAAAAACCCAACATCACTGATCATTAGAGAAATGCAAATCAAAACCACAATGAGATAATTATCTCATACCAGTCAGAATGGTTATTATTAAAAAGTCAAGGCCGGGCATGGTGGCTCACGCCTGTAATCCCAGCACTTTGGGAGGCCCAGGCGGGCAGATCACGAGGTCAGGAGATTGAGACCATCCTGACTAACACGGTGAAACCCCATCTCTACGAAAAATACAAAAAATTAGCTGGGTGTGGTGGCGGGCGCCTGTAGTCCCAACTGCTTGGGAGACTGAGGCAGGAGAATGTCATGAACCTGGGAGGCGGAGCTTGCAGTAAGCCGAGATTGCGCCACCGCACTCCAGCCTGGGTGACAGAGCTAGACTCCATCTCAAAACAATAAAAAGTAAAAAAATAAAAAATAATTAAAAAATCAAAAAATAACAAATGCTGGTGAGGTTGTGGGGAGAAAAGGGACTGCTTATACACTGTTGGTAAGAGTGCAAATTATTTCAACTGTTGTGAAAAGCAGTATGGCGATTCCTCAAAGAGTGAAAAACAGAACTGTTATTTGACCCAGCAATTCTATTACTGGGTATATACTCAAAGGAATACAAATAGTTCTCATAAAGACACAGGCACGCATATGTTCATCACAGCACTATTCTACATAGCAAAGACATGAAAGCAACCAAAATGCCCATCAATGGCAGACTGGATAAAGAAAATGTGGTATATATACACCATGGAATACTATGCAGCATAAAAAAGAACAAGATCATGTCCTTTGCGGGACCATGGTTGGAGCTGGAGGCCATTATCCTTAGCAAACTAATTCAGGAACAGAAAAACCAAATATTGCATGTTCTCACTTATAAATGGGAGATAAATGATGAGAACACATGGACACAAATAAGGGAGCAACACACACTGGGGCTTACCTAAGAGTAGAGGGGCTTACCTAAGGGGGAAGAGGGAGAGGCTCAGAAAAAATAATTCTTGGGTACTAGGCTTAGTGCCTTGATGATGAAAGAATCTGTACAACAAACCCCCATGAAATGAGTTCACCTATATAACAAAACTGCACATGTACCCCTGAACTTAAAATAAAAGTTTTTAAAATGATATAAAATAAAATAAAATAAACATGTGGGTGAATATTTTTTAAAAAGAAAATCTTTAGCCATGATCTCTTTTAAGACTGCCATTGACTCTGTTTTCTCACCTTTGGGGACTCAATTCTATGAATGTTAGATCTTTCATTTTTGTCAATATTTCTCTTTATTCTTTGCCACATTTTCCATCATTTATATTTTTCTACGATTCATTCTTTTTATTTTCTTTTACCCATTCTCTGGTTCTCTGATGAAATTCTCCAACTTGACTTTTAATTCTTGAGCATATTAATTATAGTTACTTTAAAGTCTGTTTCTGATAATTTTGATATCTGGATTTCCTGTGCTTCTGTTCCTGATGTCTAGTATTTTCTCTTTGATTTTGGTCTATTCTTATCTGTTTTTACCTGTTATTTTTAACTTTATTTAGGACATTATGTATGGAATATTAGAAACCATGTGAGGGACTGATCTATGCTATCATTCCCTAGAGAACACTTATTTTTGCTTTAGAAGGGGAGTCAGGGTAGGGCAAGATGACCTTAATCCAAAAGAGGACTCAGCTGATTCCCAGCTGGGCTTCAGTCTCTCTGGGGCCTGATCCATCTATGGTTAATCCTTAGTCTTACATGTTATTCTGCAAGATTTCCAATTGAAAGCATGGGGTATTTCCCAGAACCTCTTTTTCACAGTGGTCTCTGGTATCTGATATTTGTTTTTCCAGATCTGGGAGCCTGCTGAGAGCTCTGTTCAGATGCTCAAAATTTGGTTACAACAAATGCCCTGAAGGAAAAAGTGGCACCTAATGTCAGGGTTTCTTCATTGCAATCGCCTTCCCAGAAACTTGGTGTATTAGTCCATTCTCACACTTCTGTGAAGAAATACCCAAGATTGGGCAATTTATAAAGGAAAGAGGTTCAATTGGCTCCAGTTCTGCAAAGCTGGGGAGGCCTCAGGAAACTTACAATCATGGTGGAAGGGGAAGCAAACACGTTCTTGGCGGCAGCAAGAAGAGACAAGTGAAAGGGGAGAAAGTCCCTTATAAAACCATCAGATCTCATGAAAACTCACTCGCTATCATGAGAACAACATGAGAGTAACTGCCCCCAGGATTAAATTACCTCCCACAGGGTCCCTCCCGTGACACACGGGGATTATGGGAACTACAATTCAAGGTGAGATTTGGGTGGGGACACAGAGCTAAACCATATCATTCCACCCTGGTCCCACCCAAATCTCATGTTCTCACATTTCAAAGCACAATCATTCCTTTCCAAAAGTCCCCCAAAGTCTTAACTCATTCCAGCATTAACCCAAAAGTCCAAGTCCAAAGTCTCATCTGAGACAAGGCAAATCCCTTCTGCCTATGAGCATGTAAAATCAAAAGTAAGTTCGTTACTTCCTAGATGCAATGTGGGTACAGACATTGGGTAAATACACCCATTCCAAATGGGAGAAATTGGCCAAAACAAAGGGGCTACAGACCCCATCAAGTCTGAAATACAGTGGGGCAGCCAAATCTTAAAGCTCCAAAATGAACTCCTTTGATTCCTTGTCACATCCAGACCATGCTGATGCAAGTGGTGGGCTCCCATAACCTTGAGTAGCTCCAGCCCTGTTGCTTTGCAGGGTACACCCCCACTCCTGTCTGCCTCCTCAGGTTGGTGTTGAATGCTTACAGTTTTTCCAGGTGCACGGTGCTTTTGGTGGATCTACCATCTGAGTTCTGAAAGACAGTGGCCCTCTTCTCACAGCTCCACTAGGCAGTGCCTCAGTGAGGACTCTGAGTGGGGCCTCCAACCCCACATTTCCTTTCTGCACTGTGCTAACAGAGGTTTTCCATGAGGGCTCTGTCCCCGCAGCAGACTTCTGCCTAGATATCCAGGCATTGCCATACATCCTCTGAAATCCAGGCAGAGGTTCCCAAACCTCAATTCTTGACTTCCACACACCTACAGGCTCAACAACACATGGAAGCTGCCAAGGCTTGGGGTTTGCACCCTCTGAAACCATGCCCTGAACTGTACCTTGGTCACCTGTTAACCATGGCTGGAGCTGCTGGGATGCAGGGCACTAAGTCCCTAGGCGGCACACAGCAGAGGGGGCCCTGGGTCCAGCCCACAAAACCATTTTTTCCTCATAGGCCTCCAGGTTTCTGATGGGAGGATCTGCCGCAAAGATCTCTGACATGCCCTGAAGACATTTTCTCCAATGTCTCAGTGATTAACATTTGATTCCTTATTACTTATGCAAATTTCTACAGTTGGCTTGAATTTCTCTCCAGAAAAATTGGTTTTTCTTTTCTATCACATCATCAGGCTGCAAATTTTCAAAACTTCTAAGCTCTGCTTCCTCTTACATGC
Source organism: Macaca fascicularis (assembly GCF_037993035.2). Taxonomy (NCBI): domain Eukaryota; kingdom Metazoa; phylum Chordata; class Mammalia; order Primates; family Cercopithecidae; genus Macaca; species Macaca fascicularis. Next base: position 5,883,578 of record NC_088380.1, on the reverse strand, counting down.
TTTGCTGCTTAGAAATTTCTTCTGCCAGATACCCTAGATCATCTCTCTCAAGTTCAAAGTTTCACAGATCTCTAGGGCAGGGGCCAAATGCTGCCAGTCTCTTTGCTAAAACATAGCAAGAGTCGCCTTTATTCCAGTTCCCAACAAGTTCCTCATCTCCATCTGAGACCACCTCAGATGGGCTTTACTGCTGAAATCACTGTCAGTATTTTGGTCAAAGCCATTCAACAAATTTCTAGGAAGCTTCAAACTTTTCTTCTGCGCCCTCCAAATTGTTCCAACCTCTGCCTGTTACCCAGTTCCAAAGTCGCTTCCTCATTTTTGGCTATCTTTACAGAAGCACCCCACCACCTCAGTACCAATTTACTGTATTAGTATGTTCTCACACAGCTAAGAAGAAATATCTGAGACTAGGCAAGTTATAAAGGAAAGAGGTTTAATGGACTCCAGTTCTGCAGAGCTGGGGAAGCCTCAGGAAACTTACAACCTCGATGGAAGTGGAAACAAACATGTCCTTCTTCACATGGTGGCAGCAAGAAATGCCAAGCAAAAGGAGGAGAAGCTCCTTATAAAACTATCAGATCTCATGAGAATTCACTCAACATCATGAGAACGCATGAGGGTAACTGCCCCCATGATTAAATTACCTCCCACTGGGTCCTTCCCATGACACATGGGTATTATGAGAACTACAATTCAAGGTGAGATTTGGGTGGGGACACAGCACCAAACCATATCAGCCGGCCTTCGAGTTCTTGCTGTCTTGGAAGTTCTCCAAAGTTTTAAACAGATAGATAAGCTTTTTTTTTTTTTAATGTTGTGTTCAGTTTTTCTAATTGCTCTTGGTAGGAAGACTGGTCTTCATTATCTAGTCTTCCGTTAACAGAATTAGAAGTCTCTTCTTAATTGCTTACAACAATTTTGCAGAGATTCTCTTATTTGTTTCCAAAGCCCAGCAGTCTGTGGCAGACACCTGAAAAGACATGGGAGAAAGACTCATTTCACTGGGCAAACGGCAAACGACTTAGTGCAAAGTGTTAGTACGTTCTCTCAAGAATGTTACTCTTGCGTTAATCTCCTTAACAAACTTTTCTTTGGTTTTGAAATTACTACCTCTTTCTGGCCAGACATGGTGGCTCATGTCTGTAATCCCAGCACTTTGGGAGGCCGAGGTGGGTGGATCACCTGAGGTCAGGAGTTCAAGACCAGTCTGGCCAACATGGAGAAACCCCGTCTTTATTAAAAACACAAAATTAGCCGGATGTGGTGGCGTATGCCTGTAATCCCAGCTACTCGGGAGGCTGAGGCAGGAGAATCGCTTGAACCCAGGAGGAGGAGGTTGTGGTGAGCCAGGATTGTGCCATTGCACTCCAGCCTGGGCAACAAGAGAGAAACTCCATCTCAAAAAAAAAAAAGAAAAAAAAAAAATTTCTACCTCTTTCTGTCAGAGAGGGCCTATAGAGTTAATTTTTTTTTTAACTAGGAAATCTCTCTCAGGATACATCCACCAACACATTTTGTTCTTGCAAAATTTCCATTTCTCATGAAAGCATGCCAGGTTACTTAATTATAAGTTTTCAAGTAGTGGTTGGGGCAGAATAAAGGGTTTCAAGATGTACAACCTAACCACAAATGTAATAATGTGTTTTGAGGGGAAAAAAAAGAACTTTAATTTAAAAAACAAAATGACAGATTAGAAAAATGTAATCAAGCAAGTCAATCTTACAGAGACTTATTTATAACCCATTTCCTCTGGAGATTCAGCTAGCAGCATGAGTAGGAGATGAAACCTTGTTCAGAAGCCACCTGTGCATGCTCCCTCTGACCCCAGGCTGTGTCTGCGCTCTGGACTCCATCAATGAGCCTGAGAGGGAAGGTTGGGTCTCAGGGCAGGGAGAAAGGGCAAGAAGGGGAAGCCTTTTGTAAAAACCAAACAGTGAGGTTGAGGGACTGGCCTCTGTGTGAGTGAACAGAGATGTGCTCGTAGACGTGTGTGGGCAAGGGCAGGGAAGAAGCCAGGGAGCCCTCTGCATAGAGTATTTCAGCTCAATCACATTGGACATCTCTTGGGTTGCCTAAAACATGCTCTCTAAAGCAAACTTACCTCTTGTGCAAAATTTAATCTCTTGGCACTGTGTTGAGAAAGCTGAGGCTGAATCAAGGTCCAGGAGAAGGTCACTGTGAGGAGTGGGGTCAGCCACAGCCACAAAACAGGGCTTGTGTGTTTGCCACTTCTCTCCTTAGAGGAAGCATGTAATCATAATCATTCCAGAATGTACTAGGGCATGTCAAAGTACATCGTTACTTTTTCACTTTTTCCCAAAACAACTTCATGATGTAGACAAGACATATAAATCCCATTTTACAGGTGAGAAAGTGGCAGCAGGGAATGTAACAGGATTTGTCCACATCATCCACAGGTCCTCAGTGACCATGTTACAGGAAAGGGTTTCCAATCCAGACCCCAAGAGAGGGTTCTTGGCTCTCATGCAAGAAAGAATTCAGGGACTCCACAGTGCAAAGTCAAAGCAAGTTTATTAGGAAAGTAAAGTGGTGAAAGGACAGCTACTCCATAGAGAGAGTAGGCTGTTCCTGAAAGTAAGAGGAGGACGCGTCCACCCTAGGTACAATGCTTGTATCTATGGGGAGATGTGCTCTGCTACAAGGGTTTTTGATAAAGGATTAATTTTCTTAACTACTATATTTTGCAAGATTCAATACTATTATCTTTAAAGCAAAATTAGGAATGCCTTTGTTGTCCAGATATCTGACAACATTTAGTAAACATTATTAATTTGTCCCCTTAACCTTAAACATATAGAGCCTCGGAATGCCTAACTTTCTGAGAATGCAGTCCAGCAAGTCTCAGTTTCATTTTCCAGCACTCACTCAAAATAGAGTCCAGTTTCATTTTCCAGCCCTCACTCTAAATGGAGTCTGTTTCGTTTTCCAGCCCTCATTCAAAATGGAGTCTGTTTCATTTTCCTACTCATCACTCAAAATGGAGTCTCAGTTTCATTTTCCTACTCGTCACTCAAAATGGAGTCTCAGTTTCATTTTCCTAGCCCTCACTCAAAACGAAGTCACTCTTGTTCTAACACCAATGACAACCGCTGCTGCGATTCTTACTCAACTTTCCAACTGTTGGAAGAAGGACAAGTCAGTGCCCAGTAATCAGAGAATCATGTTAAACAAATGAACTAAACAAAAATATTTATAGCATTGATCTCAAAAAACACAATGAAGGCTCCCAACAGAAATGATCCTGTCCACTCATGATAAAAACTTAAACATGTCATTCAGAATATTTCATAAAACATAAGTAAAAGATAAAGTTATGAATGATTATGAATATAGATTAATATTAGAAGTGGACTTAACATAAGTAATGTTGCAAGCATATGAGGAAATAAAAGATGCCTTCATGATTGAAAACTTTAGCTGCTAATCATTGTGCCTGTCTAAAAAGAAGGCAGGAAAAAGGGAGCTTAATTCAGTTAAACAAACATTTACTCGAGCCCTATCCTAAGTGTGCAGAATATCATTGAAGCATATTTGAGCTAGCATATAATGAGTTAGATAAGTGGACAAAAACAATAATCCAAGACAGGATATGATACATGCTATTGGGAAAACTCAATATTGAAATTGCCTTTCCAAAATTATAATTGGCAAGAAGGTTGTGACAATGGGGGAGATCTGATCTAGCACAACCCAGCTCCTAGCTTTAGTCTCCTCACCCACCCAGCTGCCTTTGATTATTCCTGGGTTCGCTTTGGGAGACTTTTAGTTCGTAGTTTAAATGATAATAGCCCTCCCCACCAAACTCAACCGTCTTTGCAGAGCTAATGAGAGGCTGCCAGGCTAGAAGGAGCAGAGGAAACTGAACCCTGCTAGGGTGCAGATAGAAATGATTGTCAGCCACATACAACTGACCTAACTGCTCCTGCAAGTAGTATCAGTATCCTAGAACCTAAGATGGCCTTTTGAGATATCTTTTCAGGTTTTTTGCATGTCTGACACCCATAGCTCCACCTGGACCCACCAACCCCACTCCTGTGGCCCCACCCAGAAGCAATTCAGCCTGCAGGAGGACAGCTTCCATTCTCTATGATTTCATCTCTGCCCCAACCAATCAGCAGCAAGCACCTGTTACCTGGCCACTCCAACCTATTGTCCCAAACTGCCTTTGAAAATCCCCTAAGCTAGGAGCTTTGAGAGACTGATTGAGTAATAATAAAACTTCCATCTCCCAAACAGCTGGCTCTGTATGAATTACTCTTTCTCTATTGGTTTTCTGTCCTTGCATCTGCTTAGGATTATGGCCCCCTCTCTTGATAAATCAGCTCTGTCTAGGCAGCGGGCAAGGTGAACCCACTGGGCAGTTAACAATATCATGGGAGAACATGGAATCAAGAGATTTGGAAATAAACATTCTGGATGATTACTGAATGAGCATGGATTTCATTTCTAAAATACTTATAATTTGCTCTCAAATTCAAAAAGGCAAAAAAGGGAGAAATAATTCTTTCAAAATTTCATGTATTGACTGATCCTTTATATTATTTTTTTTCCTGGAATCCTCAGATAGATACCAACAATGTCTATAATATATACAGGTCCATTTCCTGGACCCTTTCTGGGATTGTATATAATGAGCAGTCAATGGTAAAAACAATTCGTCTCAAGAATTGTGGCATGGATTTTAATTTCTGGTTATAAATCTTCAAAGACTAAGAAAAGAGAAAATGACTTCTATGAGTGAATCATAGAAACCAAGAATCTGATGCAAATTCATCCAACTTTAAGTGGAAATATTTTCAGACTATCCAAGATGGACTGTTTTACTCAATAGCTGTCCTGGAATCAAGGTCTTGTTTTTCCCAAAATTAAAATGTTTCTTTTCATTGTTTATTTATTTTCTATGTTGTAACCTTTACTTAGGTTCAGGGGTACATGTACTGGTTTGTTATACAGGTAAATTGTGTATCACGAGGGTTTGGTGTAGAGATTATTTCATCACCCAGGTACTCAGCCTAGTACCCAAAGGTAGTTTTTCAATCCTCTTCCTCCTCTCACCCTGCACCCTCCAGGAGGGCCCAGTGTCTGTTGTTCACTTCTTTGTGTCCATGTGGACTCAGTGTTTAGCTCCTATTTATAAGTGAGAACATGTGGTATTTGGTTTTCTCTTCCTGCGTCTACCTAGGATTATGGTCTCCAGCTCCATCCATGTTGCTGCAAAAAGGACATGATCTCGTTCTGTTTTACATCTGCATAGTATTCCATGGTGTATATGTAACATATTTTCTTTATTCAGTCTACTGTTGCTAGGCATTCCAGTTGATTCCATATATTTGCTATTGTAAATAGTACTGCAATGAACACATGCGTGCATGTGTCTCTGTGGTAGAAAAATGTATATTCCTTGGGGTGTACAGCTAGTAATGAGACTGCTGGGTCAAATGGTATTTCTGTTTTAAGTTCTTTGAGAAATCGCCACACTACTTTCCATGGTGACTGAAGTGATTTACACTCCCACCAAGAGTGTATAAGTGTTCCCTTTTCACCAAACAATAGTAGATGCTGGTGAGGTTGGGGAGAAATGTAATGCAGATCTGAGAGTGCATTGCCTCAAGCATTTGACATTAAAGCCCTTTGTGTTGTGAGCTCTCCTCTGACTGAACACATGGGCACTGGGCAGAGGAAAAGAGACTTTAGCTCCATGATGAATTTCTAAAGTTTCCTAAACCACGGGCACTTTCATGGGTGATGTCTCCTCCATCCACCTGGGCCTTGGTGTTTAGGTCTTCATAAATAAAAGCCAAATTGAATGTTACCTCTTTCCTAATGTGGGGCTTCAAATAAAAAGTCACAACTTCTTTAACACTCGTCCCTTCAAGGGACTGGGTCAGTGTCCCCTCCCCTTAAATCAATCAAGCAATGCGGTAGGTGGAGGTGATGATGCCCCAGGGCTCCTGAAGTGAGGCCGTACACAGCCACGCAGTCTCCATGTGGCCTCCAGCAGCGCTGGCTTTTGAATCGCTCCTTCTCGAGACCCAGCCCAGGTCAGTTGGAGATGCCATGTGCTCACACTTGCTCAGCCATGGGAGTGGAGGCTGGTACCGAGCCATCCCAGCCCAGGCACCACACAGCTGAGTGAAAAAGCTTCCAGATGGTTCCAGGGCCCAGTCTCAGGTCACTCCAGCCATTCGTCTTTCGGAATGAGGCCCCTGTGCTCCCGCTGTGCTCTGTATAATTTCCTGGCCCACACGGTTTGGGAGCATAAGAAGACCCCTGCTGCCCTGCACCACTCAGGCTCGGGCCATTTCTGCAGCACTTGGTAACCACAACCCTCTACACCACGGCCAGCCACATCCCTTGAACTTGTCCAGAGCCCCACCTCTCCGTCCATTTCCAGACAGACCCCTCAATCCCAAGTAAGCCCTTACACAAGTCTTCCATTTTACCAGTCACTCAATTTGACACAAATGTTTTTCTCATTATAATATTTTGGTTTATTTACTGCCATTTTAAAGATTATTTCACTATTACAGGACATATTACTATTATGGGATGTTCAGATTATTTTCCATTTGGGACAATTATGGATAATGCTATTATCAATATCTTTGCGTGTGATTTTGTGCTCGAGCTGGAGATTTGTTTTATACGATAGATTTTCAGAAGTTCAATTCCAGGATTAAAGAGGATTAATGACTTAAGTCCCTTGAGGCATATTGCCAAAGCTCTTTTAAAAAGTTATAACAACTCATGGTGACCACCAATAATATATGCGCCTGCTTGTATCACTGTACTCTCTCCAGCTAAACTTAATCAGATAATTAAGAAAAATATTGACTTGAAGTATAAACCTCATAGCTTTATTTATCTCACAAACTCAGGTAGATGTGGACTGACAAGAAGGGTGGCTGGAATAATAGGTTTATCATAGCACCAGATACAAAAACAGATAAATTATTCCTTAGAAGAAGAAAGAAATGCAAAGGAATGGTCGTCAAGCCTTGGGGAGGGAAAGAGTGAGGCGGCACAAAAGAGAGATGGAGCAATGTTGGGAATGGGAGACACAGAGCCAGTGGCGAGGCTCACATGCATGAAGGCAGGGAGGACAGCCAAAAGCAGAGGAGAAACTCCAAGCAAATGCACAGATCTCAGAATTAGACCAGGGTATTGGAAAGACAAGACAAGAGTCATCAAGAAAGAGAAAAAACAGGCCAGGCATGGTGGTTCACACCTGTAATCACAGCACTTTGGGAGGCCAAGGTGGGCGGATCACCTGAGGTCAAGAGTTCAAGACCAGCCTGGCCAACATGATGAAATGCCGTCTGTACTAAAAGTACAAAAATTAGCCGTGTGTGGTGGTGTGCGCCTGTAGTCCCAGCCACTCAGGAGGCTGAGACAAGACAATTGCTTGAACCCAGGAGGCAGAGGTTGCAGTGAGTCACTGCACTCCAGCCTGGGCAACAGACTGAGACTCTGCTCCCACCCGCTAAGAAAAGAAAATTTTTTAAAAAAGAAAGTGAGAAAAACAGTCTTGACCAGTGGCATCAATATGATGGAATTCCAACTTGTTTTTCACCCATGTTTCCTTCAGAGGATGGCTGGAGGTTAGAACACAAGCTTTAGATCAATAGCATTAGAAAAAAAATTATTAAAAATCTGGAATAAGAATGAATTTGGCCAAACAGACTCAAATATCCTTACCATTACTTTCCAAAATAACTAACATTTCTACTTTTTTAGGCAAATGTAGCTCCTAAAACTAATAAATTTATGGGAATATTCAAAACAACATTTAAAGATCATTTTCCTTGAAATTTCCTCTGTTTAATGGCCAGCAAGCTGTACTGTCCTTTTTTTTCCCAGATACCAAAGGCTCGTGATAAAAACATCTGGTTTATGTAAGCCTTGGTTTTGGCAGGAGCACATTAATGTAAGTAAATATCTGATTAAAAATGCATCACACGGTTGAAACTGGTATCATCAGCTACTTGGTTTTTCCAAGAACAATGCAAGATAAACCACCAATTAAGTCTTCTAAACAAGAGGAACAGAGAATAACAGATGATAAAATAGTTCATTTCATTCAGGCTGTCTTCTGCACTGGCATTGAGAACCTATGTCATTCAGGGTTCTTGAAGTTACTGGACTTGCAGAAAGAAATCCAATCTGCCCCCATCTCACATTCAAGTACTTGCTACTTAAATCTCGCAATTTTATGTTCTGCTTGGCCAGGAAATGGACACATTGAGTATTCTAAGTTTATAGAATAATCATCATCGATACCTCGGGTGTGGTTTGTCCATTACCCAGACTTACTTCTGTCTACTGATCTACCATGTGCGTGGTGATTTCCTATGTGTTATTCTACTTCATTAGCACAACAATATGATAAAAAGTGATTCATCTCTCCACTTTCAAAGCATTGGCCCTGGTTAAATCCAGCCATTCACAAGGGTTGCCTGATGTGGAGAGAAGTCACACAAATGCCACAAGATGCTGTTTCAAACCAGTGTTCTCCCACAGCCGCTGGCCCTCAGCCCACGGGGTCCATGCCCTGCCTCACCTCCTATGTCCCTGCTCTCCAGGATTCCATGCAGAGCTCAGGGCAGCCAGAGTGCCAGCTACGGGCCTGCCGCCCGGGACCATCGCTTCCTTACAACTATCATGTGTCCCTCTGTGAATCCTTCCACCTTCAGTTCTCACAGTAAATGTAACTGAGTCACGTGAAAAATATAACATTTTGTAAGATCTCGGGGAATCTGGGGACAACCTTCCGCATCATTTTCTGAAGAATTCTCTTGTTTACATAAAGACTGCAAAGGAACAGAAAGTGACCTCTCACGTCCAGGTGCCCTTTGAAAAGATTGCAGGTGTTTTCCAATGGGTTTTCTTTCCACAGAGACAAACACTCTCCATTTGGAAAGCCCTGGTTTCTGTTGAGGGCCTTTGAAAACAACTGAAAACACCACGGTGTCTTTTAATACCATTTGGCTGGAAAGGGTCTGCCTGGTGCAGGGGTCCTGGGCTGACCCCACAAGGGACCTAAGTAGTAGGTCCCACTCTGCAGCGCGGCAGATGTTTGCCCTTAAGAATGGGACATGTGATTAGGTCGGGAAGGGGGCAGTTCAAGCAGAGGACAGAGCAGCAAAGTCGGGGTTTAATTCCAGGGCCCCCACTTGGAGCTGGGCAGCCTTGCCCAGGCTTTGCTCACTGGGGAGTGCAGGATGGGTTGCAAGCACTGAGGTCTATCTCAGGGGCTTGTTGTGAGAATTAAACAGAGAGAAACTAGCATTTATTGCCCATTTCCTGTATCCTTGATATTGTGCTGTGCACTTTTACATTCAATATCTGTAATTCTTCATCCACCTGTGAGGGTGGTCCTGTTGTCCTCCTGGTTTCACAGAAGAGGAGAGGGAGGCAGAAACTTGAAGAGGTTTCTCTTCAACGTCAAATTATGGGTGAGCCCCTAAGGGGCTGCAGCGGTTTCATACTCAGGGACCTGGCCCCAGGACAACCCTCCTTTCCTAACTACGACCCTGCACAATCCATCAGGTCACGAGAACACAGCTAGCACAGGCAAGTGGTTAATAGACGGTGGCTTCCCTTGCTCTCCATCTGTGTTTACAATCATGATACAATATTGGCATTTTAAATGTCAACATAATTTTGTAACACGTGATCATCCCTAAATGTATGTTTATAGCTGCGGAGGGAATCTTTCCATGCCAGCACCTGTGAGTACTTTGCCACATGTGGAATGGAGGCTCAGGAACAGCAAAATGAATGAACTGTAGACCAAACGCCACTAAATTATTCCACAAGATCCCTAAATATGCGTAAGTGCCCGTCCTGATAAATAGTTATTCTTGAAAGCTGCTGTTGCTTCTGAAATTACTTGCAACATACTGATTTTATTCTAGTACTGAAAAGTTCTTCTGTTTTATTATATTTGATTTTTTTTTTACCTACCCGTATTGCAAGCAACTTCCTGATCTCAGGAAAACAGATAGCAATTACCATCCATGCTGACTGAACTGAGCCGCACATCAGCCCCGAGTCTTTCCTCATTTCCCCCTCAGCTCAGGGCCATGCATCTGTGGCCTCTCACACATCTATGCTTGGCACTTCCCTTTCAGCCACAGAGAAGGATATTATTGTTCATAAGAAGTTAGCCATGGTTTGCAATTTTCAGATAATTTGGAATTGTTATTGGAGAAACTGCCATTCACTATTTTGTGTGGTTTTTGGAACGTTCTTAGGCAAAAGCCCAGTCCAGAAGGGTCCAGGTGATAGCCCGCTGGAAGGAGCAGAAGTCAATGAAGGAAGTGTGTAGGCTCTTCACACAGAACTGAGGGGCACAGCACCTGCCTGGGTAGAGGTGGAAGGCAGACAGCGAGCCTCCCTAGAACGGGCGAGAGGAAAGCTGAAAAGAGGGGCAGGCCCCAGACTGTGTGGGGAAAGCTCAGTGCTTATCCAAGAGAAAGAGGAGAAGGGAATCCCTGGCCCTGGAACGTCTGCAAAGTCTTGGGGGTGGAGCAGCAGGGGTGTGCCCAGAGGCCCTGCACCCAGTGGGGTATCCACAGGCAGAGTTGGAGAGTGGGGGGGGGTGTCTTCCTCAAGGGCCCTGCCAAACAGGCAACCCAGAGCAATGGGTAAAATCCAGGCGGTCATTTGCTCCGTAGAGACAGTGACACAAACGCACGCCCCATCAGGTCAGCAGAGGGCATGGATTCGCGGCTAGCATGAGGCTGCAGGCTTGTGTGGTGCCAGAGCTGAGAGTGAAGGCTGTCAGGAGATGGATGAGCCTTCCTGGCCCCACCCAGACCCCTCATCTCTCTGTGACTTTGAAAAGGAGGGAAAAAGAGACAAGGGGAGTGGAAAAAGCAGGGGCAAAGTGATGGAGGACACAGGAAGGTGAGTTCATCACAGTTCACAGCAGGACAATGAAACGTCCCTGAGAAGAATGAGAGAGCTGCTTCTCCCGCCCTCTTCCCCCTCAAGCCCCACTCTGATGTCTCTTCTGTTCCAGGAGCTGTGGCCTGTCCCAGTTTGGATGCAATTCTCTTCATTCAGCCCCATGGTCTGACGCACTGAGGGCGGCCGGTCTGACGCACTGAGGGCCGCCGGTCTGACGCACTGAGGGCGGCCGGTCTGACGCACTGAGGGCGGCCGGTCTGACGCACTGAGGGCCGCCGGTCTGACGCACTGAGGGCCGCCGGTCTGACGCACTGAGGGCGGCCGGTCTGACCCACTGAGGGCGGCCGGTCTGACGCACTGAGGGCCGCCGGTCTGACGCACTGAGGGCCGCCGGTCTGACCCACTGAGGGCGGCCGGTCTGACCCACTGAGGGCGGCCGGTCTGACGCACTGAGGGCCGCCGGTCTGACGCACTGAGGGCCGCCGGTCTGACCCACTGAGGGCCGCCGGTCAGACCCACTGAGGGCCGCCGGTCTGACGCACTGAGGGCCGCCGGTCAGACCCACTGAGGGCCGCCGGTCTGACGCACTGAGGGCCGCCGGTCTGACGCACTGAGGGCGGCCGGTCTGACGCACTGAGGGCCGCCGGTCTGCGGCTGCAGCTGGAGCCACGTAGGGTTCTGCAACCAGTCCCGCACTTTCCTTCAAAAAAGGAGGACAGGGACCTTAGAAGAGGCCATGGTAGGACTACTGAGAGGAATTTCTGCTTTGGGGACACAGAAGCAAGGGCTTAATAAATCCTGGGGAGAGGGGAGGAGCAGCCCTGAGTGTGAGTGGGGCCATGAGCTTGGGTTTGTGTTGCGGTGGACTAAGCCCTCCTACCACAGTTCACTCTGGGCTTCCAGTCACAACCAAGGAATTAATCCGAATATGACTTTGGGAACTTGACCTTCCCTCACTGCTGAGCTCACACTGGAGTAATCAACAACATAATTGCCCTTGAAGAGAAAGAGGGTCCGTGTGATTAAAAAGCCCACAAACCCTGAGATGGAGAGAGATTGCGGTTTCACAATTTTGCAGCCAACCACTATTTTTCATGGAGAAAATAATGAACAGGTACATCATGAAGAGTTATGTGATGAGCAATACAGCATCCCATTTTAGGGCATCTGGACTCAGAAATATGAATGCCCCTGTCCCCAAATGTGCCAGCTGAAAGGCACACTCATCAATTACTTCAGGAATATTTCCTTTCAGATAAATGACCTTTCACACTGGGCCACCTGCTTCCTCCAAATCGGGATGCTGCGTGGGTGCAGAGGAAAACAGAGCTGGCGTGTGCTAGTCACGGTTCTCCAGAGACACAGAGCCAGGAGGATGGATCCCCACGTGGGTTCGGTGGGTCTGTGTCTCTGGAGAACCCTGATTAATACAATACAGATGATGGATGTATGGATGGATGGATGGATAGACAGACAGACAGAGACAGAGAGAGATAAGAGAGAGAAATGTTATGGAACTGTCTGACATATTTGTGGAGATTGGCAAGTCTGAAATCCACAGGGCAGGCATCAGAATCTGGAAATTTAGGGAAAAGTTGATATTGCCGTCTTGAGTTCAAATTCCCCAGGGCAGCAGGCTAGTAACTCAATCAAGTTTCCATATTGCAGTCTTCAGGCAGAATTTCTTCTTCTTTGGGAAACCTCCATCTTTGAGCTTCTGGCCTTCCACTGACTGGATGGGGCTCACCCACATCATTGAGGGTCATCTCAGTTACAGTGAACTGATTACAGATGTTAATCACATCTGGACGAGACCTTCAGAGCAACATGTAAACTGGTGTTGGACCGAACTACCATACACCAAAGGCCAGGCAAGTGGATACATAAAATTAATCACGCCAGCTGGCATAGATTGCCTTCTTTCTAGAACTTCCACAGGGCAAGAACAGTGATCTTTCCCCAGAAAGCAGCCAGTCCTCAGGGTCCATCAGCTGCTGTCCTGGAACCACAAGAGCTCCCAGTACAGGGAACTGCAGATGGAAGAGGGAGGGACAGACAGCGCTGGTGGTTCTTGCACTGCTCTCAGATTCTGCCCTTTTTCCTCCTAGATGGTTTTGTTGAGGAATCTCCAAGGACCACGGTAGTTCTTGCCATGCTCTCTCAGCCTCGGGGGTGACATAATTATGCAAATGCACCCAAGGGAAACTTTAATTTTCGTGCAATTTATACATGGAAGTGCTCAGATCTCAAGTGTACCTTACAATCCCTGTCAAGACACAGAGCATCTTCCGTGTCCCAGAAAGGCACCTAATTCTCCTTCCCCTGAGTCCTCCACTGCAAAAGCCTGTACTGATCAGATTTCTGTCACCCTCAGTCTCTCTTGCTGATTTCTACAAGTTTGTATGGATTCGATCACCTGGGGTGTACACTTCTGTGTTTGCCGTACTCCTCTCAGCCTGTTACTCTTGAGACTCATGCACATTGTGTAGGGGCGTTTCATTCCTTTTTACTGCTGAGTGCTCTCCAAGTGCATAAGCAAAGCATACTTTACCCACGTGTTGATTAAACAATACAGGTTTGACTATTATAACGGTCTTTTTTGTAAAGGAACTTTTATGGATATATTGCATTTATTTTTGATAAATGCCTGGGAATGAAATCACTAGGTCATAGGATAGAAGTACATTATTTTAGGAGAGGACAGACAGTTTGCCAAAGTGGCTGTACCATTTTCCATCCCTGCCAGCAGCAGACAAGCATGCCAGGGCTCCGCATTTCTCCCAGCACCCATTGCAGTTGGCCTTGTGCATTGCGGGTCTTCAAGGGCAGCATGAGGTAGGAGCTCTTTGGGTGTCTAATGTGCATTTTCTTGATGGTTGATTAAGTTGAGCAGGTTTTCATGTGCTTATTTGCTATTTTCACATCTTCTTTTGTGAACAGCCTCTTTGTCTTTTTCTTTTTTTAATTGTGTTCTGTCTTATTATCATTGAGTTTCAGAAGCTCTTCATGTAATTTGGATACAATCCTCTTTCTTATGAACACATTCTCACAGTCTGTGACTTACCTGTTTATTCTGTTGATATTGTTTTGTGATGAAGATTTTATTTTTTTTGAGACAGAGTCTTATTCTGGCACCCATGCTGGAGTGCAGTGGTATGATCTTGACTTACTGCAACCTCTGCTTTCTGGGCTCAAGCGATCCTCCCACCTAAATCCCCCAAGTAGTTGAGAGTACAGGAGCGATCCACATGCCTGGCTAATTTTTGTATTTTTTGAGCTCAAGCTATCCACCCATCCCGGACTCCCAAAGTGCTAAGATTACAGGCATGAGCCACTGCGCCTCCAGTGTTCTATCTTGTTCTATCTTGAAGTATAATTAATCATTTTTTAATTTTATCAATATGTTTTTTGTCTCCTAAAAAACGTTTGCTTGCCCTAAGATCACAGATATAGTGTTTTCTTCTAGAAGTTTTATGATTGTTTTAGCTTTTACATTTGGGTCCATAATTCATCTCAAATTGATTCTGTATGCAGTATATTAGTGATCAAGTTCTTTTTTTTTTTCTTTTGAGACAGAGTCTCGCTCTGTGGCCCAGGCTGGAGTGCAGTGGCGGATCTTGGCTCACTGCAAGCTCCGCCTCCCGGGTTTAGACCATTCTCCTGCCTCAGCCTCCTGAGTAGCTGGGACTACAGGTGCCCACCACCACGCCCGGCTAATTTTTGGTATTTTTAGTAGAGACGGGGTTTCACCGTGTTAGCCAGGATGGTCTCGATCTCCTGATCTCGTGATCCACCCACCTTGGCCTCCCAAAGTGCTGGGATTACAGGCGTGAGCCACTGCGCCCGGCCAAGTTCTTTTTTTAAATGGATCTCACATAAGGCACATTTTAAAATATGAATTACAAAATATTGATTACAGTTGACTCTTGAACATTGAACAATGTGGGGTCAAGGGCACCAACCCTCTACACAGTCCAAAATTTTTTGACTCCCTCCAAATTTAGCTCCTAATAGCCTGTTGACTGAAAGACTTACCAATAACAGAGTTAATTAATGCATGTTTTTTATATTGTGTGTATTATATACTGTATTGTTACAATAAAGTAACCTAGAAAACAGAACCTGTTACTAAGAAAATCCTAAGGAGGAGAAAATGCATTTACTCTTCATTAAGTGGAAGATCTTCACAAAGGTCTTCATCCTGGTTGTCTTTTGTTGAGTATGCTGAGGAGGAAGAGGGAGAAGATAAGTTGTTCTCCTTGCCTCAGGGGTGGCAGAGGCAAAAGAAGGTCTGCGGGGTTCAAACCCATGTTGTTTAGGGCTCAACTGTAATACAGTGGCAATAGACACTTGCTTCCATTTGTCTATTAACACCGGTTTGGAAAACTGGCTTTAGTACACCTGAGAGAGTTAGAGAAACTCATGTAATTCACCGCCTCCTCTTGCTTTTCCACTTCCTCTACATGGGACTACTTTGACTTACTAACCACATTTATTTATCACTGTCGGTTTCCTTGCTGTCAAAATAGAAGTTTATTTTCATCCCCCCGTGTGTAGCACAGCACATGTGACAGACGTTCTCCAGATGGTATTGCCTCACTTGATATTTTTCTCTCTTTCCTTTTTTTAAATTATGAAATTTACCATTCATGGATATATATGCACAGTTCAAAGAATAAATATACTCTCTTTTTCTCCCTCATACACAAATTTATAAGGTTTTTTATATTTATACAAATATGTACCCTTTTTTGGGTGCTTTTCATTGCTTCTTACAGGTTCAGGGTTAAATCTGTTATAATTTTTCTTCAGCCTGAGACAATTATCATAGTATTTCTTTTTTTTTTTTTTTTTTTTTTTTTTTCCTTTTGAGACAGGGTCTCCCTCTGTCACTCAGGCTGGAATGCAGTGGCATGATCGTGACTCACTGCAGCCTCTGCCTCCTGGGTTCAAGTGATTCTCATGCCTCAGCCTCCCGAGTAGCTGGGACTACAGCTGCACACCACCATGCCCAGCTAATTTTTGTATTTTTTTGTGGAGACATGGTTTCACCATGTTGGCCAGGCTGATCTTGAACTCCTGACCTCGAGTGATCTGCCTGCCTCAGCCTCCCAAAGTGCTGAGATTACAGGCATGAGCCACTGCACACAGCCAATTGTAGTATTTCTTAAAGAGAAGGTCTGATGGAGAGAAATTCTCTTAGCTTTTCTCTCTTGAAAATGTATTTCTTTTCCCTTCATTTTAAAACTAATCTCCTTTGTGAGATAATAGTAGATTCACATACAATTATAAGAAATGCAGGGAGATCCCATATATTTTTTACTGAGTCTCCTCCAATGATGACATCTTACAAAATTATAGTGTAATATCATAATCAGGTATAGACATTGATACAGGCAAGATATAGAACAGTTCCATCACCTCAAGGATCTCTCATGTTGCCCTTTCTTTAGAAACACTTAACTGTCTCCTCCCTACATCCATTCATGACCCCTGGTAACCATGAATCTGTCTTCTCTTTTCTATAATTTTCTCATTTCAACAATGAATTATACAGTATTTGATATTTTGAGATTGGCTTATCTTCATTTTGGAAGGCTATTTCTGCAAGATGTGGAACTCTAGGTTGGTAGTTATTTGTACACATGTGTGGGCATGCATGCTGTCATGTATCCTTTCAGCACTTTGAGGATATCTGTCTGTTGTTTCTGGCCACTATTAAGTCTGGTGAGAAGTCAGTGACTGCATTTATCATTGTTCTCCTGTACATAATGTGCATCTTTTATCTGGTTTATTTTAAAAATCTGCTCTTTAGTTTTGGTGGTCACCAATTAGCTCTGATGTGCTTAGGTACTTTGTATTTTTCCTGATTGGTGTTTTCTCATTGTTTTAAACTTGTGAGTTTATGTCTTTTATCAGTTTTAGACCATTCTCAGCAAATATCTTATTAAATATTTATTCTTCTTCATTTTCTGTTCGCCTTCTTGGATCCCAATTATATGTATGTTGGGTCATTTGATATTGTCTCACAAAGAAAGATATCATCACCTATTCTGGGTTTTGTGGGTTTTTTTTTTTTTTTTGGTCTTTTTATGTTTATTTTTTATTTGTCATTTTTTAACATTGTATTTCAGCTTTGATACTTTCTAATAACTTGTCCTCAAGTTCACTGATTATTTCCTCTGCTAAGTCACTCTATTATTAAATCCAATAACATACTTATTTCTGATACTGTATTTCTCATGTGTAGCACTTCCGTTGCATTATCTTTCATAGCTTCCTTATCTCTGGTGATATTTGGCATCTCTTCCGACATGCTGTACACTTTTTCCAAAATATTATTTAGCACACTTTTAGTTAAAGCCCCTATCAAATAATTTCAGCATCTGGCCCATCTGTATGTCTAGCTGTTAACTGTTCCATTCTCTATTGTAAGACATCAGAACAGCAGAGCCCAAAGTGCACACGATTTTCCTTCATGTGTCAGGCACTGGCTTCATGTCACTGAATAGATGTATTTTGCAGTTAAGCTGTGTCTGAGCTATTTGGCACATTAAGCTTGCTAAGGTTTACTACTAGGTTCAAATATTTTGAAAGTAAGCTCAGCATTTTCCATTCTGCAGTGTGTGGGTTTCTGAGCACTAGCAAAATTCCCTAATTTTTTTCATGTCACCCAAATCACCAGTTTTTCAAATCATGAGAGATCTCTCTCTGTTTACAACTCAAATGATGGTTTGTATGTTGTTGGAGAATCTCCTTTGCTCTCCAGTCCAGCCCATGCTTTTGGATCCACATGGAGATCTTGCTCTGTTTGGAATGCCCTGGAGGAGTTTCTTTCATATTTTCTGCCCCACCTGTAGCTATTGTCAGTTGAAAGTCTGAGGTTTTTTTGTTTTTGCTTTTTAAGAGAGGAGGATTTTCTCAGGTCTCTTATTATGCCAGGCTCTTGGAAATTGAAAATGGAGGGTGCCTTGGGTTGGTTTATCACAGATCTCATGCTCTGCTTCTCTCCTCCTGTAGTAGGTGTTGCCTTGGTCTGGGAGAAGGTGCCTTGGACTGTAAGGGAATCTCCAGGTCTCTATCTGGTCTCCACCGCAGGCTCTGGAATATTGTATTAGTCAGGGTTCTCCAGAGGGACAGAACTAATAGGATATGTACACATAAAATGGAGTGTTTTGTTTGTTTGTTTGTTTTTCGTTTTGGGAGAATTGGCTCACACTATCACAGGGCAAAGTCCCACAATAGGCCATCTGCAAGCTGGGGAAGAGAGAAGCTGGTAGTGGCTCAGTCCAAGTCCTAAAGCCTCAAAACCAGGAAAGCCAACAGCGCAGCCTTCAGTCAGTGCGTAAGGGTCTGAGAGTCCCTGCCAAGCCACTGGTGCAAGTCCCAGAGTCCAAAGGCTGAAGAACCTGGAGTCTGATGTCAAAGGGCAGGAGGAGCAGAAGGAAGCATTCAGCACAGGATAAAGAAGGAAACCAGAACACCCAGCAAGCCAGCCTATCCCACCTTTCTCCTCCTGCTTGGTTCCAGCCATGCTGGCAGCCAATTAGATGGTGCCCACCCACCTGGAGGGAGGGTCTTCCTCTCCCAGTCCAGCGACTTAAATGTCAGTCTCCTCTGGCAACACTCTCACAGACACACCCAGATACAACACTTTACCAGCCATCTAGGCATCCTTCAATCCAGTCAAGTTGATACCTAACATTAACCATCACACATACTGTTCCCAAGCGTTTGAGGAAAGCCTGTCCGGGAGGCATACTCTATTATCGAGGAGCCTCAGAATTCTAATCTGTCAGCCATATATGCCATTGCACGTTTACTAAAGTTCATCCTAATTCATCCTTATCCCCATCTATGGCAGATTTCTTTTTCTCTTGTGTTTACATCAAGAATGAGAATCTCTTCTCTTCTCAGAAAAAAAAGAGATTTTAACTTACGCCATTGGATACTTCATGAGGACACTGGAATCAGCAGGCAGGTTTAGAGAGTCTACTCAGTGCTTTTCAGAAGTCCATATTTTCACTGATATTAAGGTCACTTGGCCTGCCTGTGCCTCTCAGTTTTAGAAGCAGATATAATGATAATAATATCTGATTTTCAAGCATGCTGTAAGGAAGACAGAGATAAAATCTCTCTGTATTCTCTGCTATTTTCTAGAATTTAATTCATGTATGAGTTTTTTTTTTTTTAAATCTTCAGCTTTTTGGTTAGTTTAGAAAGACTATGATTTTGTGACTTCTTACCTCTTGCTTGAGTTATTACATTAAAATAATAGTCTCTTGTTATTTTCTACATTCCAAACATAAGAGAAATCTTCCATGCCTCTTACTTTCTGTTGTCTATCACTGCGTCTCCCTGTGCTGTTTTCTGGGTGTTTTCAGAGAAATCTTACATAAGTTATCTCATCATTTGCAACTAATCTGCTTTTATCCTTGTTTCCTGGCTTTATACTTTGAAATATTTATGTGTGTGTGTATGTTCTTGTTGTTAAAACTCCATTTTGTTCTTGTTCAAACTTGGTAAATTTTTGTAATCTCTTATCCTTTTGTCATCCTTTTACATTTCTCTCTTATTTCTTAAACATATTAAACACACACATTTTAGACATTCTAAATGTGATAAATAAAATATACACAAATTCTGTAAGTCTGACTCTAAGCACAGTTTGTTGTTCCTGGAAATTCTCTCATGACGTTTTATTTGTTCTTTTATTTCTCATCTGCTTAGGATTTTGTGGGTATGAGTACGAATTCATGATCCTTGGAACTTCATGTGTGAGGATCTTTTAAGGACTGGAATCAAAATAACTTTCCTCTAGTGAGGACTTGCAACTGCCTTTGCAGGTCCTCGATGGTACTTCTAACCTGGCATCACTGAAAACATGTTTGGGGGGAATTGAGCCCACAAGTGGTGTATATTCCTGCCCCAAATTCATGAGTACAGGCCTTTGGGTAGAAATTCTTCTGGGAGATACTGTTGTTTGTGTGTGCTTTTTTCTCTGATCCACCCAGTTAGTTTGAAGGTAAGTTAGCATCCCTACCTCTTTCTTCTTTGGGGCTTCTTTTTTTTTTTGGCTTAGCCCCAAGATATCTCCCTCTGTGTGACTTGGCTTTTTATGGTGTTGGGGGGTGGGGTTTGTCACTCATATGACATCCCCTAATTCTGGCCCCAGACCTTGTCTCCATTGCCCTTCCATGTGGCCTGTAACCTTCCATCTGCATCCCAGCTGAGACTGTCTACACCCTACCCTGTTCAAATCTAGGGCAAATGACGTCAGTGCTTTCTCCTGTGGAGTTAAGCTTTCTTGTCCTTTCTCACTTTGAAGAGATTCCCTTACTTATTGCTAGCTCAACTGTGCATTAAAAATATTTTAGTACATGCCTATAATCCGAGCACTTTGGGAGGCCAAGGAGGGGGGCAGATCACAAGGTCTGGAGTTCGAGACCAGCCTGGCCAATATGGTGAAACCCCATTTCTACTAAAAAATACAAAAATTAACTAAGCATGGTGGCAGGCACCTGTTGTCCCAGCTACTCGGAAGACCAAGGCAGGGGAATCACTTGAACCCAGGAGGCGGAGGTTGCAGTGAGCTGAGATCGCAGCACTGCACTCCAGCCTGGGCAACAGAGTGAGACTTCATCTCAAAAAATAAAAGTTAAAAAAATATATATTTTTTAGTCAGCATCTTAATTGTGTTATTAGTCTACAATTCTGCAGAAACACCCTCTTTATTTTTGACTTTTACTGGGCTCTACTGACAATGAGTGGGCAGGTTTGTGGTTTTCAGGAGCACTCAGGGATTATAGATTTAAAGCACATTTCAGGCTTCATCTCAGCTAGGTGAAGATGTTTGCCCTTCTTAGACAAGGGAGCCAGGCAGTCCTCTGGAGGTCCACCTTGCAGAGCGCCAACAGGGAAAGCCTGCTCCTTCCTCAGGACCCCGGTCCATTGCAACTGTAAAAATATTCTGCATTAAAAATATTCTGTTAAAATGATTTCATTTTGGACACTGTAAATGTTGACCTGAATATGGATATGACTAAATTGAAAAGTAAATGTATCATTCCTGCAAACTGACTTCTACCCTATTTAAATTTCAAACTGATCCTAATAATTTTCTTAAAATGCCTAGCAATTATTTCTAATTTTAAATGAATCAATAGGTTGAAATATATATATATATATATTTTTTTTTTTTTTAACCTGACCACTAGAAATTGTGTGTGTTAACACAATTTCTGTGTGTGTGAGGTTTTTGTGAGAAAATATTTTGGTTGACTAAATCCATGCAAGTTTCAGAACTGAGAAGGGAAGTGTTTAATCAAATCTGGAATTATATAAAAAGGTTGTGAATTTATCTGGGGTAAAATCTATTTAATAAGGTGGATAGAATCTTGAAATTCTTAATATGTTTTGTTCTTTTTTCTTGCAGAAAAAGAAGAACGTTACATGGGGATGCATACAATATGGCAGTGAGAAGGTCCAAGACGCCCAGGAAAAAGGCAGGCTCCAGAGAACAGGCAGAGAGACCTAGTTTGCAACTTCTGTCTGCCACTCACCAGCTCTTGCAGCATGGCTCTTATGCCATAGACTGTGCACGGTGAAATCTGCCTTGGAATGGCTGCTCTGAGCACTGTGCCTGGTGCCCAGGTCCCCAGGCAGCCGAAAACACAGTGCTTTTGATTTCCCTGCACAAATCTGCCTCGTGTGCTCAATTTTTGGGTCCCATTCTACAGGCCCAATGCAACCAGCATCTTTCTTCTTCCTAGAGATGATGGAAGTGGCTGTAAACCAAGTCTGATCTTTCTGCCACCTTTTGTCATTTCTTTCCCCAGCTTAAAATGGTGAAAACACAGGGTCTGGGAGACAGGAAACACATTTTATCTTAGGCCATTGGATCCTTCATGAGGACACTGGAATCAGCAGGCAGGTTTAGAGAATCTACTCAGTGCTTTTCACAAGTCCATATTTTCATTGATGTTAAGGTCACTTAGCCTGCCTGTGCCTCAGTTTTAGAAGCAGATATAATGATAATAATATCTGATTTTCAAGCATGTTCTGAGGAAGATAGAGATTGAATATTCATTGGTTTAAAAGAAAAACCAAGTTAGTTCTGAAAAACTATCAAGCAAAGATTTTTTTAATTAGTTAAAATTAGTGGCATGGCATTACTTCAATAATTAACAAATAATAGTGTAATATCTATGTTTAAACTTGAAAATTTCATGTAAATCCCTGCCCATTTCAACCCCCGTAAAACAAAATGACAATAAAAGATAAAGGCAAAAGAAAGCAATCAAAATTATTTCATCTCAACAGTGAAAGACTGCTAATTCTATAAACTAACAAACCGCCAGGACCTTGCCAGAATAACAAAATGCAGTGTGGTTTTGTTAATGAAGAGAAATGTCGTTTCTCTGTGTGTGTGTGGTTTTTTAGTTTGTTTTGTTTTGTTTTGTTTTTGTTTCTGTTTTTGAGAGAGTCTTGCTGTGTTGCCCAGGCTGGAGTGCAGTGGCGTGCTCTTGGCTCACTGCAAACTCTACCTCCCAGGTTCAAGCAATTCTCTTGCTTCAGCCCCCTGAGTAGCTGAGATTACAGGCATGCACCACCACGCCTGGCTAATTTTTCGTATTTGTAGTAGAGACGGGTTTCACCATGTTGGTCAGGCTGGTCTCAAACTCCTGACCTCAGGTGCCTCACCCTCCCAAAGTGCTGGGATTACGGGCGTGAGCCGCCGTACCCGGTCCAAGAAATGTCTTTTGAGTGGAAATGACTTGTGAGGTCAAATTCTCATTATCTGAATGGGCATTTCTTGGGGGTGCTGTATTTTCTATAGAAAAAAAGTTTTAAGCTCTACCAAAAATTTGGGGATGACTTTTATAAAAATATGACTTATGATACACTTGTCTTGTTTCATCATTGCTACACCAAGACAAAAGACAAGTACCAGGAGTGCAAGGAACCCCAAGGAGCCATGAGAAAATATAGGTGCTCCCCTTTCCACCTCAATCTGAGAGACATGCAAGTATTCCTGGCCCTTTTCAACAACAGCAATTCCAGGCAAGTTATATTGTGATTTTTTTTAACGGAAGTGTCTAATTTCTCAATGCTATCTTTATTGAAAGTCCCCTCCCAAGCACTTTAGAAGCATTGCCGCCACTGGCTCATGCAGCCTTTGCTTCTGTGGAAACGGCCCCTTTAAAATATATACGAGGAACATGTTTGAAAAAGGATGGCATTGGGCGGATTTGAAAAACACCTTTTGTTTCTTTTCTTTCCTAAGCCTGTGCTTGGTTTGCAAAAGGAGGGCTTCCATATGAAAGAACCGTTTTGAGAGCCAGGGTTCATGATCAAAGTGCAGAGCTCTCCCTGCTGGGGAGGACAGGCAGCTGCAGCCCTCGCGTGTGGACCAGAGCCGGGGAACTGAATCAACATTATTTCCCACTAAAAACACTTGTATGGGGTTGGTAATAATAGTAACCAAAAAGTCAACGTGGGGAGCCAGGCATAGCATGCTTGTTTGTTTTAGTTTTAAGATTTCGGTCTCCCTGACTCCTGTCTCTCTGCTCACTCAGGCATATTGTGGAATTTAAATGAAAAGAATTGTCAGGTGAAAGACAAAATAAAGCTCAATTTGTGAACAACAACAGCAAAAAACCTTCACAATTGCATCACTTTTTTCTTAAGTGCATTAAAAAATAGGTACATAGAGCCCAAGCAAGCCAGAAAAAAAGCAAAGTAAGCTTACAGTAAGCTTATAGTTCCTAGAATTATATTGTTACTTTAGTTTCTCCAATGCCAGTGCTTCTATTTAGAGATTAACATGCTGCACTTCAAAACTGCATCAAAATCCAGGAAACTTCCTTTCTCATCACTAAGCAAGTTTTACAAACACAAAGATGCCTTTAAAATATTATTCCGGATGACTGCCAGTGTGATAGGGGTTAAGTTTCTGTCTCTTAAAAAATATGAAATAGAAAAGGTCAGGAGAGATTGTTTAAAAATTCTATTTTCTGCTCCACTGCAGACTTAACAAACACATTTTCAATATGCAAATAAAGAACGGCCCTCAGTTACAGAAATTCAGAACAAAAGTTGTTGCCACCCTCTGCTTAGACTGTAAGTGACAGTTTTCCTCGTTCCAGGAAGGTGCAGCAACCACAATGCAGATGGCTCTCCTGGACAACAGAATACGTTTCCCGTTTCTCAAGCAGGAATAATAAGTATATGATTGGCATTCTGAAGAATAACCTGCAAGAGCAGCTCATTATGTTTCATAAAGCACTTTCTCATTTTAAGGTAGGGACAGGGTCCTGTTTGGTTTTCTCCTCCTTGTCGAACACATGTCTCCTGGAACACAGTGACACAGTTCTAAAGAGCATCGCTGCTGCCAGGGCATTGTGAGCTCTATTCTGCATTTATAGATGTGTTTCCACACTAACAAGGCCGTGGGTTAAGTAAACATCCTACAATTTGTAGGTTCTTCCCGCCTTCTAGACCATTTCCCCTTCTTCCCAGGACACCAGGGGTGATTTGAAAGCAGAAGCTCATGAACAGCCTCTGAGTGACTAATGGGAGCGTCCTGGAATGTCAGCGGTGGCTCAGGATCACGTGCTCGATAGGCTCAGGACCCTGGAGCCTTCCCCATCCACCTTTTTTATGTCTGAGGCAGCTGTAGGGTTGCCAGAGAACCTAATTTAGCAGAAGACATTCCTGTAGGCTAAATGCCTTCTAATAAAGGACTCCATCATCTTCCTCCAGAGACTTTTTTTTTTTTTTTTTCCAACAAACGAAAAGTAGTGGTCTGAAAAACACAGGGAAACAGGCCAGGAAGGGCTTTCTCCTCACAGCTGCACGCTTTCACATGCACAGCCAAGCCTTCCTGCGCAGGGGGTGCGCGGGGCTCTCCTTGCTAGAGGTCAGATCTGGGTTGTCCAAACATTTGCAAATGTGACTGTGGTTTTCCATTAAGATACAGTGAATTTTAGATTATCTGCGAGTGGTCGGAGTGGGAGCAGGTTCCTTGGCAGCTGGGAGAGGTGCCCTGAGGTGGGCAGAGCGCTGGGCATGTGCAGTTTGGCCATCCCACAGGGTCGGTGACTCGGTGGGACATGGCAGGATGCGAAGACACAGATACTCGGGTTACCTCATCACAAACATGGTTTTGCCTCTGAACTCCAACTCCTGAAACATTTCTAGTTGTTATTTTCTTACAAAACTGTTGCAACATTCTAAATTTGACTATGATTCAAAACTCAAAACGTTTACATTATTTGAGGTTTCGCTACATTTTTATCAAGGATAGTTTTAAGAATCTCGCTGGTGTTGGCTTGGACTTGGGGATCCCGGCACACACGTCCAGCAAGTGTGCGTTTCCAGCACAGCCGCCGTGGGGGAGCTGGGGCACACGGGCCTCAGGCCGGACAGCGCCCGGTCATTGGTGGCGAGCGAGGAGGTGCGCCCCTGGGGGAAGCTCCTGCATCCCAAATCTCAAGTCCCGCGCCAGGGAGCCTTCCCGCGGCCTTCCCAGCAGCTTCGCTTCCAAGGGTCACGAGCTTCTCCAAGTAACCTGAAGCCCACGGAGGACTCCACCTTTCCGCCCCAGGGCACAGGGCCCAGGGCCCGAGTATGCACTGGCAGGAAGAAGTAGCTCAGAGGGCAGCAGGAGGCACCTCAAGTTTTATCCACCTCTGCGACGACTGGAAGTGACCAACGCGCAGGGAGTGCAGCACAGCGAGGTCACTGTGCCGCACCGGGCTGCAGGTGAGGCACCGGCGGGCAGGGCTGCGGGGCGGGGCTGCAGAGGCGGAGGCGTGGCTGCGGGGACGGGGCGGCGGAGGCGGGGCTGAGGGGACGCGGCGGCGGAGGCGGGGCTGCGGGGCGGGGCGGCGGAGGCGGGGCTGAGGGGCGGGGCGGCGGAGGCGGGGCTGAGGGGCGGGGCGGCGGAGGCGGGGCTGCGGGGCGGGGGCGGGGCTACGAAGGCGGGGTCCCCAGTCCTGAGACCTCCACCTGCCCAGGCATCTCTGCGAGGGCAGCCAAAAACCCGCCAGTCAGTGCAACTCCGGGAAAACAGGGCCTGGGCGACAGGGAGAGGACATTCCAGGGTCGACCCATTTCAATGTTTAATTTGCTATATGCATGCAATAATACACAGGTAGCAGGAGACTATTCAAGAATAGTACATATTGCATTACAAGTGAAACTATTAAAATGGATATAGTATAACAATAATTAACACAGAAAAACAATACCTAGGAGGGTCGGTTTATGGCTATGGAACGTCTGGTAGTTCAGGGTTTACATTCTCAGCTCCTCGCCTTCCCTTTTGAGTTTGTGTTTCAATTGTGTACTCCTAATTTAGGGTGAGGTTATCTCAGAGCAGCAATTGATGACTGTTAAGGAAAAAGTAATATTCTTAAAGATTATGGGAGAAATTAAAAACAAAATCAGTTAAGGACTGGATTCAGTTCAAGGTGGTGGAAGGCAGTGAACAGCTTACCTTCTCCTCTTTCCAAAATTCCATGGAAATGGATCAAGAGGTGGGACAGTGGGGAAAGCCATCTAGAGACTGGAGCTGTGACCCTCTGAAGACAGAAAGCAGCTGAGAAGGCAGAGGCCGCTCAGGCAGGGGGAGGATGGGCAGACCTCGGGAGCAGAACAGAGTAGGCTGCAATGCTCAGGGCACTTACTGGACAGTGTCTACCCAACTGCTGGGGGCATCCGTGTCACCTGGAGGCAACCCCGGAGTTTCAAACTCGGGGGTTTTGGGTGAAGCTCTAGAATCTCCAGTCTTAAGAAGCCAGGTGTGATTTAGGCTCCCCACTGCCGACAGGCCCCGTGGAAGGTGCAATTAGAGGATGGCCGGTGAGGGCTGGGCTCCAGTGTGAACGCTGGCACCTTGACACCCTGATGAGACACATCTTGTGTGCGCTTTTGGAAAGCAAGCTAGCCTGAGACAAAGCATTCCAAGGTACTAATGTCCTTCACAGAAACACAAAGTTCTTCATGAAAGGAAGCAAAAGCATTCATTTTGATAAAAAACTGAATTCTGTCAATTTTATGGCTCTTCACTCACACTTCTGTTTTTGCCTCTATCATCAGAACCTATTTAATTGTGCAAAACAAACTGCAATACAGTGAGGGCTCTTTAATTCCTCAAAATTCCCCTTAGAGGGGCAAGAAAATGAACTTCTTGTTCACAATTACACTCTGAATTTCTTTGAGAAAGTGTCAGGTAGATGGAAGTAAGCAACAGAGGAAAACATTTACAAGGTTATAGATCTGACTTTTTCAATTTTCTCCTAAATTTTTAAAACACCCCTCATGGAAACATTGTTACATCCTAAATCTTAATGAGGGCGGTTGATGAGATTTACAGGTATGAGCTCTATTTGCACTACAAATTCTTTGTAATATGGTTCTACGCAAGATAATGTGTCAGGGATGTTTGAAAAAAGTAGGCTGGGCGCGGTGGCTCACGCCTGTAATCCCAACACTTTGGGAGGCTGAGGCGGGCGGATCACTTGAGGTCGGGAGTTCAAGACCAGCCTAACCAACATAGAGAAACCCTGTCTCTACTAAAAATACAAAATTAGCTGGGCATGGTGACCCATGCCTGTAATCCCAGCTATTTGGGAGGCTGAGGCAGAAGAATCGCTTGAACCTGGGAGGCGGAGGTTGCGGTGAGCTGTGATCGAGCCATTACATTCTAGTCTGGGCAACGAAAGCGAAACTCTGTCTCAAAAAAAAAAAAAAAAGTAATGTTCAATGTAATTGACTAGTTTCTTTGCCCATCAGTTCATCAGAGGAGAGTGACACAACCTGCCCATTCACTTCACTGCCACTACCAACTACTCACCTGGCCACTTGCTTCTCTCTCTCTCTCTCTCTCTCTCTCTCTCTCTCTCTCTCTCTCTCTCCCCTTCCTCCCTCCCTCCCTCCCTCCCTTTTCTTCTTCTTCCTTCCTTCTTTCCTTTCTGTTTTTTTTAATCAAAGCACTTAAATACTTGCTTTTCCTTTTTTGAAATCTGCTCGTAAACATGAATTTTACCTGTTATTCTATCCAAGCATTATCCCCATTTACTTACTGATACCCCTAGGAAGTACAAGGAACACCCCAAACATAAATGGAAACGTTTCCCTGATAGAAAGGCTCTCAGTGCACAAAATTCTGCACCCAGACGACCTCTCCAGTTAAGGTTCCCTTACTCTTCCGATAGTTTGTTCATGGGTGAGTCTACAGTGCCCTCTAATGGCTACAGTGCGGTTCTTTCCATGCCCAGGTATGAATTTATTTCTATTTCATGTTCCTTAAATATTGAACTTGCTGAATTATACTGCTACATCCCATTTTAAAAAACGAATTAAACAATGTAACAGAGTACTTTCTCTGTGGAAAATGACACTCTGAAGTGTGTAATCATCTTGTGCTCTGTCCACACTCTGTTGACCACCCTCACTCTCTTCACTGCTGCCCTGTCTTCCCGCGCAATTACCATCATGTGCGGACGCTTGGAGAATCTCTGCTGTTGCCCGGCGCAGCCTGCTTCAGTGTCTCCTGCTTAGCTCTGCACTGAAAGGCTTACCAAGCTGCAGGGGAACCAGCTTGAGCCGCCAAGCACCAGGGTGGTTGAAAGCCTCACCCAACTCCAGGCTGAAAAGTGTTCATTTATTTTTGTGTTTACAGTTTTGTTTGTTTTTTGGTTCAAGTAATAAAACCTTACAACAATGTTCTGCTTGGGTACTAGAAATTAATAACAGCTTAAAACCTTTCCACTCTCTGGGGGTAACACAGTACCATGGGCAACTTCAAGCCTATTTATTATCATCAGTTCATATGGAGTGGATGCTGCCAAGTAAACTCAAGGAACAAGTATGGCACCGGTGCTGATTAACGACAGTGCACCTCTTCTCCACTCATTACAAACACATACGACTGCTGAGGTTTAGCATGCTTGAACCACCTGACAAATCCACTCACGAAGCACAATTTCCACAAGCTCAGTGGACCACGCCCTGCTCTTCTCTCTTCCATGTTTCCCACTCACTGTGCCACCCATTCCAAGCCCTTCACTCTGTGGGAGATGCTCACCAAGGTCACTCACCTCACCTGACCTTGCAGCTTCTAGCCACGTAGGAAGCCAAGTGTCTGGACAGTGAATGATCGACAAGGTTCCTCCTACACCACCTCCTGCCCCGTCTTTTGTCTTCTCCCTCTCCCATGGCACTTCAAATTATAGGAGGGACTAGGGGGAAGTTATTTGTCTCCCTGGGTGAACGCAGAAATACACAGAGCTTTAAGTAGTCTCCATATGCTATCAGCTTCCAAAACTGCCACATCCCTTCTATAGAGTTTTTCCCATAAAGGCTCCCTGCCACCTCCACTTGGAGGTCTTATGGTTCCCATGTCCCAAATGGAAAGCTCGAGAGTCATGATTCCTACCACCTGTAATTCCTAAACCTGGGCATCTATCCCCGATTCCGCGTGCTCAACTCAGTAACCTGGGAGTCTTCCCTGATTCTTCCCCGGGACTTCATGAACACAGCATCAATTCTACCCTGACAGATGTGAAGTCCATCTGCCCTTTACCGTCTGCACCCTCACCGTCAGCTCCCAGCTCCACCTGTTGCAGTCGCCTCCTAACAGGTCTCTCCACTTCACCTCTTGCCCTTCTCACATCCCTTTTCCTCAGAACAGCCCCGGTGAACTATTGCATGTGACATGTCTGCTCAATCTCCCTGGAGCCTCGGCTGCCACTCATCATGAAAGTGCTCCCAGCTGTCTTGAGTGACTGGCAGTTTCTTATCTAACCTGATCTCATGGGCACGTGACAGGAGTTTTGGCTCCAGGAGACTCCTTCTGGCACTCACGGGATTGTTGCCTTTCAGGGTTGCCATCCCCCCCCCCCCCAACCCCGCCATCCAATCCTCCAATCCGGCAGGGACATTTCTCCTGCCTGCTTTCAAGGCTGGGTCCAGGTCCTTGTAATGTTACCTCCTCAGAGAGACCCTCTTTGACCACCACATGGAAAGAGGCGTTTACCCTGCTACTCTATATGCAAAGCTCCAGGTTTTCTTTGCTGCTATTTCCCGTTTATGATTGTTGCATATACTGGGTGATCACTCGTTTAGGATTTTCCTTTACCCAAATGCCATGTGACCAGCTCCTCACAGCAAGGCACCTGGCAGAGAGAATATGCTCAACATACTGGTAGGAAGAATGACTCGTATCAACACAAAGCTTCCAAAAGGGCAACCAAGTGATTTAAAAATTTCAGTTATGCCTGTTATAGTTACTTAAGGAAGGAGTAACAAAACTGTTGCCAAATGCAATTGTTAAAGGGCAACAATTGTAATGAAAAAAAAAATCCAATCATGAGGGCCTGCAAGCACTTAATTATCTGGCATCTGGTATCACTAAAGAGCATCTCTGTAAATACTCAAAGCCGGGCAAGTACTGGCAATGCAATGTTTATATCCCCAGAAGGTAAGTCTCCCTAGGAACGACCATTTTCTTCTTTGATTAGATGTCTTCTTCGCCCTTGGTAGAACAGAAGTAACACCCAGTTTCATTCTAATAATCAGAACACTAATATCCATCGTTTACTTTTATTTTTTATTATAAAAACACATACAAGAGTTTTAAGAAATAACGAATATAAGACAAATCAAAACCATGGTGAGTTATTAAACCCATTTTCTATATACAAATACTAAAATTCCGAAAGTGGAATATCATCAAATGTGAGACACATCATAGCACGGTCCATATGTACACGGCACACAGAGCTCTGCCTGCGCTCATCTGTGAGTTGCTCATTTACATGTCACTGATAAAAAAATCTGCAAGGGAACTTCTACTCTTCAGTTCTCCTCTTCCTGATACATTGTCACGTATTTTTAAGGAACGTTACGGATATGAAGAAAATGCATTAAAGTGGGTTTCTGCTAAGGGCTCTCCATGTTTTGCTCTGATCAATTACGCACTACATCTTGAGAAAAACTTTTGCAGCTCATTTCCAGCTAAGATAGCAGAAAACTCTAAGTTTTTGCCAATTTATTTTTTCCTAGTCACTCATTGGAGCACAAGTCCAACAATAGCTCAGGAACCAAATCATGTTTTTATATTGGTAAGTTTATTATAAAACGCCACTCAATTTTAAAAAGCCACTAAAAGGACACTTTCTGCAGCAAAAAAAGGGCTAAGTTCAAGTTTTTGTTGTTTGACAAAGACACAATAATATAACCCATATGTCACAGATCACAACAGCCTTAAGTGAAATGTATGAGATTTAGGGAAAAACGACTATGCGTCTGCTTGTTTCTCCTGTCTCCTTGCCAAACAATAAGGAGAGCCTCTGATCTGTTTTATCTATTTTATGTCTTTCGTTTTTAAACCTCCCTTTGTGTTCTCAAAGCTGATCAAACTATTTGTGTTCAAAATGTGTCAAGGCACTTCTCAAGCCTCAGTGGCATCCCGGGTCAGCCAAGCTCCTCTGTGCTCAGGGCACTGACTTCCTCTAAGCAGCTGACAATCGCAGACGGAACGCTTTTGGAGGCCTCTCTCCGCCAAGCTTCCAGGATCTTCGAAATTTCTGCTGGATTGCTGGGACTCAAGTCACAAAGAGCATACACAGCTGCTAACTGTATACCCCATGGTATATCTGAAAAGAAATTTCAAATCAGTCATAAGACAAGAAAGTATCTGTTATCCAAAATTTTAGTGATGTAACCTACTGGAATACTATTCAAGTAACAGAATGCTTTCTGCTAGCAATGAAAATTAAATATTTTTAAAAACCCACAATAAAAAAATTCATTTAAGACCTGTCCACAAATAAAAAATAAAAAAAGCCTGACAGTAGCTGTCTGTGGTTTCCTGGCCCCAGCAGTGTCCTGAGGACTGCTGGTGTGTTTGTAAAAGGGAGAGGGCCTCAAAGATCCCAGTAACCCATGGCCACCACTAAGCTTCCCAAAACAGTTCTGGAAAGATCACACTCTCATATTTAAGTTTTAATAAAATGTGATCCTAAAACATTCATTAAACACATGACTCTATGAGATATCCACAGGAAGTATTTATAAATGGACTTTGGAAATGAAAAAGCATAAGAAAATGAGCTATAATGAAAAGCTGGGTTTGTTTTGTTTTGTTTTGTGTTACCATACCATACTTTCAAAAACTACAGTATAGTGTGTGATTCTAAATTATAGCTAGGTTATACATTACAGTATACTATCACAGTTCTCTTTTAAGGTAAGTTTATTTCAGAGTTATTAAAATTTAATTTAGTTAAAATTTAATGTATTTAAATAATTTAGGTTAAACAATTTAGGAGTTAAAGTTTATTAACTATATATAGGTCATGTGTTCCTACTCCAAAAATCTGAAATCCAAAATGCTCCAAAGCTGAAACTTTTGGAGCACCAACATGACCAACAAAGGAAATACTGGAGCATTTTGACTTTCTGATTAGGGATGCTCAACTCGTAAATATAAATACTCCAAAATTTAAGAAAATCTGAAGTCTAAAACACTTCTGGTCCCAAACATTTCAAATAAGATATACTCAATGTGTATCTCAGTTTTCTCCAAAAGGGCAAACTAGCACCATTTCAAACAATACAAAAGCCCACACATTCAAACATTAATGCTGAAAATGCAGGCAGAACTGCAGCTCTGAAAATTACTTCCTCCACCATAAACGACAAGCAATGAGAAAGCATAGAGCACGGGGTACGTTGTAAGGCCATGACTCAAACAAATAAAAAAGTTTAACAGTAAGAGAAACACAAGAGGTTAAAAAGAATTTTAATAAATAAAACGTGGCACTGTTTAAAGAGCTAGCTCTGGAGAGGGACAGACCTGGGCAAACAGCAGGGATGGCACTTCCTAGCCTCACCTTCAGCAAATCACTCCTCTCTCTGAGCTTTGGTTTCCTCCTGTATATAAGAAGGACAATGCCATCCATGCAGATGGCTGTCTTAGGGATTAGGCTGTGGGGCAGTGCCATGCACAGGGTCTAGTCTATAGCAGGTCCCAACATCAGCTCCTCCTTCTCCCTCATGGGGACGAGGATTACCACAGCTTCGAGGTTACACCCACCCTAGGAGCAAAGTCAATCTGCATCTGTTGGCTAGACAAGCCATCAGCCATTATTCTGGCTACTTTCTCTTATGTCAATATACAACCTGAATTGTAAAATAGAACACTGTTATATGGAAGAAATGTGCACCACTTCAGCAGCTATCCTAAAGTGAAAGAAGGTATTTCAGAGAAAGCAGCTTAATGAGAAACGCTGTTCTCATGAAGTTCAATATCCAGTGTTCCACTGAAAGCTGAAGACAAAGAACCTACCATGTTAAGATCATCTTGGGTGTTATACAGTATTGAAAATGTCACTTTGTGCATTTCTGATGTGATGCTGCTTAACTGTATTATTCCTTGATTCTACAATATTCAAAACAAAAACTAGATTCATCCCTTATGAGAGTGACTTTAAGCTTCTCCCACAAAAGACATAAAATCACATGCTATGCAATATGTAAATGATGACAGAAATCCCCACTAGGAAGCCTTGCTCACAAGGTTTCCAGGTTTCCAAGCTCTCTCCCGACGATGCTAAGTACTCTGTGATACCTGTGCATCACTGATTTCATTCCATCAAGACACAGCTCCACCCAGGAGGCCTCGCAGAGAGCCCAGGTTAAGTCACTTGTCAGGGATCACACAGTGCAGAGTTTTAGAGGCAGAATGTTAGCTGCCGGAAAAGAGAGTTTCTTCCTCCTTAGGGAAGTAGCGCCCAACAGGGCAAACGACTTTCATTTAGGTAAACAAACACCACCACAAAATCCACACACATTCCAATATTAATGCTGGAAGGTTTTGCAAATATTCCCTAATCTATGAGGCAGCAAGCGAAGCACAGAGCACAGCACACAGTAAGGACCCCAAAAAAGGTTTAACTGTGAGAAACACAAGTTACTTGAAAGTAATTTTACTAGATGTAAGTTTTACCTTCATCGTGAGCATGCTGTATAAACATACCGATGACCGAACTAATATTTTTCACAGCAGATGGAAATCCTTCTTTCAAACCCAACTGGCCTAAACGACCTAGGGGAAACAAAACAAAATGGAAACAGTCCAGTTAAATGTTGATTAACTTCTCCTCAGAATTTAAAGGTCCATTTCTCTTACAGGAGGTGATCAAATGCCTCATCATTTCTTCTTGAATTCACCTATGCAGATGATATACAATGTGCTGCTCTCCAAGTTACAATGGAAAAACAGAAGTTAGAAGAAAGAATGGTTTCACTAGGACCAACGTGAAATGCCTGACTTCTATTAAATTAACAGATCCAAGATAAGACTATGGTACCACCAAAATATGTATTTTTGGTCTGACTTTTGGCAACTGCTATTATACCACAGAGCAGTAATTCTCAAATGTAGTCTGCAGAAACCTTAGAGTCCTCTAAGTCAAACTACTTCACAACAATGCTAAGAAGTTCTGTGCCTTCCTCCCAGTGCTGACATGTGGTCTGATGGTGGAAAAGCCCCAGCAGATGAAACTACTGGACTCTGAGTGCAAGTCCAGACAGTGGCACCTCGCTAAATGGGAGTTACTCCCCATTGCCAGGTGCTCACAGTCAAAAGCCAAGTTCACTTAGTCGCAACTACTCTCACTAAACCTGGACCCCTAAACACAGAACTCTGTATCATGCTGTAGACGGCACAGGAAGCACTCCCCCGTACACTGAGTGCACTGGCTGTTGTGAAGAAATGCACTTATCCAATTGTTTGTGTTGTGAATGAAATCAGGCGCCCTTTTTCTCATAGGACACCACTTTTGATTGAAAGAACTGACAAACGATGGCTAACTGGAACAAGGTAGATTTTTTTCAACAATAAACAAAGTGAACCTGTGACTTAAAGGAACTTTATCCTCGTGGTCAACAACATTTGAGCTTTTAAGCAAAATTAAGTTTGGAACAATTTTCATCAGCTACCCTGAGCTTGACACCTTTACAATATTTAAGACTTTTCTGTGATGAGACTGGTGACATTAAACGTGTTTTTTGGGTATTGCTGGCATTTGGAATATCTATGTCAATTATTTTCCAAGTGAATAATGCAGGTTACAAAATCATAACTGGGCAAAAGGATCCCTTTGACATTTAAGCTAGCTCAGTGGATTCTAGTATAACAAGGTACAAAAAGTTCACTGCAGCATTTCAGATTTCACACTTCAAGTAACCTTTAAGAAATTACTACTTGTTGAGTTTTATTGTAGTATCAAAAAAGAATATCCATATTTGAAAAGGCTAATAAAAGATTCTGCCATCAACGACATACTTGTATGAGAATGGGTTTTCTTCATATATTCAGTCTTATGTATATGAAAAACACATGAGACTGAATGCAGAACAGATGATGAAAAATCAGCCACCTTCTATCAAACCAGACAGTACAAAGGTCTGCAACAAGGCAATGCGATTCCCATTATTTTTTGTTTTGGAAATATAGTTCTTTTCATTAAAAATGTCGTTTATGGGTTCATTACTGTTCATTTTAAATGAATAACTAAATAAACAATTTCTCAGTTTTTAATTACTAACACAGTGAATACAGATAGATATAACCTGGAGCAACGACAAGTTCTTTGAGGGTTCTCAATGATAACTAACAGGTATGAGAACCAAAGATCCAAAGATTGAGATCACAGGGCAACCAAATTCATTAAAGGCTAAAGCAAGCAGAATGGCATCATTCCCCCCATTCCTCTACACTTGGAGCCTTCTCTTACTCCAGGAGCTCTCCTATGGATGAGAATTTGATTCAAAGTGGAATCCTGTTCCCTCCATCCAGGCAAGTCCTCATCTTCTCTTGACTCTTAAGTAGGAGGATTGCGAAACATATCTTGGATGTGCTTTTACAACAATATCATATTGTATGCTCAGCGCTCTGTGTTTACATTCTCTCTCAATACTACAAACGTCCCACAGGTCTATATGTGAATCCAGTATGAGAGTTTCATCTCTGTTTTAAATGTGGAGAAACTGACGCATGGGGCACTTAAGTAATTTGTATTACTTTGTAACCTCTACAGGAACTAGCTTAGTGCTAGGTATGTGCAGCCTGAATATTGTGATACATAGCAAATGCTCAGTAAATAATTACTGATCAAAGAATATGAGGATAACTCCCAATTTAAGATGACACTGTAAATATCTGAATAATTTCTAGGGAGCCTAGGAAATTGAAAAGCAATTTACTTCAGAAATCAGAAATTTCAGGTTACTGACCACTTTCAAATATCTCTTTGCAATTAGATTAAACTGCTAACAGCATACCACTGGATCTGTCCTCTGAAACAATCTACCAGGGATATTAAATGTAGGACTAACAGCAGAGAAAGGGATGTGCATCCAACACAGCTATGGCATTATTCAATCATGGGATGTGCATGCGTTCCCAGGAAACATATAATCATGTTATAATGGATCCCTTTCTTTCAATTAAAAGTGCTTAATGAAATTCAGTTTTATAAAGCGATTTAAATTAATGGAGCTAAGGAGTAAAATAAGAGGAAATCATGAGTCTAGTAGATGATTTGGGGAAAAAGACTCAATATACGATGACGCAACACAGATGACAGATTGGCTATGATGGAGGAAGAGCTCCCCACAGAAGGTACGTGAGGATGCCCAGGGCCATCCAGCTGTATTAGAATACAAATAAGAAATGTGGAGCGAATCTCAACGTCCACGACAATGCAATCCCCAGCACTGTCAAGGGAGCTGGAGGAGAGCTGAGGCCTGCACACAAAGTAAGTCTACAGGACAGACCCTTCCAATAAACACTAATTAGAAGATAAAGACAGCAGGGTTTTCATTTAAAATTTTGGATGCAAGTTTGCAAAGGAATGGTGAGCTGACACAATTTCGAAGGAAAGCTAACAGATTTGCCAAGAGAACGGATAGAAATCACTGAATAATGGCTACTTCAGTCTGACCTGCAGAAACCTGACATGTGACATAGTCTTTTTCTAGCTCTAGGTTCCAGTTAATACCAGGAGGGGCAAATTATTCAGGATTGTAAAAGCTCTTTGGGGCAGAAAGATGGTATTCCACAACTTTACACTCCACTGAATCCAGTGGTAGGCAAATTTCTATCCCAACTTTGCTACCTTTCCACTGTATGGCCTCAGACAAGGACTTAATCTTTCTAGGCCTCAGCTCTGCCAAGAACTGAGCACTGCAGTGAGATGAGTTTCTGTTCTCCACCACATTTCTGTGACTCTAGAGCAATTTGAACATTCCACAAAATGCTTTTTAACAGTTTAGCATTAAGGTAGGTTGGAGTTAAACCCCATGTACTAATCCTGTGGCCATTTGCCGTTAGCAATGCTCACACCTGAATCCAACATTAGAAAACGCAAGTCTCACTGATATAAAACTTTTTTTATTGTCCATGGAGTAAAAATCTCATTAATAGGATGTGCAGATTTTGAATTAAGAACAGACAGAGGCCGGGTATGGTGGCTTACACCTGTAATCCCAGCACTTTGGCAGGCCAAGGCAGGCAGATCACCTGAGACCGGGAGTTCGAGACCAGCCTGACCAACATGGAGAAACTCTGTTGCCACTAAAAAAAAACTACCAAAAGTTAGCCGGGCGTGCTGGCGCATGCCTGTAATCCCAGCTACTTGGGAGGCTGAGGCAAGAGAATCGCTTGAACCTGGGAGGCGGAGGTTGTGGTGAGCCGAGATGGCGCCAGTGCACTCCAGCCTGGGCAACAAGAGCAAAACTCCGTCTCAAAAAACAACAAAAAAAAGAATAAAGACAATTCCTTTATTTTATGAAGATTAGTGTATGACTTAAGTTAATATCATTATATCACTTTTACTCAATTTTTCAGTCAAGGTCAGATTCAGAAATGGCAAGAAAGTTCACTAACAGTTTCTCCTTAGGAACAATTCAAACTCCCAATCCAGATGACTGTGTTTTTGTGTGTATGTGTGTGTGTTGGGGGGTGGGGGTATTAATGTCACTTCTGAGAAATCTGCCCAGCCTAAACAGCAGGCCTCACTCACTTTCACCCCTTGCCCTCAGCCCACACCACTATCCTTGTCACCCAGCAGCTGCCTGGTTCTGAGTCCCATCTCCTGCATATAGTGCCACGGCACCAAAAGGACAGGCAGCACCAGGCTCTGCTGCTCCTCTCCTGTGCTGGCACACCTGTGCACACGTGGCGGCCCGCTAGGTTGTGCTCCAGCCTCCCCACATCCATCTGGCTCATGCACACGACTTCATCAGCAGACCTGAGAAGGGCTTATTCTTCCTGACTTTGCTCTTATTTCGACATTACGCTAATTATCCATCCTCTGAACTGCTTTTATATGTTTATAAGCATTTTAGTACATGGTATTGTCAATTATATATTATGTTAATTACACATTATTCTTATTCTCTATAACATATAATTGTATTGTATATCACTCTTAATTGTATAAGTATGCATATATTACTCTAAATAATACATATTATTGAAGTCATAAATTATTTGGCTCTCAACAGCCAGAATTTTAAAGATTCAAAGAATAAACTAGACTTGATTTGAATAAAATGACAAGCCATATTTTCTCCCTACAATTACACATCCTTCTTTTTAAATAAACTATTAACATGTTCTTAATTCACATATTTTAAGGTACATATTTGAAAGTATATAATCTTAAATAGTTTTCTTTAAAAGAGTTTTGTGACATCTAAATGAAAGGTAAAGTACAGTCACAGGTTGCTTAGCCAGGAGATCACATTTTAAGAAATTCACCTTTTAGGAGATCGTGTCCTTGGACAAACATTATCCTAGAGTACACTTGCACAAATGCAGATGGAGTAGCCTACTACACACCTAGCCTATATGGTGTAGCCTATTCATAGGCTACAAATCTGTACAGCATGTTCCTGTACCAAATACTGGAGGCTTTTGTAACACTTTGGTAAGCATTTGTGTATCTAAACATAGAAAGGGTACAGGAAAACAAGGTATTATCATCTTCTGAGATCACCTTCTGGTATGTGCTCCACTGCTGATGAAAACACTGTTATGCGGTGAATGCCTGTGTATACTATTTTATTTATGGCAATCATTCTCTTTTCCAAACCCATTATTTCATGAGCATGCCTACAGAGCTTTGCAGACACAACCCTAACACTATCAGAACCTCGGAAGATGGAGCCTGAGAATCTGTGTTTTTTAAAAAGCTTCTCAGGCAATTTGGATGGCCAGCCAAATCTGGTAACCCCAGAAGATAAACACTAATTAGAAGAGACACTGGAGAAAACACCAAGATAAATCACATGTCCAGCTGACCCTCCTCTAAAACGCAAAGAGGCTGCTTCCACTGTTGTACGAGGCTGTTGAGCACAAAAAACACAATCTTCACTCATTTCCTCTCAAGATTAACCAATACAGAAACACAACCGCTAAAACAAGAACCAAAAAATCACCATATTTTAAAGTGTAACTTAAAAAAATATCCTATTGTTTTGAAAATTCCACAGATTATCTAGGATAACATATATATTTACACCTTAAAACATCTCTTGATTTTTTTTAACTCTCAGAAAGATTTCACAATTTAGAATGAGTCAAAAGCATGAGCATTTTTTCCTGAATTCGTAAGAAAAGCTGCTGCTGAAATCAGCATTTCCAGATTCACGGATGTCACCTAACTGCTGGGAATGCCATCACTGACCCTCCTGTGTTCCCTAGTGCTCCACAGCTAGAATGGAAATTGTTGTTGAGGGTTATCTTGAACTGAGGAATTCAGCAAAAGTTTTGAACCTGTGCACCACTTGGCATAGTTTCTTCATTTCCACTTCTGTGCCTCTGTTTATCTTCTGATATATCTCTTCTGAATTCCCAGTCTTTGGCAATCATTTGGTTCTCCTATCCTCTTGTTTGGTAACTTATCTCCAAGTGTATTTATTGGTTATTTCCAGTGAAATTTGGTGTCTACTTTGTAACCAAGTTTTTGTCTAGAACCATTTTATTTACTTAGGGCAATGTTGCTATAAGTGCATGCAAAGTACACACAGAGGAGGAATGCAAATTTGCTGATACAGTAACAAAATTCACAGGGTATTTCCTACTGTGATCTATTTTTAGACTCACTTATATAACGTATTCTCAAACACTAACCTTATTTCAAATGATGCTATCTGTGAGTTTTAATTAAGAAAAATCCAAAGATACTTAAAAGTCATAACTGTCTTCAAAGTATCTAAGGGCTATAATGCAGAAACTGGATGAAGCTTGTTTCATATTCCCCAGGGGCAAAGAATACATGCTGCAGATACAGAAGTCAGGTCAAAAGAGAGCTTTCTTTTTAAAGTTCTAGGATACACGTGCAGAACCTACAGGTTTGTTACATAGGTACACATGTGCCATGATGGTTTGCTGCACCTATCAACCCATCAGCTAGGTTTTAAGTCCCACAGGTATTTGTCCTAATGCTCTCCCTTCCCTTACCCCCCATGCCCTGACAAGCCCCAGTGTGTGATGTTCCCGTGTCCATGTGTTCTCACTGTTCAACTCTCACTTATGAGAACATGAAGTGTTTGGTTTTCTGTTCCTGTGTTAGTTTGCTGAGAATGATGGCTTCTGGCTTCATTCATGTCCCTGTAAAGGACATACACCCATTTTTATGGCTGCATAGTATTCCATGGTATATTATATGCCACATTTTCTTTATCCAGTCTATCACTGATGGACATTTGGGTTGGTTCCAAGTCTTTGCTATTGTAAACAGTGCTGCAATAAAGATACATGTG
Organism: Macaca fascicularis; assembly: GCF_037993035.2. Classification (NCBI taxonomy): domain Eukaryota; kingdom Metazoa; phylum Chordata; class Mammalia; order Primates; family Cercopithecidae; genus Macaca; species Macaca fascicularis. The sequence goes on along the minus strand of NC_088380.1, from coordinate 5,842,793 downwards.
CATGTGTCTTTATAGTAGAATGATTTATAATCCTTTGGATATATACCCACTAGTGAGATTGCTGGGTCAAATGTTATTTCTGGTTCTAGATCCTTGAGAAATCACCATACTGTCTTCCACAATGTTTGAACTAATTCACACTCCCACCAACAGTGTTAAAGTGTTCCTATTTCTCCATAGCCTCACCAGCATCTGTTGTCTCCTGACTTTTTAATGATCACCATCCTAACTGACATGAGATGGTACCTCATAGTGGTTTTGATTTGTGCTTCTCTAACGATGAGCTTTTTTTCATGTTTGTTGGCTGCATAAATGTCTTCTTTAGAGAAGTGTCTATTCATATCCTTTGCCCACTTTTTGATAGGGTTGTTTTTTTTCTTGTAAATTTGTTTACATTCCTTGTAGATTCTGGATATTGGACCTTTTTCAGATGGATAGATTGCAAAAAATTTCTCCCATTCTGTAGGTTGCCTGTTCATTCTGATGGTAGTTTCTTTTGCTGTGCAGAAACTCTTTAGTTTAATTAGATCCCATTTGTCAATTCTGGCTTTTGTTGCAATTGTTTTTGGCATTTTAGTCATGAAGTTTGCCCATGCCTATGTCCTGAATGATATCGCCTAGGTTTTCTTTTAGAGTTTTTATGGTTTTGGGTTTTACCTTTAAGTCTTCAATCCATCTTAATTTTTGTATAAGGTATAAGGAAAGGTTCCAATTTCAGTTTTGTGCATATGGCTAGCCAGTTTTCCCAGCATCATTTATTAAATAGGGAATCCTTTCCCCATTGCTTGTTTTTATCAGGTTTGTCGAAGATCAGATGGTTGTAGATGTGTGGTGTTATTTCTGAGGTCTCTGTTCTGTTCCATTAGTCTATATGTCTGTTTTGGTACCATGCTGCTTTGGTTACTGTAGCCTTTTAGAATAGTTTGAAGTCTAGTGTGACACTTCCAGCTTTGTTCTTTTTGCTTACGACTGTCTTGGCTATATGAGCTTTTCTTTGGTTCCATATGAACTTTAAAGCAGTTTTTTCTAATTCTGCAAAGAAAGTCAGTGGTAGCTTGATGGAAATAGCATTGAATCTATAAATTACTTTGGGCAGTATGGCCATTTTCACGATATTGATTCTTCCTATCCATGAGCATGGAATGTTTTTCCACTTGTGTCCTTTTTACTCGAGCAGTGGTTTGTAGTTCTCCTTGAAAAGTTCCTTCACATCCCTTGTAAGTTGTATTCCTAGGTATTTTATTCTCTTTGTAACAATCGTGAATGGGAGTTCACTCATGATTTGGCTCTATGCTTGTCTATTATTGGTATATAGGAATGGCTGTGATTTTTGTACACTGATTTTGTATCCTGAGACTCTGCTGAAGTTGCTTATCTGCTTAAAGAGTTTTTGGGCTGATACAATGGAGTTTTCTAAATATACAATCATGTCATCTGCAAACAGACAATTTGACTTCCTCTCTTCCTATGTGAATACCCTTTATTTCTTTCTCTTGCCCGACTGGCCTGGCCAGAACTTCCAATACTATGGTGAATAGGAGTCGTGAGAGAGGGCATCCTTGCCTTGTGCTGGTTTTCAAAGGGAATGCTTCCAGCTTTTGCCCATTCAATATGATACTAGCTGTGGATATGTCATAAATAGCTCTAATTACATTATGTTCCATCAATACCTAGTTTGAGAGTTTTTAGCATGAAGGGATGTTGAAATTTTATTGAAGGCCTTTTTCGGCATCTATTGAGATAATCATGTGGTGTTTGTCATTGATTCTGTTTATGGGATGGATTACGTTTATTGATTTGCATATGTTGAACCAGCCTTGCATCCCAGGGATAAAGCTGACTTGATCATGGTGGATAAGCTTTTTGATGTGCTGCTGGATTTGGTTTGTCAGTATTTTATTGAGGATTTTCACATCGATGTTCATTGGAGACGTTAGTCTGAAATTTTCTTTTTCTGTTTCGTTTCTGCCAGGTTTTGGTACCAGGATGATGCTGGCCTCCTAAAATAAGTTAAGGAGGATTCTTTCTTTCTCTATTGTTTGGAATAGTTTCAGAAGGAATGGTACCAGCTCCTCTTTGCACCTCTGGTAAAATTTGGCTGTGAATCCTGTGGTCCTGGGCTTTTTTGGTTTGTAGGCTAGTAATCACTGCCTCAATTTCAGAACTTGTTCTGAAACGGTCTATTCAGAGATTCTACTTCTTTCTGGTTTAGTCTTGGTAAGGGTGCATGTGTCCAGGAATTTATCCATTTCTTCTAGATTTTCTAGTTTATTTGCATAGAGGTGTTTACAGTATTCTCTGATGGCAGTTTATATTTCTGTGGAATCAGTGGTGATATCCCCTTTATCATTTTTTATTGTGTGTATTTGATTTTTGTCTCTTTTCTTCTTTATTAGTCTGGCTAGTGGTCTATTTTGTTAATCTTTTCAAAAACCCAGCTCCTGGATTCACTGATTTTTTTTGAAGGGTTTTTTGTATCAAAGACATCTTTCTAATTAATAGATCTTATCACTGATAATTCTGCAGGGCCTTGACAGCAGCTTGTTGAAGACGAGATAGAACAAAAAATAAGTAAAAATAAAAATAAAGATTCGTAGAAGATAAGTAAAAACAAAAACAATTCGTAGGAAATAAGGAGAACCAAATGGCCATTGAGGTCCTCTTTAAATATGAGATTAAGAAGGATCCATGTCTCATTTAAAATATTTTTAAACAATCATTTAACTTCTGTAATTCATTTAAGTGACCCTTAACAGGCAAGTATGAAAACATTGGGGCAGGTGGTGTGAAGATATCCTGGATATAGTTTGTGTATCTGTCCCCACCCAAATCTCACATTGAACTGTAATCCTCAGTGCTGAAGTTGGGGCCTGGTGGGAGGTGTCTGGATCATGGGAGTGGATCCCTCATGAATGCCTTGGGCCATGCCTGTGGTGAGCAAGCTCTTACTCTTGAGTTCACAGGAGATCTGGTCATTTAAAAGTGTGTGACACCTCCCCACTACCCCTCATTTGCTCCTGCGTTACATATGTGATGTGTCTGCTCCCCTATCACCTTCAACCATGATTGAAAGCTCCCTAAGAATGCCCCAGAAGCCAAGCAGGTGCCAGCACTCTACTTCCTATAAAGCCTGCAGAACTGTGAGCCAATGAAACCTCTTTATAAATTATCCCATCTCAGGTAGTATTTTATAGCAATGCAAGAATGGCTTAATATAATCCTTATTTTAAAAACCAAATGAAACTACAATATAATTTATAGTAACTTATATATCCTAGTGTTTATGTGTATTAGTATTAGCATCTAAAAAGAGCTCAATTATAACTAAAATGTACTAACATGAAAAATCTTAACCTCTGAAAAAGATGAATAAAACATTATAAGAAAAGAGAAAGAAGACTGACTTAAAAGCACAAAAGTATCTACTCTGATGGTTGTAAAATCAGTCATTACGGAAAATTTTCAAAGTCAACATATATTATTATACAGTTACCCCCCATCCTTGCACGAAGATGTCATCAATAACAAGAAAAAAATAATAATAAAACAGATAACTTACCAATCAGCCTCAGTATTGAGGCTATAATAATATCAGGAGTATATGCAATGTTCGCATGTCCTTTTCTGTATTTTATCCACTTATCCATTACAGGCCACAGCTCCTTACTATAAAACAGCAACATGAAAAGATGTATGCTCATCATCACTCAAATAATATTAATAACTTATCTTATAAATGATCCTTAAGCAATCAGTGAAAGAGGGTAATTGCTAAGGATCTAACATTGTAAGTTCAAGTGAGAACAGATACTGGATGCTCACATCTTCTCCAACAGCATGGCTGTGCCCACGCTAGCTTTAACATGGCTGGAAATTCAGTGCTTGCATCTTATTCTAACTCTTCTGAACAAGGCTTTGGACACAGAAACTGAACAGCAACCCCAATGTCCCAGAACTAGGAAGTGGCAGAGCCTCAGTTTTCACTTGGACTCTCCAGGTGCAAAAGCAGCCCCTGTGTTTTAAAAGCCAAGTTACCTGGCAGGATCACAGACAAATAAAGCTGTGCATGTAAAAAGGAGCTAAGCCAGAGGAAAATGGTAACTTCAGTAATCAAGTAACACTTTAGATGGATAAAAGAAACTTTCCACTGACTGAAAACAGTGCCAATTCCTCTTTGTCTTCTATTTTTTCAAAAATGTATCTAATTCTTTCATGGCATTCATAAAGTATCACTAGTAAAGTTTATTAGACAAAAGAAAAATGATAATTAAAAGCACACCAAACTCAGTCTCAGATCATTATTACTCTTCTGTCTTTTCTTCTAGATACTCCCCACTCTCCATGGATGTAAACAACCTGTAGAGAGCCACCAGCGCTGAGGAAGGGAGCAGGGTCTGTAGTTGCTCAGGTAGAGATCCTCATGTTTGCTGACATCTTCACCATGAGTGCAGGGATCGTGGACCAAGTATCTCTGACGGGCACCAGCCCCGGCCTCTTCAAGCGTAAGTGGGGCCAACAGGGCCCCTGCCTCGTGGGTTCCCATGAGGATTCAGAAAGCTGAGGCCCACAGTAGGCCCTGACACATCATTATACAGACTGGCACTGGACAAACTGTTCTGTCATTTTCTTATTTAGTAACAGACTGGGAAATACTTTTCCATGTCAATACATAGTAATCCATTCATAGCTATGTGTTTTAATATAGCTATCATCTCATACAGGAGTGCCATGATTTGATTCCTTACTGTCTGACATTCAGATGTCTAATCTTCCCTTAGTGTCAAGATGATGAACAAGAGTAACACACATCTTTGGACACACATAGATCCTTGGACAAGGTAATTTCCACAGCTTCAAGTATCTCAAGGATATGGATTATCAAACCTTTGATGCATCCTTTTTAATGTCACCAACTCCCTTAAACCAGCCTTTCTCGGCCAGGGTTCCACAAGAAAATTAAGACCTACAGAAAAATTATTTGAGTGACAATTTTCTCCATTCTCCCAGAGATGGTACAAAGCTATTGCCAGAATTATAAATGCACAGAGAAAAGTTAATTTACTACATATAATGAATGCCTGGGAGCTTAATTTTCTCCCAGGTGGGAGGAGCTGCTAATTTATAATTCTGAATATTTCTCTTCCCTTTAGGTTTTGTGAGTATCTGTATGTTACGATAATGATAATTCCATTCAACATACATTGGCCAGGTGCTCCCCTTGTGTGGGCACTGTTCCACATGCTGGGGATACGCCACGAGCCAAACAAGGCCACCCTCTGCCCCTCCAGAGTCATTTCTATTGGGGAGAGATGATAACAGCAGAATTGAACAAAAAGTAGTGACAGGTACTAAAGGAAAATAAAGCAAGAAAATGTGATAGTGATAAAGGTAGCTTCTTTTATTTTTTGAGACGGAGTCTTGCTCTCTCGCCCAGGTTGGAGTGCAGTGGCGCAATCTCGGTTCACTGCAAGCTCCACCTCCAGGGTTCACGCCATTCTCCTGCCTCAGCCTCCCAAGTAGCTGGGACTACAGGCACCTGCCACCACGTCCGGCTAATTTTTGGTATTTTTAGTAGAGACGGGGTTTCACCGTGTTAGCCAGGATGGTCTCGATCTCCTGACCTCGAAATCCACCCACCTCGGCCTCCCAAAATGCTGGGATTACAGGCGTGAGCCACCATGCCCGGCCATGATGAAGGTATCTTAAGGGTAGTTTTATTAACTCTTACAAAATAAAAGCAGCGTCATTTGTAAATGTTTCATCTGCCTTACATGCTTAAACAACAAAAATTATTCAAACCACAATTCAGCATTCAACAACTCAACCTCACAATAACACATCTTTATTTAAGTTAGTAAAATAACTAACCTTATGATGTTATCATGTGTCCAGATCCATTTCTGATGGCAGCAGAGCAGATCAATGGCAAATATGTATTCCCAAGTGTTATCACTTAGGTCTTCACCAAATTTTTCACTAGATTGAAATTCTGTTTTTGGACATAACTGTATGGTCAAAAGCAGCTTAGAAACCATGAAGCCAACATCTACCGGGGCATTCTAGCAAATGAAAAGAAATAAAATAAAATCCGGAGTTTCAAATATAATGCATCTTACCTTAGTTATCTAAAAGACTATAATAAGCATTCGATGACTAATCATTTAATCAGAAACAGCTTTTCAAAACAGTTTGATCATGTTTATCTTAGTCATAGAATGATGACACAACAGGAGTTGGATGAGCCAGATTAAAAAGCTATATAGGCAGGATGCAGGATACAATCAGGCAGAAAAGAGCTTACCTGTAATCCAGATAGGAATGCACAGTTTCATCAACTCAAGAGAATTAAAGTTAGGAAGCTAGTTAGAATTTCAAAAATAAACCTCTAAAAATTATTTAAATTCTATTATTTTTCTGACATTGAGTATCAGTCTGCCTTTTCAAGAAATTCATAAAACTGAATCAGACAGTAACGGATTCTTACTTCTGGCTTTTTTCACACCTGTGTATAATGTGTTGTGATATTTATCCATAGTGCTACATGAAAGATAGTTTGAACACTTTTTACTGCTGAATAGTAACCAATTATATGCATATATTACTGTTTATCAATTCACTTTTGACTACTGTTAATGTTGCTATGAATATTCATGTACAAGCTTTTGTGAGGATGTAAATTTCACTTCTCTTGAAAATACCTAAGAGTGGAACTCCTGGGCCTTTGGCTAAGAAATGGTTTAACTTTTATAAGAAGGTGCCCAACGATTTTGCAAAGTAGTCATGCTTTTTCATGTTTCCACCAGCACTGCTTGAGAGTTTTATTATAAAAACAATACACATATAATACTCAATATACGTAATACAAGAAAAGGCTTGGGCTTGGAAATTTGCTTTATTACTAGAAGGACTCAATAAGTGAACCTTTCAGAACCTGTATCCTGAAAGGGTCTAAGTCTCAAGGTTTCTGTAAGATAATCCATAGCCAAATCATGGTTCAAAGTAATATACCTGATAACCAAAACTCAGCCAGAATGGTAAATATTTCCCACTGAGAAAAATCAGCGACTTTGCAACCTGAGGAGATGCAAAAATAAATTTTGACATGAAAGAAATCAAATCCATATATTCACTTTTTTGAGTATCCATTTTACATTTTGCAGTAATTGTGAACATGGGATGATCGGCATGTATACAATACATGCTCCGTAAAAGTGCTGAGAATCTCCTGTGTTTCAGGTGTGGCTGTAATTGGAAGTATTTGGTATTAGAATCATAATTTTAATTAGACATGTTTAACAGAATGTAATTAAGTTTGTAAACATTGTTTGAATATTTATTACAACTCACATTCTACATTCTCAATTTGACTTTTTATATTCAAGAGTTGCTTAAGTGCTTAGGAAGATTATGCTTATTAGATTTGAAGGCCTACTTTAAGTGTTTTTGAAGAATATATCTTAAGTTTATGAATATGTTTAAAGTTTTAAGATAATTAATGTACTGATATTTGTAAATAAGATAATTTAGGAAATGTTAATCTGTTAAATACATGAGTTAACTAACATTAATCAATGGCCAAAGTGAACACATTCTTACTTTGTTAACAATTAATTGATTTATAAATGAAACAAGACTCATGAGTTTAAAGGTTTTTTAAAAAGGTTTATAAATTTACAACTTTAAAATTCAGCAGTAATTTAAACCAAGAAGTCACTTCTACACATAGAGCATCCTTAAAGATTTTATCAACTGCACCAGAAAAACTTGCAGGAGGAACCACCTTGAAGAACCCAACACAGGGAAATACTTCCCACCATGGTTACAGCAGGAATCGCTAACTCATGATTTTAAAAACTGAAATAATTTCAAATTTTACACTGAAGATAATACTACTTTGTTAACTAGCAGTATTATATTTAATAAGTTGCCTTCTATTTCCTAGTCTAGGAATAATCCCATGGGGGTTTCTTCTTTAATTTAGTAATGTATTGATTTTCTGATTCTGAATTCTCCTTGTTTTATCAGGATAAACTCTATTTAGTTATAAAGTATTATTCTTTGAATACATTACTGAAACCTCCTGTTTAGTGACACTTCTTACATCTAAGTGACTCACTAAAAACTGGCTTTTTCCTTCTTATAGCATTTTTAATTGGGTTTTATTATTAGAAATGAACAGAAGGCTTTCAGTTTTTCCTCATGCTTAAAATAGATTACAGTTACTTGGTTCTTTAAAGATTAGATTAAAACTCAGGTGGAATCTATACATGTCTTTGTACAGAAAAGTTTTATCTTTTCAACCAGTCTTTTCAAGTTTTCTACCCCAAAGCCAATTCTGATCATTTGTATTTTGCTAGGAAATCACCGCTTCCAAATCTACTGCAGAGAGTCGTCTTCTCATTCTGTGTCCTATGTGTCCACTTTCCCATTTCAAATCTTCACTATTTCTGTTCTTTTCTGTTTCTGCTGATCTGCATTGTCAGCTAAAAAGCAGTATTTTTATCTTCTATGTGTGTCTGTTTCTTTTCCACTTCATTACTACTATCTCCTAAAATTTATTCTTTTTCTCTGGTTCCCTGATTATATTTCTAATGTTGAAGATGAGTAGCAGTTAACTTCATTTATTTTCTGCTAAACAACTAAGACATTTAAGATACTTTAATGAGTACATGTTTTCCAAAAAAGCTAGAGATCTTTGATTCTGAGTTTACTTTTTCATTGACTTTTAAGACTGTGATTTTACTTTTCGTATTTTATTTGTTCCCAGATTGTCTACAAATGTATGTCTCAATTTCAAAGTAAATGTAAATATTTTGAAATTTTTTTCTGTTAAATTTTACTGAATTATTACCAGGGAATTTTGAGTGTGAAATCTTTACTTTTTAGAAACTAATGTTTTCATGTGGTCAATTCATCATTCATTTGTGTAAATGTGTCACAGATATATAAAAAATATTCTTCATACACATTTACTTTTTTTTTTTTTTTTTTTTGAGACGGGGTCTTGCTCTGTCACCCAGGCTGGAGTGCAGTGGCCGGATCTCAGCTCACTGCAAGCTCCGCCTCCCGGGTTCACGCCATTCTCCTGCCTCAGCCTCCCGAGTAGCTGGGACTACAGGCGCCCGCCACCTCGCCCGGCTAGTTTTTTTTTTGTATTTTTTAGTAGAGACGGGGTTTCACCGTGTTAGCCAGGATGGTCTCGATCTCCTGACCTTGTGATCCACCCGTCTCGGCCTCCCAAAGTGCTGGGATTACAGGCTTGAGCCACCGTGCCCGGCCCACATTTACTTTTAAATTAATGAATTGTACTATGTCCTCATTTTTGTTTACTAGATGTTTAATTCTGTAAGCAAGCATTTGAAAATCCTCTAATATAATGGGGTTTTATGCCCCAAGTATTTCTCCCTTTCTTAAAGCTTTGACTATGTATTTTTATTTGACACAATACTTAGCAAATACATTTACTAAAATGGTATGTTCTTCATAAGTAATGTCTTTTTAACCATATCCTGCTTAATTCCGAACAGGTGAAAGGAGATGGGCTCTAGTGTGCAAGCGGAAAGACCAAGTGACAGCAGGAGCAGCCTGGGCAGATAACATTCTGAAGGCAGGTAACCCTCTAGAGGCAAGTACTCTCCAGAAACAGGTAACTCTCTAGGAACAGGTAACCCCCTGGAGGCAGGTAACCCTCTGAGAACAGGTAACTCTGGAGGCAGGTAACTCTCTGGGAACAGGTAACTCTGGAGGCAGGTAACCCTCTGGGAACAGGTAACTCTGGAGGCAGGTAACCCTCTGGGAACAGGTAACTCTGGAGGCAGATAACCCTCTGGGAACAGGTAACTCTGGAGGCAGGTAACCCTCTGGGAACAGGTAACTCTGGAGACAGGTAACCCTCTGGGAACAGGTAACTCTGGAGACAGGTAACTCTCTGGGAACAGGTAACTCTGGAGGCAGGTAACCCTCTGGGAACAGGTAACTCTGGAGGCAGGTAACTCTCTGCGAACAGGTAATCCTCTGAAGGCAGTAACCCTCGAAGCAGGTAATTCTCTGGAGGCAGGTAACCTTCCAGAAGCAGGTAACTCTCCAGAGGCTAGTAACCCTCTGGAGCAGATATATATGTGGTTGCTGGTATCCATCGGCAGGAGGCGGGACGTCTCTCCTGACACAAAATGACAGACTAGAATTTATGACAATACCTCACATGAATGTACTCTGTTGTGTCTAGATAGATTGATGAAGAGATCATTACAAACTTGCTTTTTAATATTTACCTAACTTTTGACCACCAAAAGCTCTTTCTGTTTTATAAAAAATAAAAGCCTAACAAATACTAACTTCAAAAGTAATAATAAAAAAAAGGCAAAACAGCATATAAAATTCTGCTCCACACATAAACCAAGGGGAGTTTTTAGTAGAGGAAATACATGCTCATTAAAAACAAAATAAAATTTAAAAATCATTATCACTGGCTTCAGTATCTCTTCTTGAAGTCTGCTACTGGTAGTTAGATTCTCATTAGATAAAATGAACGAATGAAATAAAATGAGGAAAGAATACCCATCTAGACACACTTACTTTAACATATCAATAACTAAAAATAATAAAAGATAACACGGGAACAAAGTAGTTAGCACAAAAACAAATTCCATCAACTAGAAAGAAAAATAAAGCATATTGGATTTTTAAAAGTCCTAATAGGAAAAAACTGAAATACATAATTTTGTTTTACCTAAGTATCTACTGAAGAACTGAATCATTCTGTAGCTTCTCTGAGACTTTTAAACATATATACCTACGTGTGGGTTTCATCAGTCACAAATTAGTGTACAAAACAAACTGTTAATTAACACAATCCTTTGGTCTACAATTCTTCCTTGAATGTCTCATGCATACTTAATGAACAAAATGAATAAGCTTAGGTTAAACTGATTAAATTTTAAAAGATTTAGAAAGAAGAAAATGCCTATGAACTAATATAAAACTAAATACACAACAAAATAGTAACATCTATATAATATCTAAAAGTAAGGTACTGTAAGAAATAGAAATAAAGCTCACCTTTTCCCAATTAAGAAAAGCTCTCAAGCAGTTCAGAACCTCTCCTTTAGCACGTTGCCTGGCAACTAACTGCATTGCTTTATTAATCACCGATTGAGAGAGAAATATATCATGCCACATGTTTGCAATAAACAAAGTTAATTTTTCAGACTCTGGAAAATCTATGAGAAATAAAATACAATAAATATTTTATGTATGATCAAGTGAATAAATTGCAAATTAAGAATATATTGTATTAATTTCACTGGTGCCTTGCAAGGCATCCTGCAATGGAGGAAGCTGTAAATGGGGAGCCCAGATGAGGCTCCAGTCACAGTCATTTCAAAAATCCGTTCTCGGCTGGGCGCGGTGGCTCACGCCTGTAATCCCAGCACTTTGGGAGGCCGAGGCGGGGAGATCTCCTGGAGGACAGGAGATCAAGACCATCCTGGCTAACATGGTGAAACCCCGTCTCTACTAAAAATACAAAAAATTAGCCAGGGGTGGTGGTGGGCGCCTGTAGTCCCGCTACTTGGGAGGCTGAGGCAGGAGAATGGCGTGAACCCGGGAGGTGGAGCTTGCAGTGAGCCGAGATCCCGCCACTGCACCCCAGTCTGGGTGACAGAGTGAGACTCCGTCTCAAAAAAAAAAAAAGAAAAATCCATTCTCCAACTTCCTTGTTCTCAGAATTATTCCATTTGGTATGTGTCATTATAGGCAATTTTTATGCATTACATAGGTTTTGCATTATATTACATAGGTTTTTATGCATTACACTTACTCATTGAACACATAAAGCTTCTGATTTGAAGAATTTTTTAAATAAATTCTAGGTGACAATTCTTTTGTTGTAAACACTTTCTCCTACATTCTGACTTTGTCTCTTTTTAAAAAATTAATTGAAGTGTAGTCTACAGACAATAGAATACACTCTTTTAAAGTTCAATGAATTTTGACAAATGATTAAATCCACGAAACCACCACAACAGTCAATACCATCATCCCAAAAGTTCTCTCGTTCTCGTGCTCTGCAGTGAATCACCTCACCCCAGATACAGAGAAGTCATGATCTATTGTCACTCTACATTAGTTTGCCTTTTCTCAAATATTTATTAATGGATTTGTGTAGTATGCACTCTCTTCTGTCCGGCTTCCCTACTCAGCATGTTGGTCTCAACATTCATCCATGTTGATGCATACATTGGTAGTCTATTCCTTTGTATAGCCAAGTAGTATTTAATTGCTTGCTTGATATATCAAAATGTTTTCCATTCACTGGCTGATGGACATTTGTTTCCAGTTATGGGCTCCTATGAGTCAAGATGTTATATCCGTGTGCTAGTTTATGTAATGATGTAATGATCTAACGCTGTGTTTCTGCTGCATAAGTGCCTATGAGTAGAATTTCTGGGCCACAGGATAAATGAATGTTTTAATTTCATAAGAAGCTGTCAAGAGCCTTCCAAAGTAAAGATTTTTATCCTGTTTGCTGTACAATCACATCTTTTTAGTTTTCTTTGTCCTGCTTTATCACTGACACACCTAAGAACAGGTAGCTCAAAGCATAAACTCACTGCACTAAACTTGATCTGTTAATTTCTGAATCCTATGTTTATCTGGTGACACTTCAGAGTAGAAACAAGACAAATAAATTATCTCCTTACAGAGTATACAAGCTAGAGGAGCAGAGAGACAGCAAACAAAATATTTAATCTTTAAGAAGTGGTTAAGTGCCAGCGGCCGGGCGCGGTGGCTCAAGCCTGTAATCCCAGCACTTTGGGAGGCCGAGACGGGCGGATCACGAGGTCAGGAGATTGAGACCATCCTGGCTAACACGGTGAAACCCCGTCTCTACTAAAAAATACAAAAAACTAGCCGGGCGCGGTGGCGGGCGCCTGTAGTCCCAACTACTCGGGAGGCTGAGGCAGGAGAATGGTGTGAACCCGGGAGGCGGAGCTTGCAGTGAGCTGAGATCCGGCCACTGCACTCCAGCCTGGGCAGCAGAGCGAGACTCCGTCTCAAAAAAAAAAAAAAAAAAAAGTGGTTAAGTGCCATGAAGGCAAATAAAGAAAATAAGGGATCCAGGATGACTAGGAAGGTATGTGAAAATGGAGTGAAACACAAGAGTTGAGGGAAACAGAGCAAGAAAGCTGTCAGCACAAAAGCTAGAGCTACGAATGGGCCTGTTGTGGTTGAGGAAGAAGAAGAAATCCATTGTGGTCTTGGCCGAGCCCACACCCTGTTCCATCCCACCACCCGCCAACTGCTGAACTTCATGTGTGTTTTTGTGATGTGACAATGGCCTGTCAGTCCCCCTGGACAACTGTACCTCCATATGAATGTAATCACCACAGAAATCCTAACATTCACTCCATAATGATTTGTTGAATAAATGACTGAAAAAGTAAACAAAGAAATGAAGTGGGTGTATGAAACACTTAGCAGCTTCATTCACAACAGTAAAAGTGATGGATATACTCAATTATCCTGATTGATAAGCCCCATAAACATGGTAGTCAGAGACTGTAAATGTTTAACACTGAGATAAGACTGATATGGTATTAGGTTTCATACGTATATCATCTGATTTAAAAATACTGATGATTTCATACAGCAAAGAATGATTTCCAAACTGATCCACTAGTAGGGATGGAAGAAACAGTAAAGAGAAAAGAGAATTACAGGACAACCCTCATATCACCATCTCCTTTCAGCTTTCTGTCATCTACTTCTTTTCATCAATTCCATCTTAAAGTTGCTACCCTTTCCACCTAGTGGTACAGCAGTTTGGCTTGTCACTTAAAGTATCCCTCCCACATTTTACAGCAACTATATCTAATTCTAAAGCAGCTGCCCAGGGCACAGAACAAATACACAGTAATGAGAAATACTCATTTATTTATAAGTGGAAATATATGTGCTGATATAAGTAAGCCCTACTAAAGACCAGGTGCAGCTGGGTATAGCTAAAGCTATTCAATGGACAAAACATAACATTATTTTAAAAGACACACAGTAATCACAGAGCTGAAAATATAGACTCCAGTATAAGGGAAAAAGGCAATCATATATTTTCAATACAAAATTGTCACAATCTAAGCATACCTTCTTTAAGTAGACTGTAGCAAAACAAGCGAGCTCTTTCCAAGTCTCCAAGTTGCCGACAAATACCCACATACACCCTGCAGAGGGCATGAATGTAATTGTGGTCCATAGATATCTTCTGAATTTTTAGTTCTGAGAGAATAGAGTGAAGCAAGCACTCTGCTAAATGCTGGATTGAAAAAAAAATTAAAATGGCAATGTACACTCATATTTATCTTTAGCCTACCAAAGATTATCTAAAAGTTACAAAACTTAAGTATCTATTGAAAAAATAAAACTTGCACTACATCAGAAGGTAGGGCACAGTAATAACTGGTAAGAACTTACCTAGCATGTAAGTCACGAGAATCGAGGTCGGGGACATTGAAGAGATCCCCACACCTGTCTGTCTCCTACGGTTGGTAATGCTACAGATGCCAGAATGCAAGTCTCAAAAGACCTAGCTGCACACTGTCACTACCTCTAGTCAAATAAATCATAATTTCTTGGGTTTTGCCTTATGTAATCTGTGTATGTGACTGCATGAAATATAGTATATAATTTTACTGTCATTCTTGTTTTCTAAACTCTAATTTACTCTACATACTGTTTAAATTTAAAATACTAAGTAACATTTTTTGTCCTAAGAGGAGCATTAAATAATTTGATATATGCATTCATTTCCTTTCAAAGTGACTTACAGAGCTCCTTATGCTTTCTGCAAGTAAGCAATCTAAAAAAATAAATATTTATGCCAAAATAACTCCAAGTAAATGCAGATAAGCACTAAGTGTGATCCATCTAGCACTAGAAGTCATCCATGCAAGGTTCCAGTGGATATTTAGAAAATATAGAACTATAAAAGTCCTAATAAACTACATATTTAAATTTAAACCATCCCTTTTTTCCCTCTCTTGACACTAAGCATTTGTTCCTGTTTGATTTGTAACAAACACTCAAGGAAAAGAAAAATTATGTGATAAGTTGAAGCTTTGAAGAAAATAATTTTAAGCCTCTAAACATGCCAGGATCAAGTGGATATATGCAATTTTAGTCCCGACAGATACTTTAAAAAAAAAAAGTTAAGTAATTTGATGAAGAGAAATGACCAAATCTCCAGTCTTTTATCGTATTTTAAATTTGTAAAATGCTGGCTAGAAATAAAGTAATCATAATGTTTACATGGATAACTCTCATCCTTGCAGTAAAACCTTTGTCCATGGTCATCTACACATTTTGCTGACAGTAAACAGCATCTGTCTTTGAGGACATGTAGTCCTTAATGCACTCAGAAAAGAGCAGCCACATACCTTTTTTGTTGTGCTAAATTCATAAACAACTTCTTTCTCTTGATCTCTCATTACAGGCTTTTTGGAGATATTTCCCACATATACATGACTACGAATGACAGGTAACAGATCAAAAGAAAACTCTGCAATTTTCTTCAGGGCATTAGCTATGGCTTTATCATGGGACTCCACAGTTTCTTTCGGGTTTAAAGGCAACTGTGAAACTGCACTGATGGCTGGACTAGAACAACTTCTTTCCGCATCTGTTGTTGCAATTTCAGCTGGAGGGAGGTTCCCTGGGAGGTTCTTGTGGATTCCTTCTGCAGTGACTCCCCTGGTTTCTGGTTCTGGGGACCCGGTGTCCAGGCGCAGTCTTTTAGCACTTCTCAGTGTAGACGCTGACAATGTTCTTTTCCCACCTGAATCCTGCTGAGGCCCCAAATCTCTTGACTTGTCTTGGTTACAGTCACCACCAGAGCTGCTCCCAGTTTTGACAAAAGCAGTTGCTGCTGAAGTGATAGTTTTGAATCCTATCATAGCACTGGCAGGTCCTGGTAAATTCTTACAGTCAGCAGATGGACCTCGTGTGAGTTGAATATTCCCTTTGAGGATGTTGAGGGTCCGGGCCCTGGCAGATAACTCTGGGTACATGGTGTCAAGGATTTTCACAGAATTCTCCTGAGGCCCTCCCACAGCAGCATGGCCAGATGCACAGGGTGGGAGTCGGCCAGGCACAGGAAGTGCATGCTTCGGTGTGGCCGCACAGAACTGCAGAGGAGACGACACTACCCTCTCACTGGCTGACACAGCAGATGGAGATGGAGAAGGATCTGGAGGAGAGGCACGTCTCGGGTCTTCTGGCCATGGAGACATGACAGGAGGCACTGGGGTTTCACATAAGGGAGAAATCTGGCCGACGGGAGAGGTTGGTGAGGAAGGACTAGAACTCGATATCAGTGGAGACAGTGGCTGTGAAGTCCTTGGAGGTGTAGCTATCAGAGGAGCAAGCAGAGGTGGCAAAGGAGGCCCCACCTCTTGCCGTATTTTACTCAGAGTGTCAGGAGAGCAATCTGTAGGAGTGGATGTATCAGCATTTGCTAAAATGGTCTGAGTTTGGCTTCTTTGAGTTTTTGTATTAGCTTTTTCCCCTGAAAATGACTGAGCAACTTCACTCTGATGAGTTTCAACTCTGCTTGATGCTGAAGTTTTTACTGGCTTGTTTGACTGATCTTTGTTTGAAATCTTTGATCGATTCTTATTTTTGCCAGATGGCTCTAGTTTTGAGTTATAATATGTGTGATCAGACGCAACAATCTGAGTCTCAAAGTTTTGATCATATATTTGAGAACTAATCCATATACTAGGCTTAACGGGTCTATTTCGCAAACGACTTTTATCAAAGTTGGTGCTCTGACCAGTGCTTGAAACATCCTCTTGGGGACATGAAAGATTATTGCCACATGGAACCTCCTGTAATGCGGGGCCAGTGTGACTGGCTTCTGGGGACTTCTCAGCAGAAGTCACTGGGATGCAACCGGCTTCCAGCTCTCCTTGAGCCTGAGAAATAGGGATGTCTCCAGGAAAGTCACACAGTGTGACCTGGTCCACATGTGGCAGGACAGCTACGCCGCTGATAATTGTCCAGTTGTCCCCCTTTTCAATGACTAGATTCTGATCCTTATTTATAAGTACATTTATAACTTCTGAGGTCACTGTTGCTATCTGACACTGAAATGTTGTTTCGGCCTCGCAATTAGAACTTTGCTCTGTCGATGGCTCTGTTACAGAGTCAGAGCACAAGGCTGATGGCTCCACAGGTTCTGGCAGGACTTCTTTCCCACCATCGGTTTGCCCGCCTGCATCTGAACTGGCCTCTGGTCTGGTCTCAGTGTTTTCATTCTGAGGCCTACCGCCGATGGGAGAGCTGCCCTCAGTGTCCAAGGCAGCTGTTTGTGGGGCTGGCTCTGAAGCATGTGATGAGGAGCCAGTTGTTTCCCGAAATGGACTTTTCTCTCTTAAATTCTCAGTGGTCATGTTGTTATTTATATTTAAGAGCAATAAACTGCCAGTGTCTTTACCATTGCAATCTTCAGCATTTGTTTGAAGTTCTTGCCTAATCTTGGTCAGAACCTCAGACAGAGTTTCCAAAGAACACTGAGTGAGCTGACTTGTATTTTTTAACAAATAATCATCTTCCTCTGATTCAATCCACTCTTCACAGGTTCCAAGTGTTTCCTCCTCACAGGGTTGCTTTCTGTATTTTTCTCCTGCTATTTCACTTGGCTTTAATTCTTTGTTCATTTCTTTATTTAGGGTTCCTTTACTAGAACATTCAGAAACAGAGTCCCCTGAACTATAATCCCCTAATTGACAGCTCTCAAGAAACATCACAACCTCTGATGTGGAAAGTCTATCTAGCTCAGAAAAAGTACTTATGTTAAAATCTTGCAGAGCTGACGTCAAATAACCTACCTCTAAGGAAGGTCTCACCTCAGCTACACCAGCATCTGTATCTCCTGAATTTTTCTGCGAGTCATCAGGAGCATCTTGCTGTTCGCTCCCCTCACTGCAGCTAAATGCCTCACTCTCCTCTACCTCAGTGTCGTCTCCCCCTTCTCGAATGCCTGTGTAACAATGTAAGGTACCAGGCAGGCTACTTTGGGAGGTATCCTGTGTCTCTCCTTCTTTTCGGCAAAATGCTGAAGAAACAGTAGTGTCTGCAGTGCCAAAACATTCAAGCAAAGCACCACCGGGAGTCGTAGATTTCAACTTCCAAAGTCCATTAGCATTTTGTGATGTGCCAGTAGAATCATTTACAACAGCCAGGGCCTCACCACCAGATCTCCCTGTGTCTCCACAGCTGGTTTTTTCAACAGAAAAACCTCCTGACATGGTCACTTCTGTGGCTGGAGGCACCTCACTGCCATCTGTCCCACTGGAGTCCAGATCTGTGGCCTGAGGCTGCCTTTGCTTTTGCCTATCTCCCTGCACTGCAGCTTCTCTCACAATGTCTTGGTTTTGGACAAGGACGTTTTCAGAAGAGAAAGATACTCTGCTATTTGTGGAACAATCAGAATTTTCTACTGGTGAAGAACCACCTGCACAATTGAAATCTAATTTTCTCCTAGAGGCAGAAACTTCTGGTGAAATGCTTTTCACAGCAGCCACCTCCCTGATATTTTGTGTTGTATCATCTCCTTCCCCAGCACATTCTGCTATAGTTGACATACCAGTTTTGTTGCCATTATTTTCTGTTACTAAGGTAGGCTCGTTCCTATGTGGCCTCAAGTGTTCCAATTTGGCACTCTGAACCTTTTCAGTTCTTGTCTGTTTTGTGATAACTGATACTTGATTAGGTAACACCGATGCAGTGGTCTTGAATTCTACAGGATTGTTATTCTCTTTAAGATTAGGCTTGGGTGTTGGTCCTCTATTTTGTAGGGATGGCACTGCCTTTTGTAACTGGCTAGTCTTTTGTTCATGTTCTGATTTAGCTCTCAGACTTTCTTCGCCACCTTTCCTTAATAAATCACTATGGTGCCATGAAGTACTTTTAACAAAACCCAAACCACTCTTGATCAAGGCAGCCTGAGAACCTATTAATGATGTGAAATCTGGCTTATTTAGTGTGAGCTCAATTCTTGGATCTTGACTTTCACATTGCCCATCTTTTGTAGCTTTCATAAATACTGACCGAGGAAGTGAATGTATTTTGGTTAAGTCTTTTACTACTTTTGCATATTCTATACCACTGCTCTTCTGATCATTAAAATTAGATGCTCCCAATTCAGGGCTCAAGGCACGCAGGCTATTCTCCAAGGTGTTTCTTCCTATAGAACACTCCGGTGGCTCAGACTGCAGATGTAATGTGTTTAAAGTTTTAGTTTGTAATTTATGTTCTGAATGAGGCGGTTCAGTAGAGAAAACTTTAGTAGTAATATCTGGATCATTACCACAGTCTAACCTAGAAGAAGACTGGGGATTACTGCCAACAGACAATGCTACCAAGGTAGAAGACGAGGAAAAACTGGTTTCAAAGTCAAGCCCTGCTACATCCATTGCATCACCTGAGTCGTCATCTTCTGATTCAGGTGATTCTCCTAAAGAGAACCCTTGTGTATCTTCTTTTTCCTTTTCTAATTCTCTAGATAGTCCATGAAAATGGCCAGAAACTGTGATACAGTCTGGTTCAGAAGTGATTTCATTAATTCGTGTCCACTTAGTAAACTCTGATTTGGGTGATCCTATCATTTTGGACAATGGGGTTTTTCCTTCAGATTCCATGAGTTCATTTAATGGCCTTTTGCCAAGGTGAGAAGAACACAACTCGGACTTCCTAGGGGCAGCTTCCTTCTCTTGTGCAGGGCTGGCAGACAATCTCTCAATGCACAGACCTCGAGTGAGTTTATGAACGGTCTTCTCAGTTTGCACTGACTTATCCATTTCCCTAACCTCCATTTGTGTCTTTGTCTCGTGTAAAATGTCTCTTTTTCTATCACTCATGGATCGAGATGCTGTGGTCCAGTGTTTTTCACCAACTAAGGAGTGTGTGGCAGAAGATTCTCTCAGTGTTGCTGTGAAAGTCTCAAGTCCAGCAGTTGTCACTTTATTTACTTCCCATGTATTCAGAGCTTGGATAGCTTCATGTGATTTGGGCTTTTCCTCCCATGTACCACTTCCTTTATTTTTTCTCAATGAGCCAAAATACTTCTGTGATTCAGCTGTATCATCTTCTGAAACGGACTCAGCAGAATTTCTAAGCTGGACTGAGTCATTATCGCTGGAATCTGCATACTCTCCAAAGAAGGTTTCCTTAAAAAATATGAATTATACTTGTCAAACACTAATTCAACAGATTAACGTGACTATCAATTACATGCATTATTTTTTAAAAGTACATGTTTCCTGAAGAATCTTTATAATCACATTTCAGCAGGGGCAGGCTAGAGCCTGGAATCTCTGTGGTGAGTGGGGAGTTCTCCAGCTTTGGTCCAACACTGTTCTGCTCTCTCCTTAAGGGTGCCCAGCAACCCACAGAGACACCTCCCCCAATAACAGACATGCTTCCAAGCGCCACACCCCACTCTACACAGGGTTATGTTTCTTCTCTTAACTTTCGAACATTCCTACTTGTACACTGTTACTTCCCCATCATCTAGTAACAAAGGCTCTGACCCAGGTTGCTGGTCTCTGGCTTCATAGCTCTCTATTTCTTCTCCCTCTGGTGTATCTGACTTGTGCCCGGTACAGCCTTGTGCAGGGGGGGAGGGGCGTTGTCTTGTGGGTATCTCCCACCACATATCTCCTCCCCAACATGTCCTCACGGAGTGCTGCAGTCTGACTGATGTCATCAACCACACCTGTGCTACCCTTACAATGCTCTCTCCCTCCCAGCCCGTTCTCTGGACACCTCTGCTCCAGAACCTTTTCCTGACCCCCAACTGGTCCCCTCCTGAGTTAACTGCCTAGAGCATGTGGCCCACTTGGCTTGCGCTGACACCATCAACCACCTTGTCTCTATTCTGTTAGAGAACAGTGGACTGGTGAAGATTAACAGCTGCTGACATCAACTTGCTCCTACTGAAAGAATTCTTTCCTCTTTTGAACTCCAGAGTACCACCATCTCCTGGATTTCGTCTATTCTGCCCTTGTTTTCAATCTCCTTTCCTCAAACTTCTTCTACTTGTCACTTACATAGGGACGGCTCCCCAGGGTCCTGACTGGGAGTCCATCTTCTCCTCCTCTACACTCTTACTGGATGATATCACAGCTGCATGACTTCCGCTGCACTCAAACGCTGGCAGGTCCTGAACGTCTGTGCACCACCACAGCCTCCCTCCAGTACCTCGCTTGTGTATATGCATACCTCATATCTAACGTTCTATACATTATTCTCCCAAACAGGGTCTCTTCTTATATTTGCTGTTTTTCAATATCTTGGACTCCTCCATCTCCCCTAACTGCCACATTTAAAATGTCACCAAATGCTGCTCATCTGACCTCATAACATTTTTCAAACCAGTTCCCACCTCTTTAACACCAATGCCACAACTTAGGTTCAGGTATCAAGAATTAAGTGAGCTGCAGCTGGGCGCAGTGGCTCACGCCTGTACTCCCAGCACTATGGGAGGCTGAGGTAGGCGGATCACAAGGTCAGGAGATCGAGACCATCCTGGCTAACACCATGAAACCACATCTCTACTGAAAATACAAAAAAACTAGCTGGGCATGGTGGCAGGCACCTGTAGTCCCAGCTACTTGGGAGGCTGAGGCAGGAGAATGGTGTGAACCTGGGAGGCGGAGCTTGCAGTGAGCCAAGATCGCGCCACTGTGCTCCAGTCTGGGCAACACAGTGAGACTCTGTCTCAAAAAAAAAAAAAAAATTTACTTGAGCTGCTTATTAAGCCACTACCTTGCCTGTGGTCTTGTCTATTTTCTGACTATCCCCCCACTTCCTACTCATTCATACTGAAATGAAACTTTCAAATAACTATCTATCTTTCAGTTTACGTCTTTGGATTCATCAACGATTTCCCCCTTCAGGATAAAGTGGGAACTCCTTGGGAGGATGCACATGGCCTTTCCCAGTCTCACCTGCATGAATCTGCCACACAAAGAGCTCACCCTTGCTTCTGCACTGTTGTGAGAACAGCTCCTCCACCTGAAGCACCCCCACTCACTCCTTAAAACTCAGTGTGGGGACCGAATCTTCAGAAGAATCCTGCCTGCCCCCGACCTGCCCCGGCTTCCATTCAGGACTGAGCTGCTTTTCTTTATCCTCCTGAGGAGCGTGTTTTCCACCACTGCAGGGCTCTACACAGCAATGCATCTGTTTGCTCCTTTACTGCTCCCACCTCCACACAATGAATCCCACTAAGAGGCAATGGCATCTTTCGTCACCTCTGCACACCCAGTGTCTAGCCTGGTCCCTGGAACATAACAGGTACACATGGTGTTTTCGTAAAGAAAGAAATTGATTCCAGGAGCAAAACATGTATCTGCTCCTTAAGCCAAAATATATATATATCTGCTTCATAAAGACTAACTTCCTAAGAAACTACTATAAACCATTCAGCAAACACACAAGAAGATGATGAATTCATCAAATAAAGGCAGAGAACTCGGCTACACTAGGTTAAGGGGCATGGATGCTGTATACATGGATTTTCCTATCACTATATAACTCCATATATACAAATATGTCTTTAATTCAGTTATTTCACATCAATAGATAAAAACAATTAAGACACAGTCTTCCTATAGAAAACTTGTAATTTGGTTGTGGAGAAAGACTAACAAAAATGCAACCCTAATACAAAGTGAAAAAAATCATATTATATATGTTGATCCAAAGGGTAGTGGCATGCTTTTTAAAATCCTCATGTTACCCCCTAACAAAATTGGCTAAAATGAATGGTCTTTGCAAGAATATCACTAAATCCTTTGAGCATCAACGACATATTAGGATAGACAATGTACCCACTTGGTAATTCAAACTCAGAGAGCAAAACTCACAGGTGCAAATGAAGAAGGTAAGGAACTCGGGTGTGGTGATGCCATCGGAGGGGGTGAGGGCACTGGTGACAGAAGAGGAGGGGGAAGTTTGAAGAAGTCAATTGCAGCTTGAAGATCGTCATCAAAAAAATGATCATGGTCAACAAATTCAGTGCTGCCACTGTCATGATGACTTTGTACTAAAACCTCAAGATTTCCATTCTCATTAAAAACATGGTCAGAACTACAATTTGTTCCACTGGAGCTCTGTTTTTCCACATTTTGACATAAAAAGTCCTCCTTTATCTCCATGGACAGTTTTGTGAGGCATGTCTGCACATTTGAGGTCCTGAGAGGGCTGCCTTGTGTTGGAGGTAGCGTACCATCTTCCCCAGGCACTCTGGAGCTGGTGATTGCTTTGGCAGGTTTTTCTGTGTCGGGGAACAAAAATAGGTATCAGGTATTTTCAGTATCAAGAAAACTTAAAAACAAAACAAAACAAAAAAGCACACCTTATTACAACAGTTCAAAATGCTTGAAATACTAATTCCAAGTAAGCAGAAACATTTTTTAAAAGGCAACCAGCTGCCTTCTAAACACTATCCTAGAAAATCAATACATTTCATACAAGTATGCTAGTCTTGCAGTAAGAAAAGTGAGACAGACAGGTGAGACGGACTGGTGGGTGGATGGCTGACACAGCTGGAAAGACATCCACGTTCATGAAAACGGGCCTTGCTGGCTCACTCGGTCTCTGGATGAATCTTCCCGTACAAACAGCAGAATGTGGCAGAGAAATAACTTTGTGCCCATAGGTTGATAAAGAACACTATTTTCTGTCCAAAAAGTGATTTGAAATCAACTAATATCAAGCCTACCCATGTCCATATCTGTACAATGCTCTCTGAGAGATCTGATGAGGTCTATGAATACTCAGTATGATAATGCAACAGCAAAGTTCCTATAAAAACCTAATCCTTTCAGGGTCTTGATTTTCGTGAACTTCACTGGTACTAATTATTAACAAAAACATTTGATTCCATAACCATTTATTATATTTGCAAGCTTTAAAAATAACTTTTATAGAGGATCCAGGGCTCCTTGGATAAGCGGTTGATTATAGGGCTGGGGAGGGAAAATCCGAGATTGAAATATCTTGCGGTACCAGAAGTAAACAACTAAAAAAAAAAAATGGAGTATTTATGAAGGGCCCAGAAGCCAATCTAAAGAAGCTCCCACCAAAGCTAAAAGGATAGCACTGAATAAAGCAGCAATTATAGCAGGCAAGATCCACTGCTGGAGGCTAAAATCAGCAGGTGACAATCGGAAAGAAACAGAATATTTGTACAATGTTAAAGAACCTTTCTCAAGTTGATTCATTAGGAAAAAAAGAGTAACTTTACAACATAAAAACCTGCAGATACCACCTTAACCAAGTGATCAAGGTTAGAGCCCAGTGATAATACATATCCATATCACCTATCCCTAGAACAACTCCCTGAGCAAAGAGAAACATCACCACTGTGACGCTCTTGCCTTAAATTATTTACACAACCTTAGTATAACATGAGAAAACATCAGATAAGCCAAAGCAATGGGCTTTCTACAAAATAATATTCTCCCAAAGTGTAAAAGACAAGAGAGATTTAAAAAAAACAAAAAAACAAAACAGGAACTTTTGGACTGGAGGAGGTGAAAGCAAGATGACTACTGAAGGCTTCCTGTACGGCATCCTGGAAGGAAAGGAGGATCCCTGGGGAAAACTGTGAAATTCACAGTTTAGTTAATAAAGTTGTACCAAATGTCCTGGTTTTGATCACTGGTAACTGAAAATGCTAAAAATCCTGCAATCTGCTAAGGGATCCATGGGGATTCTCTAAACTACTTTTGTAACCATCCTCATATGAAAATAAAAAGCTAAAACAAAAGAATATGTCTTATGGTATAAGAAGATTCCAAAGATGCCATGTTTTCCCTTCTACTTTGGAAAAATTAACATAATATATTTACCCCTCAAAAGCATATTTTTAAATACAAACATTAGATTATGAAATGAAGAATAGCTCTTTTAATAACAGCTTGACAACATAAAATCAAATGCTTAAAATAGAATGCTGATTGATACAGAAAGCCAAAAAGCATCCCCCGGTTGCTTCGGCCTAAACAGATGAATTGATAAATTATAAACTGAGGGGACTAATTTAGGAGTTGCGGGCACCATGTGGTTAATACCAGTGGATACCTAGTAGGTGAACTGAGGGAAACATCTACTTAACGAAACCCCATATGCCTCTGTACACTCGACAAGTTCTGAGTCCACCATAAGTAAGAATCAGTAACTTGTCCCTTAACGTTTTTTTCCAAGGAAACTGTCTTTAGAAGCCTGAGAGGAAAATAAGGTGCAGGTTTCCATAGACTAAGAACCTCAGTGACCCATGAATTTACAGCAGCTAATCATAAGAAATTAGTAAAATGACAAAAAGCTAAATAAGTAGCACTTTTGTCTTATACAAGACAGGTATCTTCTCCCCTTCCACTCAGGATAGCTAAATCGACTATAACTGTGAATGAGCTAGAATGCCTCCATGATACTCTGAAAATCAAGATGTTCAACCAAAGGAACTGATAAACTATATTAAAAATAAACGAAGCTAAAGTGCTCACGGATTGATCAAATTCACGAAATGATTCTGAAGAAACTGTGCATCCTTCAAGTCTCCCCTCTCCACCTGCCAGTATGCCTCTGCTACTCGACCTTCTAATGTTTTTGAAGGTTCTCTGATGAAAGCTAAATGTATTCACTGGGATTAAAATTCACACTGAAGGGAAATGAGTTTTGTATAATAAAAAGTACTCATTCGTGTTTATTTCATTCTTTCAATGTTAGAATCAGGAGCTATTAAAAACTAACGGCTGCAATGCCTATGGTAAACCTCTCTACTTTCACATATGAAATCCATTTCTGGAAGCTTCTCTCTCACCTGGGATACATCTGCTGCCTTCACCAGGTAGTCTGTGTGTTGTGTTTACACAGAGCCAGAGTTCCTTCAGAAGCAGTTTTACTTTTCCTGTGAAACACAGTAAAGCATTAAAGTCACATCATTTGGCTCACCGTACATAAGACCAAATCATACTTCTGTGAAAACAGGGTTTATTAGGGACTTAGAAAATTAGGTAACTTAAACATCTTCCCCAAACTCAACTACTGTGCACAATACAGTTATTGATAAAAAGGTCTGCAATACTTTAGCTAAAAATTGAAGGCTGAAGGTACATTTGTTTGCTTATTTTTAATAAATTTGGTGGCAGAGACAAGGGATTCAAAAGACCATGTGTACTTGTTGTTAAAGGGTTTTATTACCCCTTTATGTATGCATGGGACAAATGAATCTTGGGCCCACATATTTTCACCAGAGACTGCTTTGAGATGGGGGAAGGAAACACAGTTAATAACTGATAAGGGATCTGGGCTCTATGTATTCTGTAAGGAGTAGAGAAGCATCCCTCAGTTATAAGAGGTTATCAGAAAAGTCATTAGACTTCACCATGCTGTAATTAACCTGGGGAGTTCAAGGATTACAGATAATCCATCAATGGACTTGAGGGGAGACGGTATGGGAAATGTGTGTGTATGAACATATGAATAGAAACCGATCATCACACACACAAGCAGACAGAGAAGCACATACTTTTATAAGGAAAGTAAAACCTTTGGAATTTTTATACATTTTCAAAGAGATGTAAATTCCTAAAATAGTTAAGAACCAGTAATTCAAATTGAAAGGCCAAGGGATGCTGTAACTAAGACAGCCCTAATGCGATACATGTAACATTAAGAATATTATACTCTGGTTTTAAAGCTTTTCTACATTAATAGAAATTTCAAAACCTTCTAAAGCAAAAAGCGTTTATGAAAATATAATTATGAATAGCTTGTGGTGAAATGTGCATAAAAAAGACAACCCATACTAATTAAAATTCAACTAAAAGTAGCTTAAGTGTATGTAACTCTCAGGCCACCTTAAAAGTTCTATTAGAGTTTCCTTGAACTTAAGTTTTTTAATTAACCTTAAGCATTTACTGAAATTAGTGAAATATTTAATACAGTTCAAGAGAAGCTTAAAGACCAACCTTTAAAAACCAAAATGTCTCAGGGAATCACAGATTTTGTAAGAGATTAGCTCTACTTAAGCTGGCACACTGCTCGCTCCAAAAAATGAAGTCCACAGAAAGGGGACACAAAAAATGAAGTCCACAGAAGTCCACAGAAAGGACAACTGTGGAGGACAGCTCAAGTAAGTGTGAAAGGCTGGACACTGCCAACTCTCCTGAGCCAAAACCACCTTCTGATTGCCACTGTGTGTGAGCTACATCCATTTTTCAGTTCCAAAATTCTGTGATCGAATAGCTTATCTACATTGTGATATAACCTACCCAAAAGCCTGCTTCCAAACACTGTAATCCCCTTTGCTTAAATGACCTGACCAGGATCCCTGCTTATTACGTATACCCAAAGCAGCAAACAAGGAACCTTAAAAAAAAAGAAAAAAAGTTACTTTTCCATTCTTATGGAGGCTATCATCCAGAGCTATGCCTTTTCTAACTGAGCATTCCAACTGCTAATCTGACCCAAAAAAATAAATGAAAGCACTCTACTCCTAAACAAAGCAGAAAAAAAATCTTCAGCGTTAACTTTATACTTAGTGAATTGCACAACTTCCTCTAATCCTTTAAAATTCTTCCTTTATCAAACTCTAAGGCATGTATGAATATTTAAGGATTTACATATTCGTTTATGAAATTTCTTTCCTACTTCATTGCTTTGTCATCTTCTGTATCCATATCACACTTCTTTAATCAGGGTAGGCTACTGAATATCCGTTAGAGCATAGTCCTTATTCTGTTTTTTCCTTTTGAAAAACTGTATTCTTCTGAACATACACTCTTCCCTATAAACCATCTGCTTGTCCTCTTCCATAGAAAACCTCTATGGGACTTTGAATGTTTCTGTATATTTATAAATATATTTGGGGAAATTTTACATCTTTATACTTTGTATCTTCTCATCCAGGAACATAATGTTTATGTACTCAGGTCTTCCTTAATGCTTTTAAGGAAAGTTTCAGTTTTCCTCAGAAACACTGTATACTGATTTCAGGTCTTTTCTTAGACATCTGCTGGTTCAGGTACCACTTGAGAATGGGTTGTTCTTATTCCATTCCTTTTCTAACAGGTTAATAACGGAACAATGTATATGCTCATTGTATATGCCAGCACTTTACCAAGCTCTATTACTTCTAATTCCAACTGTAGTTGAGTCTTTTGAATTCTCTACATTAGTAATATCATCTGAAATAATGACAATTTCTACTTTCCTTTATTAGTATTCACAGCTCCCACTCTTCTGCATTTATTCTGTTGCACTGGTTCAGGCCTCCAGTACAAAGAAAAAAAAATGGAACTAACAAAAAGCATGCTTGCCTTGTTTTTGACAGTAATAACTATACTTTGAATGTTCCACCTTTCTCAAGTTAAATTTTTTTTTCTAGTACCTCATCAATTTTTTGAAATTGGGACTAGGTGCTGAATTGAGATGATCCCAACATTCTCTGACCCAGATGTAGTATTCCTGAGATAAATCTTCAAGCATAATTTGTCTGTACTCTAAATTCTGTGTGGATTTAATTTCTTAAAATTTTACTTAGTATTTTTGCAGCTATACTAACAACAGAAGAGTCCTGAGTCTTGAGAATATGTGTGCATGCTATTTGCTTTTGGTACAGCATTATGCTAGCCTAAGAGAAAAAAATGGAAACATTCCTTATTTTCTAAGTTCTGAAACAAAAAAATTAATAATAGAGACACTAGTTTTTCAATTAATGTTTACAAAGCTCACCTATAAACTATCTGGATTTATTATGCTGTTAGATCTTTAACTATTCTTAAAAATTTCTTCCTGGTTATTTTAAGTTTGCAGCAATTGTTCTGAATCAATTTGAGCATGTTTTCCTAGAAAATGGACCATTCTACTTATATTTTCACATCTGAATATGAACTTGTGAATTAAAAAATTTCTCTACTGTAGTTTTAATGCTTTCTCAATCCTGGTGCTATTTTTTTGTTTGTTTAATCAAAGATTACCAAAGAGATGTCGGTTTCATCAGCATTACAAAGAACCAGCTATCAGATTTAATTCTACTAAATCAATTGCTTTGTATCCTATTTCATTAAGTTTGCATTTTCATCATTTTTTTCCTTCATTTAAACAGTTCATTCTCTGTATTTATTTTCTAAAGTGACAATGTATCACGTAAGGCCATAACAGATTCCTTTGAACAGTGAAGGATTGCCCTACTGTTTACTTTCAGAACAGTTTAGTATTTCAGTTCTTGTCTTCTCTGTTACCCAAGAGAGGTTTTTTTGTGTGTGTTTATGTGAGTTGAGTTACTAGGTAAGTTTTGCAGGTTTTGTTTTTGCAGGGGGAGGGGGATTTTTATTAAAAGCCCATATTAAATTGTCGGTATTTTTTGTTGTTTACTTACTAGTCAACTTTTATACATGTTTGAAAAGTATTTTAACGAACTCCAGGTGTGTGGTTTACAAAGAGTTGTATATAAATTATCCATTTGGAACTGTGATTCCAATTCCATCCCTTGTCTGCTTTTGCTCTCTCTTTCTAAAAAACATATTGAAGTCTCTCATGACAAAAATAGATGTGGCCAGTCCCCCTAGATTTCCAAGAGTATTGCTTGACATCGTTTCACACTCTTAGGTACATACTAGTGGTACCTTCTTGGCAAACTATACTTTTAATCAACATTTCAATCATGTAAATTCATTTCTAAGCTTTTATTATTTTTTTTGCCTTATATGACTGCTTTAATGTCAGCATTGCTTGGAAAATTTTTATCCATCCCTCTAATATTCAGTCAGTTTCATCTAATTTTAGGTATTTCTTATGAAAGTGTCAGAGATGGAGACTGCATACAAAAATCATGCTCAACACTTAGTGGCCCCTATGAATATGAATATTCCATTTGTTTTCTGCTCAGGAAAGTTTCCTTCTGTCATGTCTTGATCACCTTCTCTCCTTATGGTTCTGTTCTCCCCTCTGAGAAGTCCTAGCAGATGCATATTGAGACATCTGGCTTTGTCCTCCAAATCTTGTTATTTTCCCTAGTATCTTTCATTTGTTTGTCCCTTTGTACGATGTTCTCAACTGCCTAGGATTCAGTCTCTAGGATCAACTTAATTGATATTTTATTTGTCCATCCAGTATTTCCACCTTTCTACTGGGTTTATTTTATTTATGCAATTGGATTTTTAATTTTCAAGATCCACAGCTGGTTCAATTTCATAGCAGCAGCCTATGGACATGTTCTTAGACTTTCTCTAAAGGAAATGCAATCAGTTTTCAGCATTTCCTTCTCATTCATAACTAAAGAGTTTCTCTCAGTCTTCTCGCATCTGTTGCTTTTCTCTTTTTTCTCACTGCTTTTTCTGTAAGTTTTAGATAAGCGTTTAGGCAGAACATCTTTGGCAGACAAAGTATATTTCTTCAGCCTACATTTTTAGCGCTATTCCTTTCGCAGTAAATGTAGATTCTCATTTCATAAATCTGTGGGACCCCGCCTTGCAGAGGAAGCAGTGGAAAGTGGATGCAGTTGTGAGGGTTTACATGGAGTATATAAACACCTTATTTTCTGGGAATAGGAGGAGCTAGCCCTTAAAGCAGCCATAATTACCCGATTTTGTGATATCCACACCCACTCTGAGGAGCTCCAATGTCATAGCTAAAACTTTAGAAAACTAAACTGGCGCCACAGTTCATGAGCAAAGGCCAGAAACAATTTTTGAAAACCAGAAGGGTGGCATTCTTTTCACCCTTTAATCAATTACCTGGCAAAATGCTAATGTCCTGCTCCTTCTCCCACTCCCTGCCACCTCTGATTTGGGAAAACTCGCAGCTTCTGCAATGAAAACTTACTCTGTGAGAGCTGCTATTTTCTCTGCAATTGCGGGTTTCATCACCAATTGATACTATCTGCTGTGCATCTTCCTCATTTCTTCTACTGATGGTAATCTTTGTAACTATCCAGGAGCTGCTGCTGTTTCTGGTTTTTTTTTTTTTTCTGGTCGAAAATTTTTGTTGGAATTTGAAAGAAAAGAAAGGCAAAGTGGCACTCAGAAAGCCTTTTTTTATAAAGTGAAGTCAATCTAATACTCTGGTGCTTACTTTGCAAATCTTTTCCATAAGTCAAGTATTAGTGTTAACAATACACTTAAGAAGTAAGGATAAACCCATCAAGGTCCACAGCTAAATAACCAGCAGATTCCCAAAAACTGTATGTATTTGGGAAAAGTAAAATATACAACAGACACTATCCCTGCCCTGATTAAGAGGGTAGATAGAAACAAAATGTAAGACAATTTTACTTGAGAGAGTAGTAAGTTATTTGAAACAAATACAACAGAACGCAGGGATAGGGCAGCGACAGAAAGAGGACAGAAGGCTTCTGCTTTGAACAGTAAGGCTTGGGAAGAGCTGAATTGTAACAAATCCGTCAGTCCAAACACGAAGATAATTCCATTCAACCGCTGACTACTGAACAGGAAAGCGAATGTTGTCAAGTCTTCTATTTCTTTCAGCAATAATTATTACTTAAAGTCTCATTTTCCATACACAAGAGAACAAGAATCTAGTCAAAAGCTCATGGAATCATATCTAGTGATAGTGGTAGGTGAGCAATCAATGCCCAGGGAGCTGAAAGGCGGGAACTGTTAAAGCCTTACACCAAGGAAAACATGAACTTGTACTATGAATTTTTTAAAAAATTAAAGAAAAAAAGGTAAAGGTGACTTCTAAGAGACACCACATACCTGCACACAATTTAAATGTTTTTAATCATTTCCACTTGGAGAAAAAAATTACACATTAGTGAGATGAAATACCATTATTTACTAATTAAACATTTTAAATGCATCCCCACAAAAAACCTCTGAGGTAGAGCAGAAATTCAAATTCCTATTTCCATTTTTAAAAGGAAAATGAAAATACAAAAACGGAAAGTAAATGGCAGAGTCACACAACAAATGGAAGGACTGAAGTGAAAATTCTCATTTCTCACCTCTAGAGTTATGCTTCTCACCTATGAGACGTGGCACTAAGTAACGCAGTGTGTCCACATTTGTATTACATTCCCTTGTTCCATGACCACCACTTTTCTTTGCAATTGTGGGCCTTCCCTAAACTTTTCTGTCTATACTATAGGGCTTTACTACATAATATACTATAAGGCTTGAACTCTACAGTTTTCCTGCCTGACTTTAACATTTTCTTATATAATTGGTACCTAGGAAATTTAATAAATTAATTTAATAAATTATAATCCAGAGAGAAAATCTGTATTCATTAATCGAAAAGAGCAGATATTATATCTCCAACTAGTTTTCCTATCCCAAACAATATTGATTTTTGACTCTTTTATTCACTGTATTATTTTATAAGACAATAAGCTGATTATATATGGATCTAACGAAGACACAATAATACATGACTTCTACTAAAACGAAACATCTACTAAGCCCTGGCACTTTCACAATTATATGTAGGAGCAAAACACAGCCTCACAACCCACTAAGAGTAATACACAATACTAAAACAAAAGTTGCAATATACTCACTTCTATCTATGCTTCCATATGAATCACTTGAAATTTGTGTTCCGATATGTCTCAACTCTAAAAACATGGAGAAAAAATGGTTAATAAAATACTACATATCAAAAAGAAATTTATGTAAGCATTAACTGAATACTCACCCTTTTCATTTTTCTGTTTAGAAAATTCGTCAAGCCTTTCCTGTGAAAACAAAACATTAATAGTGTTTATGCTGAACAAGAAGTGCAGCCATTCCAGACCAAATGTAAAACAGGTGCAACTTAACAGGCAGCTGGGACTGTTTTTGCCAGGGGGCCTCGTGTCTGACTCCTACGTGAGTTACAACACAGAGACACTACAGAGGCCCTGGAACCACATATTTAAGGTGTGTGTACGCTGCTTTCATCTAGTACCTGTGTCTTCTTAAATTCCTTTTCAAGTATTTTCTTTTCATTTCTCAGTTGCTTGAAGTCCTGAGTTTGCTTGACGGCAGCCTCTTTATTAAGTCCAATGAAGCAACAGGGAGAGAAAAATAATTTACTAACTTTACTACTGTGGTTAATGAAATACTCAAAATTTTATCTATTACAAGTTTTTCTCATTTCTTAAAACTTTGAAATAAATTTTGTAAAAAGCCATTGCTCCTTCAATATTTTATCATCGGGGCTGAATGCAATACACTTTTTTCTTTAACTGTCATTTAAACCACAGAACTAGCATGGGCCTTAAGAATCCTTTCCAAACCAGGCACAGCAATCCCAATCCCCAGTTAGGGAAGAATTCAAGGCATAAAAGGGAGTTGCCCTCCCATTTCAATCACTGGCAACCCTGAAGTCTTAGAAATTTTAGAAATGCGATTTTATCTCAGAATATAGTGTCTTTATTAGGGAGGGGAGAGGCGATCTTCTCAATGCTTATTACAGATATGGTTATTCTTCCCTGGAATTCCCTTCAACAAGTTAGCTAAACATAATCCCTAGGACCTTTATTAGAGATCCATTTTTAGGTAATAGATCTCTTTATTAGAGATCTATTTTAGGTAATCCTTCATTCTGATTTCTGGTTCTGAAGCCTCAAATGGTCCAGACATACTATTAAGAATCTGACCAGTATTGACTTTACATAAATACGCTCATATACAATTACTAACTAAAATCCCATGAAACACTTCACTAACAATCCTCTCCTGACTCCTCTAACAAGTATGGGTATTTTTACTCAGTAATCTTTATTAAGTCACATTGATAATTTTTACTAGAAAAAATATTATACATGAAAAATAAAGGCGACATTTTGCTTCACAGAAAGTCTGTTCTAAAACCTGCATATATAGTCTTATTGGCACTTCAGATTTCTTTAAAAACATTTCCTTGCAGTGGCTCACAACTATGATACCAGTTCTTTGGGAGGCTGAGCAGGTCTCTGGAGCCCAGGAGTTCAAGACCAGCCTGGGCAACACAGTGAAACTCTGTCTCTACAAAAAATTAGTCAGATGTGGTGGTGCACACCTGTAGTTCCCAGCTACTCAGGAAATGGAATAATCACCTGAGTCTGGGAGGCTGAGACTGCAGTAAGCCATGACTGTGCCACTGTACTCCGGCTTAGGTGACAGAGTGAGACCCCGTCTCAGAAAAATAATAATAATTTCCTTGGCTGGGCACAGTGGCTCACGCCTGTAATATCAGCACTTTGGGAGGCTGAGGCAGGAGAAGCACTCAAGCCAAGGAGTTCAAGACCAGCCTGGGCAACCCTATCTCTACAAAAAATTTAAAAATTAGCCAGGTGTGGTAGCACACACTTACAGTCCCATCACTCTGAAGGCTGAGGCTGGAGGATCGCTTTAAGGCAGAGTTACAGTGAGCTATGATTTTGCCACTGCACTCCAGTCTAGGCAACAGTGAGACCTGTCTCTAAAAACCACAAAAAGTGGGCCAGGCGCGTTGGCTCAACATGGTGAAACCCCATGTCTACCACAAATATAAAAAAATTAGCCGGATGTGGTGGCACATGCCCCATAGGCCCAGCTACTCAGGAGGCTAAGGCAGGAGAATCGCTTGAACCCAGGAGGCAGAGGTTATAGAGAGCCGAGATCACCCCACTGCACTCCAGTCTAGGAGACAGAGCGAGATTTCGTCTCAAAAAAAATTTCTTTTTAAATAAAAAATGTGGCTGGGTGCAGTGGTTCACACATGTAATCCCAGCACTTTGGGAAGCTGAGGCGGGCAGATCCCTTGAAGTCAGGAGTTCAAGACCAGTCTGGCCAACATGGTGAAAGCCCATCTGTACCAAAAAATACAAAAATTAGCTAGGTTTGGTGGTGCGTGTAATCCCAGATGCTCAGGAGGCTGAGGTGGGAGAAACTCTTAAAACTCGGAAGGCAGAGGTTGCAGTAAGCCGAGATCGCACCACCTGTCCAGCCTGGGCGACAGAGTGAGACCCTATCTCAAAAAATAAAATAAAATAAATAAAAAATTTAAAAAGTTTAAAAATTTAAGAAAAAAAATTGTTTAAATACAATAGACAAAACTTATCTCCACATTCTTACAAGAGATGTCAACACTTAGAACACAAAATATCGGTGGATGGGAGGCGGAGCAAGATGGCCAAATAGGAACAGCTCCAGTCTCCAACTCCCAGCGCGAGCGACACAGAAGACCGGTGATTTCTGCATTTTCAACTGAGGTACTGGGTTCATCTCACTGGGGAGTGCCGGACGATCGGTGCTGGTCAGCTGCTGCAGCCCGACCAGTGAGAGCTGAAGCAGGGCGAGGCATTGCCTCACCTGGGAAGCCCAAGAGGGAAGGGAATCCCTTTTCCTAGCCAGGGGAACTGAGACACACAACACCTGGAAAATCAGGTAACTCCCACCCCAATACTGCGCTTTAAGCAAACAGGCACACCAGGAGATCATATCCCACACCTGGCCAGGAGGGTCCCACACCCACGGAGCCTCCCTCATTGCTAGCGCAGCAGTCTGTGATCTACCGGCAAGGCAGCAGCGAGGCTGGGGGAGGGGCGCCCGCCATTGCTGAGGCTTAAGTAGGTAAACAAAGCTGCTGGGAAGCTCGAACTGGGTGGAGCTCACAGCAGCTCAAGGAAATCTGCCTGTCTCTGTAGACTCCACCTCTGGGGACAGGGCAATAACAAACCCAGCCGAAACCTCTGCAGACGCAAACGACTCTGTCTGACAGCTTTGAAGAGAGCAGTGGATCTCCCAACACGGAGGTTGAGATCTGAGAAGGGACAGACTCCCTGCTCAAGTGGGTCCCTGACCCCTGAGTAGCCTAACTGGGAGACATCCCCCACTAGGGGCAGTCTGACACCCCACACCTCACAGGGTGGAGTACACCCCTGAGAGGAAGCTTCCAAAGCAAGAATCAGACAGGTACACTCGCTGTTCAGAAATATTCTATCTTCTGCAGCCTCTGCTGCTGATACCCAGGCAAACAGGGTCTGGAGTGGACATCAAGCAATCTCCAACAGACCTACAGCTGAGGGTCCTGACTGTTAGAAGGAAAACTATCAAACAGGAAGGACACCTACACCAAAACCCCATCAGTACATCACCATCATCAAAGACCAGAGGCAGATAAAACCACAAAGATGGGGAAAAAGCAGGGCAGAAAAGCTGGAAATTCAAAAAATAAGAGCGCATCTCCCCCGGCAAAGGAGCGCAGCTCATCGCCAGCAACGGATCAAAGCTGGACGGAGAATGACTTTGACGAGATGAGAGAAGAAGGCTTCAGTCCATCAAATTTCTCAGAGCTAAAGGAGGAATTACGTACCCAGCGCAAAGAAACTAAAAATCTTGAAAAAAAAAGTGGAAGAATTGATGGCTAGAGTAATTAATGCAGAGAAGGTCATAAACGAAATGAAAGAGATGAAAACCATGACACGAGAAATACGTGACAAATGCACAAGCTTCAGTAACCGACTCGATCAACTGGAAGAAAGAGTATCTGCGATTGAGGATCAAATGAATGAAATAAAGCGAGAAGAGAAACCAAAAGAAAAAAGAAGAAAAAGAAATGAACAAAGCCTGCAAGAAGTATGGGATTATGTAAAAAGACCAAATCTACGTCTGATTGGGGTGCCTGAGAGTGAGGGGGAAAATGGAACCAAGTTGGAAAACACTCTTCAGGATATCATCCAGGAGAACTTCCCCAACCTAGTAGGGCAGGCCAACATTCAAATCCAGGAAATACAGAGAACGCCACAAAGATACTCCTCGAGAAGAGCAACTCCAAGACACATAATTGCCAGATTCACCAAAGTTGAAATGAAGGAAAAAATCTTAAGGGCAGCCAGAGAGAAAGGTCGGGTTACCCACAAAGGGAAGCCCATCAGACTAACAGCAGATCTCTCAGCAGAAACTCTCCAAGCCAGAAGAGA
The DNA here is from genome assembly GCF_037993035.2 of Macaca fascicularis. Classification (NCBI taxonomy): domain Eukaryota; kingdom Metazoa; phylum Chordata; class Mammalia; order Primates; family Cercopithecidae; genus Macaca; species Macaca fascicularis. Next base: position 5,805,838 of record NC_088380.1, on the reverse strand, counting down.
GTGGGGGCCAATATTCAACATTCTTAAAGAAAAGAATTTTAAACCCAGAATTTCATATCCAGCCAAACTAAGTTTCATAAGTGAAGGAGAAATAAAATCCTTTACAGATAAGCAAATGCTTAGAGATTTTGTCACCACTAGGCCTGCCTTACAAGAGACCCTGAAGGAAGCACTAAACATGGAAAGGAACAACCGGTACCAGCCATTGCAAAAACATGCCAAAATGTAAAGACCATCGAGGCTAGGAAGAAGCTGCATCAACTAACGAGCAAAATAACCAGTTAATATCATAATGACAGGATCAAGTTCACACATAACAATCTTAACCTTAAATGTAAATGGACTAAATGCTCCAATTAAAAGACACAGACTGGCAAACTGGATAAAGAGTCAAGACCCATCAGTCTGCTGTATTCAGGAGACCCATCTCACACGCAGAGACATACATAGGCTCAAAATAAAGGGATGGAGGAAGATTTACCAAGCAAATGGAGAACAAAAAAAAGCGGGGGTTGCAATACTAGTCTCTGATAAAACAGACTTTAAACCATCAAAGATCAAAAGAGACAAAGAAGGCCATTACATAATGGTAAAGGGATCAATTCAACAGGAAGAGCTAACTATCCTAAATATATATGCACCCAATACAGGAGCACCCAGATTCATCAAGCAAGTCCTTAGAGACTTACAAAGAGACTTAGACTCCCATACAATAATAATGGGAGACTTCAACACTCCACTGTCAACATTAGACAGATCAATGAGACAGAAAGTTAACAAGGATATCCAGGAATTGAACTCATCTCTGCAGCAAGCAGACCTAATAGACATCTAGAGAACTCCCCACCCCAAATCAACAGAATATACATTCTTCTCAGCACCACATCGTACTTACTCCAAAATTGACCACGTAATTGGAAGTAAAGCACTCCTCAGCAAATGTACAAGAACAGAAACTATAACAAACTGTCTCTCAGACCACAGTGCAATCAAACTAGAACTCAGGACTAAAAAACTCAATCAAAACCGCTCAACTACATGGAAACTGAATAACCTGCTCCTGAATGACTACTGGGTACATAACGAAATGAAGGCAGAAATAAAGATGTTCTTTGAAACCAATGAGAACAAAGATACAACATACCAGAATCTCTGGGACACATTTAAAGCAGTGTGTAGAGGGAAATTTATAGCACTAAATGCCCACAAGAGAAAGCAGGAAAGATCTAAAATTGACACTCTAACATCGCAATTAAAAGAACTAGAGAAGCAAGAGCAAACACATTCGAAAGCTAGCAGAAGGCAAGAAATAACTAAGATCAGAGCAGAACTGAAGGAGATAGAGACACAAAAAACTCTCCAAAAACTCAATGAATCCAGGAGTTGGTTTTTTGAAAAGATCAACAAAATTGACAGACCACTAGCAAGACTAATAAAGAAGAAAAGAGAGAGGAATCAAATCGACGCAATTAAAAATGATAAAGGGGATATCACCACCGACCCCACAGAAATACAAACTACCATCAGAGAATACTATAAACACCTCTACGCAAATAAATTGGAAAATCTAGAAGAAATGGATAACTTCCTGGACACTTACACTCTTCCAAGACTAAACCAGGAAGAAGTTGAATCCCTGAATAGACCAATAGCAAGCTCTGAAATTGAGGCAACAATTAATAGCCTACCAACCAAAAAAAGTCCAGGACCAGATGGATTCACAGCTGAATTCTACCAGAGGTACAAGGAGGAGTTGGTACCATTCCTTCTGAAACTATTCCAATCAATAGAAAAAGAGGGAATCCTCCCTAACTCATTTTATGAGGCCAACATCATCCTGATACCAAAGCCTGGTAGAGACACAACAAAAAAAGAGAATTTCAGACCAATATCCCTGATGAACATCGATGCAAAAATCCTCAATAAAATACTGGCAAACCGGATTCAGCAACACATCAAAAAGCTTATCCACCATGATCAAGTGGGCTTCATCCCTGGGATGCAAGGCTGGTTCAACATTCGCAAATCAATAAACATAATCCAGCATATAAACAGAACCAAAGACAAGAACCACATGATTATCTCAATAGATGCAGAAAAGGCTTTTTGACAAAATTCAACAGCCCTTCATGCTAAAAACGCTCAATAAATTCGGTATTGATGGAACGTACCTCAAAATAATAAGAGCTATTTATGACAAACCCACAGCCAATATCATACTGAATGGGCAAAAACTGGAAAAATTCCCTTTGAAAACTGGCACAAGACAGGGATGCCCTCTCTCACCACTCCTATTCAACATAGTGTTGGAAGTTCTGGCTAGGGCAATTAGGCAAGAGAAAGAAATCAAGGGTATTCAGTTAGGAAAAGAAGAAGTCAAATTGTCCCTGTTTGCAGATGACATGATTGTATATTTAGAAAACCCCACTGTCTCAGCCCAAAATCTCCTTAAGCTGATAAGCAACTTCAGCAAAGTCTCAGGATACAAAATTAATGTGCAAAAATCACAAGCATTCTTATACACCAGTAACAGACAAACAGAGAGCCAAATCAGGAATGAACTTCCATTCACAATTGCTTCAAAGAGAATAAAATACCTAGGAATCCAACTTACAAGGGATGTAAAGGACCTCTTCAAGGAGAACTACAAACCTCTGCTCAGTGAAATCAAAGAGGACACAAACAAATGGAAGAACATACCATGCTCATGGATAGGAAGAATCAATATCGTGAAAATGGCCATACTGCCCAAGGTAATTTATAGATTCAATGCCATCCCCATCAAGCTACCAATGAGTTTCTTCACAGAATTGGAAAAAACTGCTTTAAAGTTCATATGGAACCAAAAAAGAGCCCGCATCTCCAAGACAATCCTAAGTCAAAAGAACAAAGCTGGAGGCATCACGCTACCTGACTTCAAACTATACTACAAGGCTACAGTAACCAAAACAGCATGGTACTGGTACCAAAACAGAGATATAGACCAATGGAACAGAACAGAGTCCTCAGAAATAATACCACACATATACAGCCATCTGATCTTTGACAAACCTGAGAGAAACAAGAAATGGGGAAAGGATTCCCTATTTAATAAATGGTGCTGGGAAAATTGGCTAGCCATAAGTAGAAAGCTGAAACTGGATCCTTTCCTTACTCCTTATACGAAAATTAATTCAAGATGGATTAGACACTTAAATGTTAGACCTAATACCATAAAAATCCTAGAGGAAAACCTAGGTAGTACCATTCAGGACATAGGCATGGGCAAAGACTTCATGTCTAAAACACCAAAAGCAACGGCAGCAAAAGCCAAAATTGACAAATGGGATCTCATTAAACTAAAGAGCTTCTGCACAGCAAAAGAAACTATCATCAGAGTGAACAGGCAACCTACAGAATGGGAGAAAATTTTTGCAATCTACTCATCTGACAAAGGGCTAATATCCAGAACCTACAAAGAACTCAAACAAATTTACAAGAAAAAAACAAACAACCCCATCAAAAAGTGGGCAAAGGATATGAACAGACATTTCTCAAAAGAAGACATTCATACAGCCAACAGACACATGAAAAAATGCTCATCATCACTGGCCATCAGAGAAATGCAAATCAAAAGCACAATGAGATACCATCTCACACCAGTTAGAATGGCGATCATTAAAAAGTCAGGAAACAACAGGTGCTGGAGAGGATGTGGAGAAATAGGAACACTTTTACACTGTTGGTGGGATTGTAAACTAGTTCAACCATTATGGAAAACAGTATGGCGATTCCTCAAGGATCTAGAACTAGATGTACCATATGACCCAGCCATCCCATTACTGGGTATATACCCAAAGGATTATAAATTATGCTGCTATAAAGACACATGCACACGTATGTTTATTGCAGCACTATTCACAATAGCAAAGACTTGGAATCAACCCAAATGTCCATCAGTGACAGATTGGATTAAGAAAATGTGGCACATATACACCATGGAATACTATGCAGCCATCAAAAAGGATGAGTTTGTGTCCTTTGTAGGGACATGGATGCAGCTGGAAACCATCATTCTTAGCAAACTATCACAAGAACAGAAAACCAAACACCGCATGTTCTCACTCATAGGTGGGAACTGAACAATGAGATCACTTGGACTCAGGAAGGGGAACATCACACACCGGGGCCTATCATGGGGAGGGGGGAGGGGGGAGGGATTGCACTGGGAGTTATACCTGATGTAAACGACGAGTTGATGGGTGCAGCACACCAACATGGCACAAGTATACATATGTAACAAACCTGCACGTTATGCACATGTACCCTACAACTTAAAGTATAATAATAATAAATAAATTAAAAAAAAAAAAAAAAAACAGAACACAAAATATCATTCATACTGCCAAACTGTCAGTGTTAGTGCAATAATCAAATCAGAGGAAAAATTGTTACCAAAATATTCATTGAGTTTAAGTCCAAAAAATGTGGTTCAATCAAGATAAATTAGTGACTAGAAATACTTTCAGCAACTATTATTATATGTGCCCTGACGCAACTACATTCAAATTCTTACTTCACACCCTAAATGAAAATAAACCATCTCTGAAGTAGAGCACTAGCAAGGCAATGGGTCAGAAACCCACAGCAGCTAAGATGTCCCATCTGGCAAAGCCCCTTTGTCTCTACTTGGTATTAGGTCTGTGTCCTAACCACACAATGAAGGGAGGAAAAAGCAAATAAAAAGATCTTGAGTTCAATTCCTACCAATTCCTGAAAGGTTATTAGCTGAAATGTCAGCACTTAGATTCTCACATAGTCCCTCTGCATTCGTACCTACTCACTGTAGGCTAGAACCCCCAACAAGAGGGTAGGGCATGGGAGAGGATCAGGTACAAACCGGACAATCCCTAATGTACAAAATGTCATGGAAATCTCTGTATGTGTGTTGTAACTATCTAAACACACCAGTTTCTTGGTACTAAAAGTAGCCACCCTTTCTACCAGCCACTTATTTCATTAAGAAAAAATGAAAAAGCCCTATGAGATTCAACTTTCCAAATTAAATTTTCATTACTGCTTTTTGTAGCAAAAGTATGGCCTGCTATTATTTTGAGTGCAGTAACATTTCAGAGGTTTGCCACATTCCATCTCTACGTTACGATATGGTAATTGAGAGTAGTATTCACACTTCTCTCTAACAGACCCCTTGATGCAGTCATCCATGGATGTACCATCCAAAACCACAACAATTCAACTATTTGATCAAGAAGTACCTTCTCATACAGTTACCAATGATTTTTTGTACTGACCAAAAACTTCAGGTAACAATAGTGCCACTTACCTTGCAGCTTCTTCACTTTAGCTTCTAGTTTCTTCTTCCTAATAATGAAATTGTATAAGTTAAATGCCAAGAAACAGTGGAATAGGAAAAAATACGTTCTTATAATTTGTGGCACATATTTTTTAAATTACTAATATTTGTACAACAAATTTTCAGTCTGAACTAGTATCCTAAGAGAGAATAATATACTATTTAGTGTGAAATATCTTTACAGTGGATTAAAAACTTCTGTCCTTTCCACCAGAAACACATGCCATGGGCCTGTCGAGTTTCTGCCATGAGTACATCTGGGACCTTTCCTGAACCGCAGTGACAACATTCATGAGCCTAGCTGAAGTGTCTAAGTGTTCTCTAAGAGTCAGTCCAGAGTCTAATGAGTTAAGGTCACTCTTCAGGAGCATGCATGGTGTTAACAGTGGTCACAGCACCACTGTACGGGAAGAAGTGGCTGGAGAGCTGCACTTGTTTTCAGATGGATTTCTGAGAGTCTGAGAAGGTGGGTAACTCTCTAGAGTCACTGCTTCATTACATCTACATTCAATTGCTTTATGTATAGCTCACATTTGTTGTGAATAAACCTGACTACAGTATGAACCTCAATGATCAATGGGATGCTTTTGAACAGCCCTTTTTATGAACAAAGACACCCATTCCACATGCTATCGGTTAAAGCACTGGTACAAAGCAAGGGGTGGGTCACTATGTTCTGACACACAGACACGCTGTGAATGCATATACAATGCATTATATACATAAACACCTTTAGACACACACAGACACATGTGCATGCATCTATAACGCATATACATAGAGACAAACACCTTTATGGAGTTATTTCTTTGTGCAGCCCTTTAACATATGACTATTTATTTAATGTTCCTTATGACCCTTCAAAGTAGATATAACTTCCCGTTTACACATGTGGAAACCAAGGTTGAGAGACTAACTAGTTCAAGACCATGCAGCTAATTATGGCCAAGAAATCCAAAGACTGTAAAAAAAAAAAAAAAAAAAAACACTATTGACTTAAGAATTATGTATTTTCAAAAATGAAACGCTATTTCTGTAGTAATTTAATAACTACTTACTGAGCATCACTCTTCAAGCATTCTTCCTTTACACGAGCATATTCCTGATGAGTATCCTGATACAACTTTAAAGAACTCTTAAAAAAAAAAAAAAAAAAAAAAAACAGATATTGTCAAAATGAAAGTCACTGACCATTGGTCATAACTTGCTTTGACTCTGATAAGCTATTAACCAAATAAACAGATATCAGGCAGAAAACCAAAGTACAATTCACTGAATATTTTAATAGAGGTAACCAGATTCTTAATAGATGACATATGACTAACAATACAATCAAAAGGTATAACACTTAAAAACAATATACTAATTTTATTGTAATTCTAAATCTTCATAATTGGTTTAAATATCAAACAGCTAATATTTTTGCCTCAACTAATTAAAATTCAATATTATCCTGAAGAAATATTAGAGCATAATAAATTTAGCTAATGGTATTGCTACAGAAAAATATAAAACAAATAATTATACTTAAAGATAGCTGGGGAAAATCTGTGAATACTGATATATACACCCTGACAGCTACTATAAAATGGTAAAGACACTGCTATTGAGAGTTCTAGTGGGGTATGATACATATACATTTCTTCAATCTCAACAGCTCTCAGAGATTTCTTTAATCTCAACAGCTTCATTATTCCTTTTTTACAAATGAGGAATCTGAGGGTTTGACAGGCTGACTTATTCTTCCAAAGACAGTGACTGAACGACTAATGAGGGTTATTATTAAGGTCTGACTCCAATGTTCATGCTTCTTTTCAAATAAGGCTGAAAAGATTATATAACCAGAATAGAGATCATTGAACACTGTGATTGTTTCTGTTTAACTTTGACAGCATAGTTACACATATAGTAAGAATTTCTATATAAAGAGAAAAATAAGTATGTACTATTAAAGCACATAAGACCTCAGACAGCTACATGTCACCACTAAAATAGCACAATTTGAGGAACACTCTCTAGAGGTACACACACCACTGTGAGAAGTGCCTAGAGAGAAGAGGTTAAGAAGTGACGATCATTCCAGGTGGCTGCTACTTGGCTCATGCCACTTAAATCTATGGACTTTAATGTTTTTATCTGTAAAACCTATGAATTCTAAGATTCGTGTAGGGAGTAAACAACAATTTACATAGAAAAGTGAGTTTATAGCATTTTTAACAAACTGTGTTACTGCAACCTGACTTTGAAAAGAAGAAGAGCGTCCATGAAAGGATATATGTATCAGATTTTTGTTTCTGAAGTGGGCATCTTCTCCCAATGCTCCATCTCAGCTTAATAAGTATCACCCAAAGAAATCAAACACGCCCTCAAAGAAGTAACCCCTACCCTGAAGCTTACTTATAAAAGCATTATTGAAAGACTCATTTTTGTGTACCTCTCACAATGACAAACCACAAGAGACTACACATGATTGTCAAAAAACAGAAATAAGAGATTTTTTTAAAAAGGACCAAACAAAGCTGTTAAGGTTACAGAAGTATACAGACATTGCTTAAAATACTGACTAGTTTATGAATTATGAGAGTAGGTTCTTTAAAGGACACCTTAACTCATACCACAGCAGAAGCCCTACACACTTCATTCACCACTGGGCTCTCCAGAGCTAGGCCAGAGCTACTTAAGAAATAAAATTATCTTGGGCTCCCTCTCTCTTATATACAACAATTCCTTTACATTTCAAGTTCGAATTTTTGCATGTTATTTTACATTTAAGCAAAAAACAAAGGTATACAAATCAATTAATGCAGAACACATAAAACCACACAAATTCACAGCTAGAAGTGTCCTCTGCTGACCCTCTCAAAAAGCATAAGCAACACAGTATTGCAGAGCTAATAATCACTGTAAAGACTAAGCTACTAAGCAGTTAGTTCAGTGTTCTCTAAAGCTGGTAACACACTGACTCCTGACTAGCCTTTATCTCCTTGAACACATCAAAGCCCCCTTGTCCCAATTACACTGAATAAGCCGATCCTAATTCATTGACCATAAATCTTTACAGAAAATTATTATTGGTACCTTTTTCTCTTCTAGCTCTGCTTTTAAAGATCCCAGCTCTTCCTGACATTTCTGCAGGGGAGAAATTTTTTGAAGCATCTCTTCCACTTGGTGATGCAGAGTACTATTCTCTCTAAAGACAATGAATTAACATTATTACAGAAAAGTATCTATAAGGAATTATTAAATATATGTGCTTATAATTTCAGATTTCTAACTTGGAACAAAAAAAAAGGATGAAAAAATCTTTTTAAATGCATTCCTCTCTACACCAACATGATCTTCACATTGCCTTTATTTCTTAGGCATAGTATTTTTTTTTTCTTTTCTTTTTTTTTTTGTTAGTCAGGGTCTCACTCTGTTGCCTGGGCTGGAATATAATGGCTGGAGTATAGTATGTACTATTAGTATGTACTATATTAGTATACAGTATGTACCATATAGTATGTACTACAGTATGTACATACATACACGGCTCACTGCAGCCTCGACCTCCCAGGCTTAAATGATATTCCTGCCTCAGCCTCTGAAGTAGCTGGGACTACAGGTATGTGCCACCACACCTGGCTAATTGAAAAAAATTTTTTTTAATAGTAAAAAAATTTTACCATTAAGTAGTACTATTTACTATTTGAGGGCCACCACACCTGGCTAATTAAAAAAAATTAATAGTATAAAAATTTTACTATTAAATAGTACTATTTACTATTTAATATATACTATTAAATAGTACTATTACTATTCTTATAATGTGGCCTCCCAAAGTGGTGGGATTATGGGCATGAGCTACTGCGTCCAGCCTAGTAATCTATTTTTGATAAAAGTCTACTAAAAAGCCCTGTGAGAAACAAGTAAAATAGATTCTTAATTTGCTTAAGAATACTTTACAGTAAAATCACCCAAACAACCTGGCTGAGAGTCTGGCTATTCCAATCTTGAGTCTTGAGTTAATACCCATATATTCAACTCAAGTGACAGGCAATTTTATGGCTTAGTTTATAACCACGTTTCGTCTTCTACTGGGTGATGAATCCAAGCAGAGAATGAAACATTGCCAAAATTTTGTGTAGGCCTATTTTCAATTGTTTAAAGTAACAGAAGATAAACAACCACATTAAATAGTGCAAACCAGGTAAACAACAGTTAATTTGACAGCAATAAGCTTCACTTCAATGGCAATGCAGTCAGTAAAAGTTACTGAAAAGTGAAGCACCAAGTTGTAATTTAAGACCTTAGTAACAAATTCATTTGAAAAATTTAATAGTAGGAAAACTCAAGTCTTCTTTTATTGTGAGCATCAAAGCAGCATTCTGTATTATGAGTCAATCCGATGTACATTTTGCTCAAAGCTGCTTAAAAATCTGCTCTAATAAATGTCTATCTCAGATCAACTACTCAAATAGGTGGTATCATAAACTATGAAAACAGGTTAGCTCACCTTCTTGCAAACTGCAGCTGTAAAACTTATTAAAGAAAACTCTGAGAATTTTATCTTCTGATTCTTGTCTGGAGATAAAACTCATTTTACAATTATTTTTAATAATTTGTGTTCAACATATATACAGGCAAGATCATAAATACTAGAAAACTATATTCAAAATGAGATCTATAACACAGCGGTAAGTCATCTTACTGAGTTACTTCCATTTACCATAATAACATGTATCAAAAGTAAAAATATGTTTCTCTAAATAGAGTTCTGTGAATAAATGTATGATTAGAATTAAAAGAATACAGACAAAGCAATATGCAACTAACAGAAAATACCATGATTTCTCTATATAGCGGAATCCCCAAACCTGTCCTTCATTTTTCAAATAGTGCAGAGAATAATTTCAGCAAAAAGTTATGTGCTTACAAAAACCATACATAATCATACTTTTTAATTAGAAAACAGATCATAAAATCTACATAAACTCTCATTTTTTACAATTTATGTAATTTGATAACCTTATTTTACCATCTCATAAAGCCAGTAAAATATTCTAAGATAGCAAAAAACAATTCCTTTTTGTTTCATCTCCTAGGAATTCCTGTATTTATATCACAATATAGCACATGTATGTTCATAAAAACATGTCTGCATCCTACTCTATTAGAATGTAAGCTTCTGAAAGTTTCTGAAGGTCAAGAACTATATTTTATTCATCCTAAATTACAGTAATCTTTTCAAAACAGGAAAATTTAAAAAATACCTGATGAAATAAAATACATTTCTTGCCATTTAGAAAGAGGTGATAATAAAGTAGTAAGAATTACACAAAAGAGCTGAAATATTGAATTATCATAGTGCAGTTATTGAAGAAATAACTTTCCTACCTTGAAAAAAATGGGAAAATGTACTGCTACTTTAGTAGCAAAAGGAACCAAATTATATTTTTAAAAGCCATGTTAAATCTATGACATTGGTACTTCAAGTTGCAGAGCAAACAACTGCATATTTGAGGTACAACAAATGCATATGGAGCAAATGTGAAACTTTTTTTGATGTATCTATCTGTAGCTGACAATGAAGCCAAATATCATACCACAGAATGAACCTCTGAAATCCAGGAATAATTAAAAGTTTTATCCATTAAAAAAGAATTCTCATAATTTCTGTTTAAAAATATTTCTGGTCAAACTCTAGAAAAGTAAAACAATTATTTCTCTGCTAGGTTTCATGTGTAAGTTACCTCAAAGAGTGTGCATATTTTTTCCAGGAATGATATAATGAACACATACTCTCCTAATACTGGAACTGCCCATCTATTTCCCTATTTAGCTATCTAAAAGTTGTAATAATTGTTTCCATACACCTTTCACTAACAATTGAAGGTATTATTCCTGCCATAATATGCATGTATAGTTAAATGGACTGATGGTTTTAACAAATAAGGCACGTGAGATTTCCAATGACCTTTATTTTTTAATGTAAAAATTCAGATACTAAAAATAAATCTAAAAGATATCTCTTAATTTTACGATTTTCACACAAATTAGAAATGATGATGATATGGTCTGGCTCTGTCCCCAACCAAAATCTCATCTTGAATTGTAAACCGAGTTGTGATCCCCAGGTGCTGGGGTGGAACTTTGTGGGAGGTGATTAGATCATGGGGGCAGTCCCCACCGTGCTGTTCTCCTGATAATGAGTGAGTTCTCATGAGAGCTGATGGTTTTATAAGGGGCTTTTCCGCACTTCGCTCTGCACATCTCTCTCCTGCCACCATGTGAAGAAGGATGTGTTTGCTTCCCCTTCTGCCATGATTCTAAGTTTCCTGAGGCCTCCCAGCCATGCAGAACTCTTAGGTCAATTAAATCTCTTTCCTTAACACATTACCCAGTCTCGGGCAGTCCTTTATAGCAGCATGAGAATCAACTAGTACAGATGGTACCAACACAAATAAATAAATAACTGGTGATGACATGTAAGTTCAGGTATGACAGAAATAATATTGAAGCAGGCCTCAAGTTATTGCCAAAGCTGAACAGCTGAATCTGTCCTGACATCAAATATGAAGCTAAATTTCAGGGACTCCCTAAAGGAATACATATGTTAACTTTTATGAGAGAAACTTTATGTTTTTACAGGAAATATTTAAATCAAGGTGTCACCACTGCAAGACATGGAAGGATCAATTACACACATCTTTTTCCCACTGCTAAAAAAACAGCTGACCAGATGCTAACTCCACAACTGAGCTCATTAAATGGCTATTGAACAAATGGTGACTATAAGGCCAAGAACTGTCTTCCGACTGCCCAAGAGCATTCGTGAATATACAGCAACACTATTTCTAAATGATTTTGGAGAGATATATATATTTACACACATTTCCCTGTAAATCACAAAAATAATTGATACAAGTCAATTGCCCAACATTCTGAATTTCCCATACTGTACTTCTTGCAGATTCAAAAGTAACATTCAGAAAGTATCACATTCAATTTCACATTATTCGTATACCTAAAAAACATGTTATATCCTCAGTACAAATTAAGAGAAACCCACCCACTAAAAAGCTTATGAGACGTTAAGAAAATCAGAATCAACAAGAAAAATAATCTACTCATTTTTAAAACTCATCATTAAACGTGGATTAAGAATAAAAGGACTATCTGTTTACTGTGCTTGTGAGACATGCTCCCTGCTGAAACCTGTTAAGTACTATCTTCCAAAAGGCCTATGACGATCAATTCCCACATCTCTTTCAGGAATTATACATAAGTTAGTTCCAAAATTCAACGAAAGAAGCCGGTAAAAGGATATCATCACATTTCTTCTGATATTCTGTTAACAAATTACTGCAACAAAGAAAAGAAAAATTACGTTACCTTTTAACTTAGAAAATATACTATGTTAAAATTATGTTTCAAACCATGCAAGGCACCCTCTAGACTTCCTAGATTTCCTGAAACAAATGTATCCTAAATTAATGACTATATCACCTTAAATTTCTCAAAAGCATCACGTTGATATATAAGCCTTTTATTTAAAATCCTTTTGATCTGCGTAGTATCTTGGCTCATACATTCATGAGACTATTACAAAGCTGAAAACAAAAACATAGGAAATCTCACACCATGGCTATAAAATACTGTTAGGAGGTTTGAGGCCCAGCAGTAAAGCTAAGAAGGTTTCGAAGATAGAAAACAGATTTTTTAAAAAGTCCAGTTTAGTAAAAATAACTTCCTACTAACCCATGAGCTTTGTTTTAAAGGCCTGTGAACCTCTAACAAAAGGTTCAAGTCCCAAAGCTCACGGGGAATTTTATTATAATCAGCACCATGTAGGCCTCCAAAGGAGAAACTCTAGTGTTCAGTCCAGCCCTGGGGGCCTAAAAGCATGGCCTGCTTCAGCCAGTTTGTCAGGTTTACAAAGTTCTGCCAAACAACATGCAAATATACTTACTCTGTATTGATAATTTTTTGTTTCAAAGTAATTAATGCTTCAACATATTCATTCAAATTCTGAAAGAAAAAAAAAGCCACAGTCAGTTGTTTGTTTTTATCACATGCAATTACTTTAAATGTAATTATTGTCTGTAACATTATTTATCAAATCTAATAATTTTAATAATTACATAAACATAGAAATGTTAATGTATTACTTACATTGTGTAGAGCACAATCTGAGCCCATGCTGCCTCTCTCTAAACATGTTTCTTTATCTGAACGACAGTACTCCTTTAACAGCAAGGCAGTTAGTTGTAAATATGCTTTTACTTTGTACAATTCGTGACAGAGCTCAACAAATATTAACTATTTTTAGTTTGCTATTAATTATCAATCTTTACCCTGTATTGTTTCTGAAAGGATTTAAGGCTACCCCAAAAGATACATAAATTATAAAAAATACAACAACAAAAAAAAACATGGGGGAGATGAATAGAAATATTAAAATGGACTAAGATTAAGTGAAAAAATATATAAGGATCTAGGCCGGGCACAGTGGCTCATGCCTGTAATCCCAGCACTTTGGGAGGCCGAGGCAGGCGGATTATCTGAGGTCAGTAGTTCGAGACCAGCCTGGCCAACATGGTGAAACCCTGTCTCTACTAAAAATACAAAAATTAGCCAGGTGTGGTGGCGGGCACCTGTAATCCTAGCAATTCAGGAGGCTGAGGCAGGAGAATCACTTGATCCTGAGAGGCGGAGGTTGCAATGAGCTGAGATTATGCCACTACAGATCTCACCAGTGACAGAGTGAGATTCCGTCTCAAAAAATACATATATGTGTGTGTGTGTGTATATGTGTGTGTGTGTGTGTGTATATGCATCTATATTACATTTTAGGGACCAACCACAAATTTGGCTCTAAATTATTGCTATCAACCCAAAAGGAAAACATCCCTCATTACACTGTTGAAATAAATGTACCTAAGATTTTAAAATGAGCTAATTTTTTCTTTTCATTAGCTTCTTTCCTTTAATGTCTCCTTTTTCCATCACTAAATACTTCAGAAATAAGGACTTACTTTTTCCATCACTAAATACTTCAGAAATAAGGACTTACTTTTAAACATAACCACAACAGCCTTTCACAAGTAATAATTACACCAAGTAATAATTTGAAATTATCCAAACTATGTTCAATTTTAACTGATTATCCCAATAGTTTTCTAGATAATCCAAATGATTTTCATATTTACAGTAATATTTCCCTTGATGATAATGTCTGCCTTTTCTTCTCAGTTGTGTTATGTATCTGTTAAAACATCTACACATTAAAATAAAGTCAAATATATAGTTTCTTTTGTAATCTCACCATCTGTCAAAAATCACTTAGTGTGTTTTTAACTTTCAACTGTCAGAACTGCCACCGCATATATAAAATATATTTTTGGATGTACTCCATCTATCAAATTGCCGTTGAGGGAGGTTTAGGTCATTTTCCAGTCTTTACAGACAGCATGCCATGAATTTCCTTGCCCACTCCTTTGTCAGACAGTTCTATTTTTCCTGAGAATAAAGTCCAAATACTGGTTGGTACTGCTCGACCAGACTTACGTATTTCAGAGGTTTACACTGAAAAAGGTAAAGGATATAAACTGTCAATTCCCAGATTAAGAATCTGGAATAGACAACAGACATTTTTTTTAAAAAGGTATTCCACCATTTTCGTATCAGGAAATGCAAACTAAAACAACAAAAATTTACTTTTCGTCCTCTAGGCTAGACTGAAATAAACATATTGGTAAGGATTTAAGGAAAATAAAATTCATACTATGGGTGGTAGTATTTGAAGAGCATTTTGGCTGCATATGATAAAATCAAAACACGTACAGTAATAATTTTTTCTATTTTTCCTCTATGCATTCCTGAAGGATGTTTTCTACATCCTGGTTGGCTTTTATACCCAAGGTTAATTTGTTTTTACCACCAGCATGAGTACTACATTTATGTTGTTGTTTTTGCTATATTACATTTCCTAATTGGTTCTTGTGGGTAATTACTAATTTTTGTTTGTTGATTACAGTAAGACCTGCTCATTTTATAGCAATGTCACTTATAAACATATACACAAAAGATCTAAATACAATATATGCAAAGTAAATCCAGCAGTGCTGTAGATTCTCTTGGATGTGTTATGTGACTAGTTGCAACATTCACTGATAATTTTATCCTACCTTTACTCATGCTTACACTTCATTTGCCCTCTTTCCTGAACTGACTAAAGTTTCAGCACAATATTGAATAGTAGGAGTAATAACAGGTGTTTTTGTCTTAAAAGTTGGAATTAGTTAATTAAATTTGCTCTGTTCCAGGTTATTGGTTGATATCCTTTAATCATGTTATGAAACTTCTACACAGTCTGCTAAAAGATTTTCATGTATAGGTATCAAACTTCATCAAATAAATTTCTGCATCTATTTAGTTTCAATATGTATTTTTCTCCCTTTATTTATTAATTTCAGTGAACTACAATAGACTTTCTAATGATAAAGCAGCCTTACATTCCTGGGGATAAAAGTAATCGAATACTATGTTAACACTATTTAAACACAATGAGGATTCCATTCCCCAATATCCTACTTAGGTTTTTTTTTTCATCTATGTTCATAAGTGATATGCCTATACCATTTTTGCACTAAAATGAGTAGGATGCCTTTCCCTTGCTAAAAACTGTAAGGAGGCAGTAAACTAGGAACACCTCTCATACATGAACAACACTTTGCTAGGTACAGAATTGTTGGGTCACCATCTGTTAAGCGTTAAATCATGACCTGCACCACAAAAGACATGCTGAAGTCCTAACTCGTAGTATCTCAGAATGACCTTATTTAGCAATAGGGTCTTTACAGATATGATCAGGTTAAGATGAAGTCATACTGGACTAGACTGGGCCCTAATCCAGATTTGTGGTCAGACAGAGGGGATGCATGCGTTTGCTTTTATTTCCCTCCCTAAAACCAGCTAAAACTACAGTCAAAAAAAATTTTTTTTTCAAAAGGCAAAACCAACAAGGATGACAAGAGGATAAAAGACAAACGGAAACTAGAAAGCAAGACTCAAGAGTGCTGATTTAGCACCCAAGAAAGCCAGCAGTGGGGAAAAGTGAGAACCAACTCCATTTACACTGCAAAACTTCAACAAGCTTGAGAATCAGTAACATGGGTTCTTTTGAGACGAAGGTGAATGGGGATGGAACTAAAACAAGCACTAGTTGCAAACTTTCTCATGAGCATTTAATCCCAATCCCCAACCATCCACCATGCCTCAGAGAAATCGCTCCCCTGCAGCCAGCAGAAGGAGGTTTGCTTTTTGAAGGTCTCTGTAACACCACGGCCCCTTGGGGCAGGTGTACTATGTCAAAAGAACAGGGATTAAATAAACCTAAGCACAGTGGTCTAAGATTGGCTGCCTGTCTCTCTCCATTTGGCTTCCAAACAGTGTAGTCCTTCTGTCTTCTACGAAGAAGAATGGAAATACCTTCTTAGAGATAAGATCTAAAGGTAATGACACTGGATATTCTTCAATCAATAAATGGCCCAACCAGACTAGCCTGCCTTGACATTCAGGCAGAAGCCCCATATCCTCAGTGTATCCGCTACTCACTCTTTGCAAGGATTTCCGAACATGAGACAGACCTGCAATGTGAAAGAGGTTAAAACAAGCAAAAGCAACCCGAAGTAAACAAAAACTGAAAAGAAAACTTAAAAAATGTTTATTAAAAGGATGAGATAAATAATATATTTGTGAAACAAGTTATTTCTGAAAGGAATATTCAGAGCTCTTAAAATTGAAAAAAAAACTTAAAAATGAACACTCTAGAAAAACTAAAACTAAAAAACAATAACAAGTGTTGCTGATGATGTGGAGAAACTGAATACATTCCTCATACATTGCTGGTGGGAACATAAAATGGGGCAGCTGCTGCGGAAACTAGTTTTGCAGTTCCTCAAAATGTTAAATAGTTACCCAACGATCCAACCACCCCATTCCTAGGTATACACCCAAGAGAACTGAAAACAGAGTCCATGGCAAACTTACACACTGATATTTATAGCAGCACTATTCACACTAGCCAAAAAGTGAACATAAACTAAATGTCCATCAAAGGATGAATTGATTCACAAAATGTCACATATCCATACAACAGGAATTATTTGACAATGACAACAAACGAACGATACATGCTACAACATGGACCAACCTTGAAACATTATGTTAAGTGAAAAAAGCCAGTTACAAAAGTCCATGTATATTCTAGAATCTATTCATATGAATTTTCTGTAACAGAACCAAAAGTAATCCAGTGGTTGCCAGAGACTGGAAGAAGAGTGGAAAGACAGGAAATTACTAGTAATTAATACAGGGTTTCTTTGGGGAAGGTGGGGGATGAAAATGTTTTAGGACTATGTAGTGGTGATGTGAATTGCACTGAATTGCATACAATAAAAGGTTGAATTTTATATGTAAATTATATTTCAATAATGCTGTTATAGCTAAATGAAAACCAGGACAGCAAAAATGACAAAGACTCAAAATATTTGACCATAAAGTTAAAAAAAAAAAAAAGGACCCAGAAAATAAAATAAAAACCCAGACATAAGAAAGGAAAATAAATAAAAACAAATAGGGTATCAACAGAAGAGGCCCCACATACCCAACAACAAGAGTTCCACATAAAGAATAAGGCGAAGATGGAGACCTAATAAAAAAATAAAAATAAAAATATTGGTATTCAAGAACAGTTCCCAGAAGCAAACCTAGAAATTTCTAATTGAAATGGCCTGGAATATGGACTCAGACAGGATTCAAACCATGAAACAAGAACAAAAAATTGACCACTGGAGACAAAGCAAAGATCCTACAAGAATCCCAAGAGCAAAATAAAATGAATCAGGTGATACACAAAGAATCTGGAGCCAGAATGGCTTCAGACTTCAATAGCAACACTAAAAACTAGAGACCTAGAAAGCAAGCCTTTGAAATGACAAAGGGCAAGTAATTCCAAGATAAAATTCTATACAATAAATATTTTCAAATCTGCAAAGTCTCTACAAACTTACTTCCCAGACATCCTTTCTCAGGGGGTACTGAAAGATGTGAACATGGTCCTTCAGAACGGAGACGAAGGTGAAGAGAGCCCTCAGAATGCTGCTGTGTACCAGAGGAGAGCAGGCCCCAAAGCTCGAAGGGAGAAGAAAATCAAAGACTGAAAAACGAGTATTTATGCCAAACTGGAAGAGACTTGCAAGGGAAAGGAGTTATTTTTCGACATGTATTTAAACTATTATTTTTTCTAAAATAAAAGTGATTCTTCTTCCTTTTTCCTCCCATTCTCTTTTGAGTTCTTTGGCATCCTAGCTCAGCTTTCCCATGAGGCTTCCAGATGTCACTTTGACTTGTCAAGTACTTAGGGAGAGACACCAAAGAAACCTCAGGCTCCAGAGTCACAGCATCAGATTCACATTCCTATTCCACCACCACTTTCTGCTGAGTGACCTTGGGCACATTTAACCTCTCCGTTGCCTCGAAACTATTTCATCAGTTTCAGATGGAGAAACTGAAGCACAAAGAGTTTAAATAACTGGCATACTATCAGGATTAAATAGGATGCACCATATAAAGTGTTCAACCCAGTCCCTGGCATAGTAGTAAGCACTCACTAATATCTTCAGGATGAAAAACTGAATTAAAGATACAATCATTACCAGGGAAAACAAGAAACCATGCAGAAAACACCACAGCTTAGCTTCAAATAACACAGTCATAAAAATGTCAACTTCAAATACTGATCTCGTTGAAATCATGACTATACTGAACAAATGGAGAGAGAAGAGAGATGCTTAGGTATGGTGGAGTATGGGGCAGTAAGACAGCTGAATCCTCACCTCCCAAAGTCAGCAATGAGAGTCCACTACTTAACGACAGGCAAGTTCATTGTAAAACACACAGTGGAAGCAATTAAAAATGGTTCTCTCTTGGAAAGCAGGGATGAGTGGGACTGGGGGCTGCTGACTGTCTTAACAACTCTTGTATATCTATCTAGTTGCCTTTTTATATTTAACTGTGATAATAAAAAAAAATCACAAAACACCATTATAATGGGAAAACAAAAGATTTCTGTTATCCAATAGCATTCTAGTCTCTGACTAACATTATTTCCCAAGGCCCTGCTGCATATCAGCTCAAATTTGGTCAGATACTGTATTATCTGTGGTCAGATATTGTAATACTCTAATAAAACATTTTTTTTTCCTCCTGTCAGATTCAAATGTCATTTATGTTGGCTGAAACCAAGGCCTCTAAATAATGAACCTCTCAATTGTGAGAGTGAGCAGGGTATGCCTGGGTGAAGAGCGCTCAGGCTCTTCTGATCCACATTCATTCCTGCACAGGTCCAGCTACTATGGAAGAAATGAGGTTCAAGGTGTTCTTCCTCTCCAGGAGACACTAAGGGTTGTTTCCTTGATTATCGCTTTCTCCTAGCAGCCCTGCTCTCCCCTTCTAGAGCTTCTATTATACAGTCTATTGGAAAGTTCAGGCTTATTTTCAATTCTCTCCTCTTTTCTCTCATAACTACCATCTTTTGTTATGCTTTGCCTTCTGGGTGATTTTCTTAAGCTATACTTATTCACTAACACAATTCCCATAGCAGCCCACTCCCTTACTCAAGACTTTTTGATCCCCATTTACTTCTCCCCTCTAGTAGACAATTTTAACTTTATCCATACAATACCCTCCTGAACTGTTACTATGAATGCTGATGCTCATGCTTCCTTCCTTTCTTGGGAAAGTACAGTCACGCCTGGCTGAGCACTCAGGGCAAGGAGCAAGCTAGCAGGCCTACTGGCTGCGAAGACACGACAGAAGACATGGCCAATGCAGCCGGGAAAACGGTTACGCTAAGGCAGTAAATATATAGATAATATAGCAAACAAATAAATACAGATGATAACGGGATATGTAGTCTGCTCAAACACATCAGTAAATATGTGAGAGGACAGTTTCTTAACTTCAGCACTACTGACATCTTGGGCTAAAAGGAAGACAGCATGTTCGGCAGAATCCCTGGCCTCTACCAGCTGGCTGTAGCACTCCCCAAGCCCCAAGGTGTGTGTGGCAAACAATTAACACAGCAGGCCTGAAAACATGGTCCTTAGCAAGACCTGCTTGCAAGGCGGGCCATTGGCTGTCACCCGGGGACTCGGATTTCTGGAGGGTTCCTTCCCATCATTCCCCGAACTGATGGAAGTGGCTCATTATGTGTGGTTTATGCTCAACACCTGCTTTCCTTGTGGGAGTCTGGAATCTTGGTGCTTGCTAGGCAGAAGGTGCCTACAGGACCAGACCCCAATAAAAAACTCGGGCACTAGGTCCCTAATGAGATTCCCTAGCAGACAACACTTCACAAGTACGGTTACAACACGATACTGGAGCACTTAGGCATGTCCTGTGTGACTCCACTGGGAAACACTCTCAGAAGCTTGTGCCTGATTTCCCCAGACTTTGCCCCCTATGCCTTTTCCCTTTACTGATTTCACTCTGTATCGTTTCCCTATAAGAAACCACAGCCATGAGTATATCTATATGCTAAGTCCTGTGAGTACTGAACCTGAGTATGGTCCTAGGGACTCCAACACTGACAACCCAAAATGTCTTCAGAAGTTGTAAAAACGTTCGCTGAGGAATGCAAGGCTCTGCTGCTTAAACTTCACAAACATGAAAGACAAAGACTAAATGAAGAAGGCTGAAGAGACATGACAATAAAATATAACACATATTCCTGACATGACTTTTGAATAAGAAAGCAAAAAGCCACTCCCAGGTCAGCAAGCAAAATCTGAATAGGTCTACAGCTACACCAATGTTACTATCCTGATTTGAAGGGGTGTAGCGTAATTATGTCGGAAAAAGTTCATATTTGGAGGAAGTATACCTTGGAGCATGTACGGGAGACAAAGTGTATGTGTGCACACAATGATGACGCAAATGCAGTAACATGTTAACAATTTGTGAATTTGAGAACATCAGGGTGATTTGTATCATTCTGGCAACTTTCTTGTAAGTCTGAAATTATTTCAAAATAAATTATTTTTAAACATCACACTACTCACACTTACTGTTTTGCTGGAAGAGATCTGGCTAATTACTCAGCATGACTCCTCTCTGATAAACCACTTCTTCCTGGTGTGCTTGCTGTTTATTAACTGCTCTTATTTAAAATCAAAGCCTACAGTGATCTCTAGCAGAGATGACTGCGTCTTCTCACCTGTTAGAACCTCTGGCACAGTGTGGACTGGAACAGGGCGACAAGGCAGGAATGTCCACCTCTCTCTAACTGTGCCTCAACCACACCCACCCACCAAACCCAAGCAGAGTGGCTTCTGGGTGCTGGGAAGGCAAACCCCAGTCTCTACAGCCCCACCTCAGTTATCCCCACCTCTACTCTGTGCTTCATCTGTCATCAACTACTTTCTCCCCTCCAAGCCTCGGCACAACCTGTTCTGTCTACAACACTCTCCCTCCATCTTTTCCCTCTTAGTTAACTGCAAACCATCTTTCGGACCTCAATTTAGATTCACTTTTATGAAGCCTTCAGAGAGGTGGCACAATTCCTATATGGCTATCCCTGCTACATGCTCCCAGAGTACCTCATATGTCCCTTACCATAATATTTATATTACACATAAACTGTGGTTGCTTTTCTACTTAACTGTAACCTCAACTAGAATGAGCTCCATGCCTCTTCTGTTCATGATTATATTCTGAAACACAGCATAGCATCACATATACACCGACGCTCAATAAATGTGTTTGGTAAATGAATGAATTACAATTTTGTGAGCATTCCCTGTAACAGAGCCATTTATAAATCAATAGGTCTGGAATAAAATGTTTCAAGTTCCAAACGACACTTAAATCACTAGCAATTATCAGTGGGAGTCCAGCACAAGTTTATGGATAGGCTCAAATCTGTACCAAGGACAACCATACACCAAACTCACTGAATCTAATCTATATACATGAAATGAACAACATAATCGTGTTTCAAACGCTCATCTGGATCCCCAGGAGAATCCGATGGTTTTGCACTGCAGTGAAGTCAGCAGATACGGGCATCTCCTTCACCAGAATAAAGTGCCTATGTCAGCTTCACTAGCTTGACTAAAATACACAACTTAAGATTTACTTAATCATACGTAATACATAATATGACCAGAGTGAGGACCCACATTATCTGACTGCCAAAGTTCTGCAACCCACGTGGGCATTGGGCTATGGATCAGCAATGAACTACTGTAATTAATGGGAGTAACAAAACAGATATGAAGTAATTTGTGAGACTACGAACAAAAGGCACAGAAAACGCAGTCTATCTATACACTTCTGAATCAAATAATGATCTCTGCAAATGTACTGTTATTTCTTCAACAACTAAAGAAAAAAAGGACAGGGAGGATTAAGAAATGAAAGGAAGATTTTCAGTGCAAGCAAACCACTATTCAAGACAGAGGCAAGTTAGCCTAACATTACAGTTCAAAACAAAGTCACAACACCAAAACCATACCTAGTTGCAACCCCTCAATCCATCCTGCATACCACTAACTGTTACTTCTACTACAAGCACTGTCCTAATGTAACTATGCAAAAACCTTCACCATCCCGTAATACTGACAGAAATAAGTACGATAATTTATGATAGTTACCATTCAAGGTTCTCTATAAACTGCCAGGAACCTAGTTTTCTAGACTCACTTTGCACAACTACAGAATTCCTCCGGAGACTCCACTCATAACTTTCCCCTAAAAAGGTGATCCAATTCCAGGCCACAGAAAATCCAAATGCAAGTGTTCTGACCTAGAGAAGAGCTCTGTAAACTAAGGCCCTACGCCAGCGTTTACAGTTTCAATGGAACACAGGCATACTCATTTCTTTATGAATTGTCTACAGATGCTTTCACATGAAAATGGCAGCGCTGAGCAGTTCTGAACAAGCCCCCGAAGCCTAAATACTTGTGATCTTGCCCCTTACAGAAAAAGTCTGCAGACCCCTGGATCTAGGATTACCCTTACTGATGTCTTGAGAACCCACAGCGGGAATGTTGCAAGGGTGGAAGAAAGGAGATTCAATCTCGAGGCCATAGATTTGAGTAGTTCACACCACGGTGGAAGCAGTGGAGATGTCAAAAAGCGGGTGAATTATGAAGGTAGAGCAGACAGAATCTGATAAACTGGATACAGGTTGTGAGAAAAAAGAGCTGCACCAAGGATGTCATCTAGTTTCTGGCCTAAGCAACCAGAAGGATACAGTTGCTAAATTTAACCAGAACAGATCCATGACCGAAAAGCACAATTCACATCAGTAGTTCTTCTGCACAAAAGCCTCCAATGACTCACCATTTCCATCAGAGAAACCCAAATCCCAACAATGGTCTACAGGAGCCCACACAATCAGGCCCTCCTCCTACCTTCCTGACTCCCAGCATTCACTCCGCTCCAGCTTCACTGGCTTTCTGGCTCTTCCCAAGCACACCAAGCCAGCTCCTGCTACAATTCTTCACATCTGATGTTTCCACTGTATGGGAGACTTTACTTCCAAGATTTCAACAGAGCTTATTCTCTCAGCTTTGCTCCAATATAAACGTTCCAGGACTCCCTACTTAAATTCCAACAGCCACTGGCCTAGTCCCCACCCATTCATTCCCTCCCCATCTCCGTTCAATTCATCAACAACGTTTTCCTTACCCTCTAACATAACTCATTTGTTTCATTTATCCTGCCACCCTGCTAAAATGGAAGCTCCAAGAGATCAAGAATTTTTGTCTTTTTCTCCCCCAATGCCATATGTGCAGTGTCTAAAATACAGCAGGTGATCAATAAATATTTGTTGAGTGAATTGGCTCAAATAATAAATACAATGTATTAAATATTCGGGAGAACTGCAATCACGTTCCTGGGGTGGGGGGGGGCGGGGCGCGTTATAAGATACCTACACAATGCAGCTCAGTGAAGGCAATGATCTTACTATTAGTTCTCCTTCTACTCACAAAAGCAGCACATTTCCTTCCTCCCCTCCCCTCAACACTTAAAATGTTTGCAATCACTTCACAGATACTGCACTTTAAATGGAAACCAAGTTTCTCGGCATGGCCTAAGCCTGCACTCCCTTCCGGTCACATCAACCATCTTCCGTCAGCACTGTGCTCATGCCAACCATACCATGTTGTGCTCATCAAAGACACCCTGCTCTTTCTCACCACAGGAACCTTTCCACCTGTTAATCCCTCTATCCAGAAAGCCTCTCCCACATCTCTTCTGACAGCCTGATCCTTCTCATTATTCAAGTATCTAAAAGTTACTGACTCAAAAATACCCTGACTACCCTAGCTGAGAGACAAGACCAATATTCCAACATCCTCCTTTATTTTCTAACACCTAAAATCTTCTAAGGCCTTATTCACACACACGCATATTACTTATGAGAGATCCTATTTTGTTCACCACAATGTCTGTAGTTCCTAGAACACTAGGCAGAGTAGGTGATGAGGTGCTGGTGAGTTCCGTTTTATCACTGAAACCGCGATAGTAGGAAGTTAAAAGAGACCCCCGACATCAGGCAGCTAGGAGAGTCGTGGGAAATGAGGGGGACTATTTCCCTAGCACCACCCCATAAGATCTGGAGCCATACTCCAGCAATTCTCCCTTATGTCACTATAAAGAAGAGCCCACGCCGCTGTTAGAAACTTCCAGGCTCTGCATGTCTTTAATAAACTACTTTTATCAAACAACTGACAAGCTACTTGGCCAATTACTTGGCTTGCTTTTTAAAATATTAGCCTCGGGATGGCACATCTGATATAAGCTGAAATGCCTCCCTGGACTCTTCGAGTCTAATGACTCAGACAACCCACATGTCACGTAAGATTCTGCCTCCAAACAACAAACACTCAAGATGGGCCAGAAGACCAAAGCGTTATCCTCAGGGAGATGATTGCCCTCGGCGTTTCACCTGTCCCTCACTGACCTAGGGGGTCAGCCCCAGGCCGCGCTGAGGCCGGGTAGGGAAGGTGGGGGCCCTCCAGAACTCGCTCGCTCCACCCCCACCGTTACACCAGCGCATTCCAGTCAATGAACTCTGGGTTTCAATTCTAAATAACGCAATGGAAGCCGTCCCCAAAACTCAGGTAGGAAAAAGGCAGCAGGGAGACGAGCGAGCATGAGCTTCGGTCGGGAAGAGAGAGCAGCGCACTGAGGCACAGTCCGCGCGGCCGGACCCCACATCCCTGCGCTCCAGGCCGGCCGGGCCCAGTCGCCCCACGCGCCCGCGGCCCCGGGAGGTGCCACACCTGCTGCAGAGAGGCGCAGCCCTGACATCGCGACAGGTCCGCCGCCGTCCCGGGCGCCGCCGAATGGGTCTCGCCCGGCATCATGGTGCCGCCGCCGGGCCCGGTGGGCACGCACGCCTCAGGGGCCCGCGGCGTCGGCCCCGTCCTGTCTCTGCTGATGCCGCCGGGGCCGCCGCCTGCCAGGCCGCTTCCCGCCAGGTCCGGGCGGGTCCATCCGTGCACAGAGGTCCCCGTGGGGCTAGCGAAAGGCTCTCCGAGCCAGAGCTGCCTCAGGCACTAAAAAGAAACGCTACCCGGCGCGGCCCCCGAGCGCGACGCAGTCCAGTCAGGGCCCCGCCCCGCCCTGGCTCACCCCGCCCCTCCATAGGGCGCGGGACTGCCTAAGGCGCTGCCTGAGCAACACCGGGAGAGGAGCTGTGCGATGCGGCGGGGGAAACCCCTGCAGAGGAGCAGCCAAGAGGAGTGGAGGGATCGAAGGTGCATTCCTTCCACTGTTGAGGGTCGACCCTTTATTGCCAGCTTGCTGTACGACAGGCTTTCCATAGACACCTAAAGGCCTCCGCTCTGTGGGCGGTGACCCGCCCGTGACGTAAGCTCTAGACGCCTGAGAAGTGGGAGGACCCCGCGTCCAGGACAGGAAAGTGCGTGATTTACAACTAGAGGGACAGGCGCTGTCCCGGGACCCGTCCTGGGCCAGGGAGCAGGAGAGGGAGGGACTACAGTTCCCGACTTGCCGCGGGGCGGGCGGAGATCGTGCACTTTACCAGTGCGCTTCGGCGCCAGTTGCATGGCCTTGGCAGCCAGTGGCGGCTCTCCTCCTGTAACAGTCCCCTTGTCTTCCGACCTCTCGCTCTTAGGTTACGTGTCCTTGCCGGTCGCCGCGGCAGCCCCTAATGCCCGAGCGGAGGGTTCCCAGGCCCAGCTGTGGGCGCCACCGCCCACCATGCGCCAAGCCCAGAGCCTGGTTGAATCCTTCGCCACCCTGTCCATCCATTTGGCCATTATCCTGCCACCTCCAAATCCTGTTTTTGACACCTCGGGAGAGAGGGAAAGTGGAAAGAAAAAGGAATAAACTCCTCGTGGCCATAGTTAGTGGGTAAATTCAGATCTCGTTTGAACCGAGGTTTTTCAGAATTGTCTTTTTAGTATTCACAGCTTGTCACCATCAGTACCTTGTTGAGAAGCCTCTCGCAAACTCCATCGTGTGGTTATAAAATCCAAATTCCTTATAAAGTCCAAATTCAAGAGGAGGAGTGCATGTTTAGTTAAGTTACTGTCTAGACCTTACCAGCCAATTTCTATCTCTTCAGTATGGAAATTGCAACTGAAAACACTCCTTCCAAAAAAAGCAGTCTGCATTTTTCTCTTCTCCAAATTTAGCACCCCTGACCTTGCTTACACACTCTGGATACCACCTGCTGTGGAATGACGGAGTGGCGGAAGCAGACATCCAGCGATAGTTAGATTTCCTGACGTTGACATCCAAGCAAGAAAGGCGTGTACCTGAGGACCTGCCCGTGGTAGAAGTCTCAGCTTTTCTCAGAGACAGGTAGGCAGAAAACAAGGGTAAGGTTAAAAAAGAAGAGGGAAGTGAGCAGATCCACAGCGGGACGCAGCTGTACAATGGAAGACAGACCATGTGACCCATTAAGGAAAGGGGCTGCAGGTATTAGAGAGAGACATGTAGGGATCATGATCGTTCTGGTGCTAGCGTCTGATCCCAGACAAATTTATCTTCACCATTACTTCGCTTTTATGTACGGTTACTTAAATGAGTGTTTTTCCAAAGTACCTTACTGGAGAAGACACCAGCTCTCTCTCCCTGTAAACCATCCACCCACAGCCATGACGCGCTTTTATGATTAGGGGCCCTTGGAATTCTCACTGCTGCCTCCCTGTCTGTGCACCCTTGCGAGTGTTTTCCCTCACCTGGAACACACTTCCTTCCAGCTCTAGGTGTGCAAAGCCTACCTGCTCTTCCAGTTTCCGTGGTTTACCTCCACAACCCCAAGGATCTCCAACCTTTTTTTGCCCTTTAGCACGGAGTAACTTTTAGTAACACCACATTTTGAGTTGGATGAGAGTGATTTTTATGTCTTAGAGATGAGTCTTCCCTTTAAATGCTGCAAAGTGCTGCATAGTAGATGTCAAATGAATGTCAGAAGGAATCAAATTTACCGCAAATAATTGAAGGTACGAAGTAACAAATATTTCCCTTCAAAAATGTTAATAAAAGTGTATTTTCTCCTGCCTTTCTCAAAGCCAGTTCTCAAGACATCTAATGAAAACAAGTCTTGTTTATGTAATGCAGGGATAGGCAGACTCTGAAGAGCCACATGGTAAATATTTTAGGCTTTGTAAGTCACCCAGGTCTGTGCCACCTATTTGTCATCTTCTGTTTATTTAAGAAACTTAAAAATGTAAAAGTCATTCTTAGCATGCAGGTTGTACAAAAACAGGGTGATTATTGGTCATAATGAAAATTTAGTAGGCCGCTAATTGAGGAATGGTCAGAATTACATTTTTTCTCTTTCCTGCATGATGGGCCACACCTGTTTTTTCATCATGATGGAAACAAGCAAATGTCTATACTGCAGCAAGTGGTGAATGATGGCTTCGGAACCACACATCTGTCTTTAAATTCTTAAGCAAATGACCTATTTGTGCTGGTGTTTCCTTACAGAAAAACAACTGTAATTTAAGTGAAAGTGACAAGGATGGGAACCCTATAGGATTCACCAGACAAAGAGTAGTTATCAATAATTTATTGATGATGATATCCGTTTTTGGAAAGGAGATAAATATATCTTCAGCTTACTCATAGGAAAAAGATGGTTTGCTTTTTCTTTAAAAGCATTTTTCCTGTCCAACTTCCAAGATGAACTTGTTGTTTTTCTGCCAGAGAAACCCTAAGACCCAGAGGAATGTCTGCATTCCAGACTCTGGTCTTGGGATTCCCTGTGCCTGTCGAATCCAGCCAGCTGTTCAGAGGATCCAACTCAGAAAGTCTCAATTCTTACCCCACACATTCATTACCTCTCAGATACTTGGTATCTGCTTAAAACAAAAGCTCTGGAATTAGCATCATTGCGAGGTAACTCTTGATTTAGTTTATTAACATATACCTCTGCTGAAATGGCTAACAGATATGGTCTAGAAACCAGGGAGAACTCAAAATGGAAAGCCATCTGTTCTTTGGAAGTTCAAGGCTATGCTTTTATTTGATGCATTTAACCATAAGAAAAATGAACTATATGTTCATTTTTTCTTTTAAAAGCTGGAGAGATGTTTGATGGAATTGTTTGTGACTGACAGTGTGTTATTCAATGATATGATCTGATTATTAGGTATTAATTTCCAGGCCTGTGATGTAATGCTACCATATGCCCACAAGATGTCTGTCTTTCCCTGTGTGTTTTCCACATAAATAGAATTTCCAACACTATTAGGACATAACCAAACCTTCTTGCCAAAGGGAAAGGCCATCCTCTGGGTTATCCTGGGGGGGAAGGCATCTTGTAGGAACCACCTTAGTATCCACCCACATGCATTCCACCAGGCGTAGTCCTAAGCTGTCTTTGCTCCAGTTTTTCTCAATATTCCAGGTTATAGTGGTGGGATTTCGACCTGTCCCCAGACATCGGCAATTTGCTCACAGCCTCCGCACTTACCCTCGAAGTGATTCGAAGCCAGAGGGTAAACATGTTGCTTCTTCCTGAAACACTGATTTTACTTAGAAACCGTACAAAAACAACTTAGTTTTGAAACAATTAGTTTGAAATAGAATGCAAAACTGATATGATTATTAAGCAAAATTTTCTTCAACCTGAGAAAGTGGATTGAGAAATGTAAAAAAAAAAAAAAAAAAAAAAGCAACATTTGAAAGGACTTTCACAACTTTCACGCCGCAGTCGCCCCCTGTAAAGGAGGACAAGCCCGCTCTGCCTTGCGGGTTTGTGAACACCTGGCAGCTGTAACAGTTGGTCACATGAGAAGCTTCCTGTAGCTTCCGGGATCGGAGGAAGAAGAAGGCAGGTGCTCAGAGGTGACCGCATGTGTTGAGGAGGGGATTCTCTGTGGAGCAGTGGGCAGGGGCATGTCCCACCTCCCAGGAGGAATGGGAAAGGGAGGGGCAGGTTTCCCCTTCACCTGAGGCCGGTGAGGGGTCTCCTTGGTTTCTAGACCTCACCTAGTAGCCATTTCAGGGGATGCATATGCTAATAAATTAAATCAACAGCTGCCTCTCGATGGTGCTGCGTTCCAGAGCTTTTGTTTTAAGCAGTGCCCCACAAAGTGGAGCACTCAGAGTCAGACACTACGTGCCCTAGAGTGGTTCCGAGGGAACCGTGGGACAGCTCCAGGAGATGGGTTGGAGGTGACTGAGCTGCATGCTCACCAGCACTGGGATGAGCAGGGGTTCTCGTACTGGGTACGGCGGGCAGTTCAGTGGGAGCTGGGAGGAAAACAAGGCTGAGGCAAAGTGAGCAGCCAGAAGGGAGCAGCCAGAAATAAAACTTTGCTGTTCTATCCGCCATTCAAAGAACTGTAGCTGGATATCCACAGCTGAAAAGTCCTCCCTTTGAACTGTATCCACACAGCACCAGTGGCAGAAGATGACAGTCACTCGGCTTGGCATGCAGGTGGCACCCCCTGGCCATCCCAGGCAGTAAATCCAACCAGTTCTCCAAGCTTCATTCACGTCCAGTTTCTCTGGGAAATGTCCTTGAGAGTGTTTTGAATATCAAACTTTTTTGGTTTTTTTGGTATCATTCTTGGTCCTTCCCTTTTTTACCCTTTGTCTCCTCCCTACATATAAGCAGCATGAGTTCCATTGGTAAGATGGCTGTCTGCCTGTCCCACCACAGCCATCATGGTCACTGCCATCCCTGGCAGTTGGTTCTCTCCTGGGTCCTGTGAGGAGCATCTCCCTGCAGCACACTGCCTGCGTGTGCCCCTGTTCTCCCACTGGCTAGGGCTGAAAACTGGGGAGGCTGTCCGACTCCTCTTCACTCCCACACCCTGTCACAGGGTCAGCCAGACATAGTCAGCACATGTGCGACTCCCAGCACCTCTCACTGTGTGCGTCATCCTCCCCAGTGCTTGTGCCCTGACATCTGTCCCAGTGGGCAGAACCCACTCTACTTACTGTCATGTCCCCAACACCCAGACCATGTCACCTACACATCAGTTACCAAGAAATGATTGCTGAATCAGTGAGCTGAGTGAATTAATAAATTAATGTGTTAAACAGCTGATATCTGGATAAAAGTATAACCCAGCGAGGTTAAAACCAAGAGCTGCAGCAATCGTGCTCCTTGGTCTTTACCCAGATGAGCTGAAACTTAACATCACATACAATCCTGCACATGAGTATTTAAGCAGCTTTTTTCAGAATTGTCAAAACGTAAGAAACCAAGATATTCCTTTAGTAGGTGAATGGATAAATCAACTATGATGCATACAGACCGTATTAGTCTATTCTCACATTGCTGTAAAGAACTGCCCAAGACTGGGTAATTTATAAAGGAAAGAGGTTTAATTGACTCACAGTTCCACAGGACTGGGGAGGCCTCAGGAAACTTACAACAGTGGAGGAAGGGGGAAGCAAACATGCCCTTCTTCACATGGTGGTAGGAAAGAGAAGTGTGGAACAAATAGGGGAAAAGCTCCTTATAAAACTATCAGATCTTGTGTGAACTCACAATCATGAGAACAGCAACATGGGGGTAATCGCCCCCATGATTCAATTACCTCCCGCTGGGTCCTTCCCACAACACATGGGGATTATGTGAGCTACAATTCAAGATGAGGTTTGGGTGGGGACACATTCAAACCATATCACAGACCGTAGAATATTATTCAGTTCCAAAAAAATAAATGAGCTCTCAAGTCATGAAAAGTCATGGGGAAACCTTAAATGAACATTACTAAGGGAAAGAAGCCAACCTGAAAAAGGCTATATGCTGTATCATTCCAACTATATGGCATTCTAGAAAAGCGAAAGTGATAGAGACATTAAAAAAAGTGATTTCCTTGGTTTGAGATGGGGAGGGAGTGATGAATAGGCAGAAGGATTTTTAGGGCAGTGAAAGTATTCTATATATAGTAGGGGTGGATACATGTCATACATTTGTCAAAATTTCTAAAATGTCCAACACTGAGTGAACCCCAAGGTAAACTATGAACTTTGGTGTGACACACAACAATGTGTCAGTGTAAACTCATTGGTTATAACAGACGTACCACTACGAGTGTGGTGTTGATAGTGGAGGAGGCTGTGCATGCATGGGGGCAGGTGGTGTATGAGAACTCTGTCCTTTCTTCTTGATTTTGCTGTGAAAGTAAAACTGCTCTAAAAAATAAAGTCTCTGGAGAAAAAAGCAATGACAAAAACCAAGAGCAAACTCCCAGGCAGTGAGAGTAATGACAGGAAGTCTCCCTATCTGGAGTGAATGTGGCATGTTAAAGCATAGGAAGTCAGCACAGGGAACCCAGACTATAGTGAACAAGGGGCCAGTTGAAATTGATTTACTTGAGAGGAGGGGCTAGACACAGGCCAGATCATATAGGGTCTTGTGAGCCAGGGTAGAAAAGTTTTAGATCTTTGAAGAGGTTTAAGAAGTGGAGTGGCATAATCTGATTTACTTTAAACATATTTCATACTACCTCTCATGGGAGATGGACTGGACAAGGCGTCAGAAGAAGCCGGGACACCAGGGACCAGGCTGTGATCCAGGGCACAGAGGATGGAGGCATGGCTGCAGTCCTGGCAGTGGAGTTAGATGGAAATAGAAGGAGTGAGGATCCCAAATTGTATTCCAAAGAGGTTGTACTACATCCTACGAGCAGTATATATGAGTGTCCCAATTCCTCCCCTTCTTTGCCAACACTAGATATAATCAGTCTCTTAATTTTAGCCAATTTAATATGAGTGTAGTAGTAATACTTCTTCTGTATTTCCTTAATGCACATTTCCTCAATTTGCTTTTCTTTTTAATTAATTAACTTATTTTATTTTACTTTAAGTTCCGGGATACATGTGCAGAATGTGCAGGTTTGTTACGTAGGTATACTTGGGCTATGGCGGTTTGCTGCACACATCAACCCATCATTTAGATTTTAAGCCCCACATGCATTACGTGTTTGTTCTAATGGTCTCTGTCCCCTTGCCCCCCACCCCTGGTGTGTGTTGTTCCCCTCCCTGTGTCCATGTAGTCTCATTGTTCAACTCCCACTTAGGAATTAGAACATGTGATGTTTGGTTTTCTGTTCCTGTGTTAGTTTGCTGAGGATGATGGCTTCCAACTTCATCCATGTCCCTGCAAAGGACATGAACTCATTCTTTTTTATGGCTGCATAGTATTCCATAGTGTATGTGTACCACATTTTGTTTATCCAGTCTGTCATTGATGGGCATTTGGGTTGGTTCTATGCCTTTGCTATTGTAAATAGTGCTGCAATAAACATATGAGTGCATGTGTCTTTATAGTAGAATTATTTATATTCCTTTGTGTATAGATTGCTGGGTCAAATGGTATTTGTGGTTCTAGATCCTCGAGGAATCACCACACTGTCTTCCACAATGGTTGAACTAATTTACATTCCGACCAACAGTGTAAAAGCATTCCTATTCCTCCACAGCCTCACCAGCATCTGTTGTTTCTTGACTATTTAATAATCACCATTCTGACTGGCATGAGATGGTATGTCATAGTGGTTTTGATTTGCATTTCTCTAGTGATCAGTAACGATGAGCTTTTTTCCATATGTTTGTTGGCCACATAAATGTCTTCTTTTGAGAAGTGTCTGTTCATATCCTTCATCCACTTTTTGATGGGGTTGTTTGGTTTTTTTCTTGTAAATTTGTTTAAGTTCCTTGTAGATTCTGGATATTAGACCTTTGTCAGATGGGTAGATTGCAAAAAATTTCTCCCTTTCTGTAGATTGCCTGTTCACTATGATGCTAATTTCTTTTGCTGTGCAGAAGCTCTTTAGTTTAATTAGATCCCATTTGTTAATTTTAGCTTTTGTTGCAATTGCTTTCGGTGTTTTCATCATAAAGTCTTTGCCTATGCCTATGTCCGGAATGGTATTGTCTAGATTTTCTTCTAGGGTTTTTATGGTTTGAGGTTTTACATTTAAGTCTTTAATCTATCTTGAGTTAATTTTTGTATAAGGTGTAAGGAAGGGGTCCAATTTCAGTTTTCTGCATATAGCTAGCCAGTTTACCATTTATTAAATAGGGAATCCTTTCCCCATTGCTTGTTTTTGTCAGATTTGTTGACAATCAGATGGTTGTAGATGTGTGGTGTTAATTCTGAGGTCTCTGTTCTGTTCTATTGATCTATTTGTCTGTCTGGTACCAGTAGCTACTGTTTTGGTTACTGTAGTCTTGTAGTATAGTTTGAAGTCAGGTAGCGTGATGCCTCCAGCTTTGTTCTAATTGCTTAGGATTGTCTTCACTATATGGGCTCTTTTTGGGTTCCTTATGAAATTTAAAGCAGGTTTTTTTTTTTTTCTAATTCTGTGAAGAATGTCAATGGTAGCTTGATGGGAATAGGATTGAATCTATACATTAATTTGGGCATTATGGCCATTTTCACTATATTGATTCTTCCTATTCATGAGGATGGAATGTTTTTCCACTTGTGTGTGTCTTCTCTTATTTCCTTGAGCAGTGATTTGTAGTTCTCCTTGAAGGGGTCCTTCATGTCCCTTGTAAGCTGCATTCCTAGGTATTTTGTTCTCTTTGTAGCAAGTGTGAATGGGAGTTCATCCATGATTTTGCTCTCTGCTTGTCTCTTGTTGGTGTATAAGAATACTTGGGAGTTTTGTAAATGTTCAACATACACATATTAAATGATGCAAACATCCCACTTCTACATATTGACCCAGGAGAAATGAAGGCATCTGACTATATAAGACTTGTACTGGCTGGGCATGGTGGCTTATGCCTGTAATCCCAGCACTTTGGGAGGTCAAGGTAGGTGGATCATCAGAGATCAGGAGTTTAAGCCAGCCTAGCTAACATGGGAAAACCTCATCTCTACTAAAAATACAAAAACTAGAGGGGTTTGGTGGTGCGCACGTGTAGTCCCATTTACTCTGGAGACTGAGGCAGAAGAACTGCTTGAACCCAGGAGGCAGAAGTTGCAGTGAGCTGAGATCACACCACTGCACTCCAGCCTGGGTGACAGAGCAAGACTTCATCTCAAAAAAAAAAAGACGTATATAAATATTCATGGGAACCTTATTTGTAATAGCCAAAACTTGAAATCAAGCCAAATGTTAACTGGTGAATGGCTAAACAAATTGGTGAATGGCTAAACAAAAAAATGTTAACCGGTGAATGGCTAAGCAAACTGTGACATTCATTTTTTATTGTGGAATTGTATTGCATTCTATTGATAGTATGCAAAGAATTCCCCAATAAAAAAAGAATGAATTATTGATATATGTTACAAAATTATTGAATCTTATGCTGCATGAAAGAAGACAATAAAAAAGAGTACATACCATATGATTTCATTATGTAAAATTCTAAAAAATGCAAACTAATATGTAGTGACAGGAGGCATATGAGTGGTAGCCTGGGGATAGTAGGGAGAAGCAAGAAAGAGGGGTTACAGAAAGTCCCAAGGAAACTTTTGGGGATGATGATATGTTCATTATCTTAATTGTGGTGCTGATTTCATGGGCATATACATATATCAAAACTTATCGAGCTGTGCGCTTTAAATATGTGCAATTTATTATATGTCAATTATACTTTAATTAAAGATGTTAAATAGAAAGTAAATGCAGGCTAATGACAGGGAATTTCAAATAAAAGAACTGAAAAAAAGAAGAAGAAGAAGGAGTGAGGATTCATGCAGTTATTGTCGGCAAGGCGGTCATGGGGATTACATGTAGAATTCAGGAAAATAATTAGGAGCAACTCCTGAGATTCTAGCTTGAACAACTAGAAAGTAAGAGTACAGAAAGGGTGGGAGATTGTCATTCCTGAACTGGGAATAAAGAATCAGCTTTGGGCAGGAAATCGAGATGTGTTACTTCAAAGATACCTGTAACTGTAAGGAGATTGTTTGCTTTCTTTCTAGATTTAACAAAGAAAGATCACACAGATCTTACAGACATGGAGACTTGGAAGTTCAAGGTCTAGGGGCTGCATCTGGTGAGGGCCTTCTTGCTGGTAGGGACACTCTGTAGAGTTCCAAGGCAGTACAGAGCATCACGTGGTAGGGACTCATCAGAGATGGCCAAACTGGCTCTTAGTATAGACCTGCTCTTCTGATAACCAACCCATGCCCTCTATAACCCATTAGTCCAGGACTGGATTAATCCACTCACCTCTTAAAGACTCCACCTCTTTTTCTCTCTCTCTTTTTTTTTTTTTTTTTTTTGAGTTGGAGTTTCACTCTTGTCACCCAGGCTGGATTGCATTAGTGCAATCTGGGCTCACTACAACCTCTGCCTCCCAGGTTCAAGTGATTCTCCTGCCTCAGCCTCACGAGTAGGTGGGACTACAGGCACAAACCACTGTGCCCGGCTAATTTTTGTATTTTTTTTTTTTTTAGTAAAGACAGGGCTTCACCACGTTGGCCAGGATGGTCTTGAACTCCTGACCTCAAATGATCCACCCACCTCGGCCTCCCAAAGTGCTGGGATTATAGACATGAGCCACTGCGCTGGCCCTTCACCTCTTAGTACTGTGATATTGGGAATTAAGTTTCAACATTGGTTTCAGAGATAATAAACATTTAATAGATAGCAACATGTTTGGCCAGAAATTTTCCTGTGGCCTCATCTTTCAGCCCTGACATAAAGAAAAACAGTGCTACACTTGAACAACACATTCCAGATATGTGCAGAAAGTTTCAAGACTTTTAGACAATTATTCAACTTAGACCATAGTGAAAAAGAGTCTTCACAGCAAAAAAAAAAAAAAAAAAAAAAAGGATAATATAAACCCCAAATATCTCTTGCATATATCCTTTTTATGTTATACATTTCTATTAAAAGAAGAGATTTCCTATCTAGTAAGGGACTTTATGAGTGTTGAGAAGAAAACTTAAATGTCTGTTGAAGTACAGGTTGAGACCGCTTTGAAAGTTCAGAAATAAGATATGAGAAGGACTTTTGTAAAGACATGTCATGTCTTAGACTCTGAAAAGCACATTGCAGGTTGTCAGATTCATCCTTGCTTTCAAGAACTGGCCAAGAAACTCAAAGGTGTTGGAAAGGAAGAGGAAAGGAAAAATGCGGATGATGTTTCCTTTTTCCCACCACCAGAAATATAAACAATCATGGAGACTTTTGATCAGGCAAAGTTATTTGAGATTCTGCCAAAGTCAGGTAGTTCTATCACTTAGAAATACTTCAGTTGTAAGAAACAGAAAGTTCAACTTCATTTTATATTACGGAAATGTATTGGCTCATGTAACTTGTCAGATCAAGAGTTCAGTGGATCTGATCTTTGGATTCTATTTCAAGGATCAGACAAGCCCCCTTATAGCCACTCCTTGGTCTGCATCCCTCTGGGTTCTCATCCACTAAGAAAGAACATCTATGCCAGCCACTAGCAAACAAAATCCCATGTTTCACTGTGTTTGGCTCAGTTGGGTCAGGTCCTCATACTGGACCTCACACCAGTTCTGCAGCTGAGAGAAGCCTGGGTCTTGGTCCTGTGCCCTGCTTTACTGCAGTGAAGTCAGCTCCCCCTGCCCCACATGGGCTGCACAAACAGGCCAGGGCAGATCCTACATGGGGTCATGCTCAGGGTCAGGTTCCAGCCCCAGGTGAGGGCTGAGGGGAGCAGGTGGATGTGAGGCAGGGAGCTAGAAGAACACTCAATGCTCAAGAGACATCAGGTAGATGAGGCACGCCTTTATTCAGCAACTCCCTCACAGGGTCAGTGTTACTTTTATACATTACACAATAGTGGCTGAGAGCCAGGTGATGAACTTCTCTATGTTATGTCTACACGGCTATGATTATATAAGTCATGGGACTGTGCACCTGCGCCACAAACCCACTGAGTCATCCAGGCTGTTTACCTCAGCCTATGCCTGCTGCCCTATGCCTGATTAGCTGCAGCACAGCCATGTTCCTTACACATAGGATCAGACATGACTACCATGGAAAGACACTGGTTACTGGCCATTCCTCATGCAAGTGGCCACTACAGAAGATTCTGTCAGTGATAATGCCACCCACTTTCCAGCCCCACTTAAGAAGGCAGAAACATAGCCTTTTGGGTAGTCAATGCCTACCTTTATTCATGAGATGACTGACTGTAGTAGATACTTAAATAGTAGGAAACCAGATCTGGGAAGGTAACTATGAAGGCAAACTCCATTAATTTGTCCATTCATTGAACATGTTTTATAGAGCTGCTGGCCTAGCTTCACACAGGCTCTGTTTTATGTGCTGGGACGTGGAGATGAACAAACTCAATGGGCCTCCTCCCCAGGAACTTGCCTACTGGTAGAGATGTAGCAGTGAGCCCCAACTAAGCCACAGCTAAGCCACGAAGGTTCAGACTCTTCTGAGTCTAATAACTGAGAGTGAGGAGCAAAGTGTGCCTGCCATTGAAGCCACAAAAGGAAGAAACAGAAGTCTTAAGAAACTTAATGATAAAATATCACTGGAAAAATTATTGCTTTAAGTCTGGACAACACAACATTACCTCATCTCTAATTAGCTGGCTGTGGTGATGTGTGTCTGCAGTCCCAGCTACTCAGGAGGCTGAGGCAAGAGGATCACTTGGGCCCAGGAAGTTGAGGCTGCAGGAAGCCGTGATTGTACCACTGAACAGCGTCTTGCCTAGGTAACAGAGAAAAACCCTGTTACATATATAGAGTTTTATATCTGGATATTTATTTAAAGAGCTTTCTGTGGACTGGGCACGGTGGCTCACGCCTATAATCCCAGCACTTTGGGAGGCCGGGGCAGGTGGATCACTTGAGGCCAGGAGTTCAAGACCAGCCTGACCAACATGGAGAAACCCTGTCTCTACTAAAAATACAAAATTAGCTGAGCGTGGTGGTGCATGCCTGTAATCCTAGCTATTCGGGAGGCTGAGGCAGGAGAATTGCTTGAACCTGGGAGGTGGAGGTTGCAGTGAGCCAAGATTGTGCCATTGCACTCCAGCCTGGGCAACAAGAGTGAAACTCCATCTCAAAAAAAAAAAAAAAAAAAAAAAGCTTTCTGTGAATATCATATAAAAAGCAAAACATTTGACCCAATGAGAGTAGTTATTTTAAAGAAGTGAGCAAAAATACTTGCTCAGCACTCATTTAGTTAACTCCCCAGCTGAAGATTAGTTGTTTGGATTAAGTAGCTATCTCAGGACCCTAAAACTTAAGTAATGGAAATGAAATCAAATTATAGAAAAACAATTAGAAAACAACAAACTTCTCCAGTGGTACTGAGGTTGCAAACAAATGACACATATGATAAATCACAGCCAAGGAAACTGATTGCATTAAGTTATGGTAGATATCATCTTAAACGTGGCTTAATGTGGTAGATAGAGGTGGTCGGCAACAGCATCCTTACTCTTCCCTCTTGTAGGTCTTTTGTGGATTGGAGGGTCTGGACAGCTAACAACCCTACATGTTCATAGTAGAGTTTTGGGTGTAAGTTAGAGCCTGCCGATTAGATGCACTCACAAAAGTTGTGGAAGGAAGAAGCAAGGGAAAGACCCACTTCTGCTGCTCTGGCTGTATAGGAGAGCTTGCCCTGCAATCCTCATAGTGTTCCAGGATGTCCTCACTCGTCTTGTAGGCATCAAGACCCTTTGCAGCAGAGATGGCTGGAGCTTTCTTGTTTCGCTAGGAAAGGAGGACCTGCAGACATCAAGTGCATCCTCTCCTGAATCTGTGCCTTCCTCACTCAGCAGAAGTAGCAGCCTTTGGTGTACTTTGGCCTGCAGTGCTCTGGGGTCCTTTCTGAAGGCCCAGGCTGGAACCAGTTTTCCAACCCAGTGTACAGCAATATTGTGGACACTCCATTTTAAATTCCTCTCTACTTAAAATGGTTAGCTTAAAAAAATTATATATTTTAAATTAACAAGTGTGTATATTACGGGGTACAATGTACTGTTTTGATTTATAGATACATTGTAGAAAAATTAAATCAAGCAAATTAATATATCCATCCCCTCACCAACTTATTGTTTTGTGTGTGGATTGGAGGGTCTAGACAGCCTTGAAATATGCAATGCATTATGATTAACTGTGGTCATCATGCAATGCAGTAGATCACCAAAACTTACTCCTCTAGTCTAATTGAAATTTTGTATCTTGTTTAAAACATGTGTACAAATTTAGGGGTATAAGTGCAATTTTTGGTTACATGGATATATTGTGTGGTGATGACAGGGGCTGGGCTTTTAGTGTAACCATTACTGGAGTAGTGTACATTATACTCATTAAGTAATTTCTTATCCCTCACCTCTCCCACATTCCCACCCTTCCTAGTCTCCATGTCTATTATTCTGCTCTCTATGTCCATGGGTACACATTGTTTAGCTCCCAACATCTCCCCTTACCCTACCCCTTCAGCCACCATTCTGGTAACTACCTCTCTACTCTCTGTTTCTATGAGAACAACTTCTTAAGATTCCGCATGTAAGTGAGATCGTGCAGTATTTGTCTTTTTGTGCCTGTTTTTATTTCTTGCAATTTAATGCTTACTAACATGGAATTTGCTAGACAAAGTAGTTGTAGGCAACAGTCCCTCAAGAACAAGACCGTAGAACGGCTTATCAGCCTTGGTTGGATTTGAAGGCAATAAGAACCTAATTACCACTAGTAAATGAGAACTTGGACATATGACACACTGGGAAACAGCTGCTTAAATTATCGCCTGTGGTCCCTGGGAATACAAAGCCTGTCGAAGGCAGACGGAGGACCCAGTGACTGCAGCATCATCATAGTAAGAATGAGGACTCTAAGAAGGGTGGGGGCCTGGCTGCTCGTGACCAGACTGAAAGGTTCAAAGAGAGAAAATGCCAGCTCGGGGGTTTACATTCTCAGTTCAAGGTATGTCCAGTGACAAG
This sequence comes from Macaca fascicularis, assembly GCF_037993035.2. Taxonomy (NCBI): domain Eukaryota; kingdom Metazoa; phylum Chordata; class Mammalia; order Primates; family Cercopithecidae; genus Macaca; species Macaca fascicularis. The sequence continues at coordinate 5,765,082 of NC_088380.1, read as the reverse complement.
CCTCTAAGTCCTAAATGATTGCTTATCTCTTGTAGCTGCTGGCCTGATGTCGCCAAAAATCCCAAATGGAGACCAATCATGTGCATGACTGAATTACAGTGTAAATTGATTCAGAACTTTATCCACGAGGTCTTCTTTAGCAAATATAGGAATTTTTTGGTTAGGAGTAAGAATAGGAGACAAGGAATGAAGACTTCGGAACTTCTCCTGCTAACAGAGGCTCCTCCTTTGATGAGGCCAATCTTACCACCACTTAATATAGTTACCTTGAAAGAAAGGACAGTTCTTCCCATACCAACTTCTACCTCCCCAATTGCCTCTACACCTGTACTTATAATGTGCATACCCTAGAGGCACAGTATAGAATCTGACTCAGGAAGAAAGGAGTTACTCATCAAAGTAATTATGATGTGTTACAATTTGTTTATACTTATTTACATTAATTTACATTTATTCATATTGAATTACAGAAGAAGCTGGGTAATATGTCTTGTCATATATTACAAAGTTGTTAAACCAGGGTAAAAGGAACATTAGTTTGGGCAAAATGTATCAGATATTCTGGACTCTTACTTTTGCTAGATACCAGCATTCTTATTCTCTATCACAATTTAACCCTAGGGAACTCGACTACCTTGCCATTCTACAGGGCAGTATATTGGTTCAATTTCTTGATGACATCATACTTATTGAACTAGGTAAGCCAGTAATATCCTGTCAATCACATGTAAGATAGAGTAAGGGAGATAATCCCAATGAAAATTTGCAAGGGCCACCACAACTTTGGAGTTTCTGCTAGTCCAGATGTAACCCAACGATGGGGACTGAAAGTCAATTGTTGGTATTTCACACCCTCTAACTAAAAAATAAGCATTAAACTTTCATTCCATCTGATATTGAACTGAAGCTCAATGCTCCTTTTTCATTTAGTTAGGCTTTTTTTTTTTTTTTAATTTTATTTTGGAGGCAGAGTATACCTCCTTTGGGTATGATGCTCCAACCCACTTATTGAGTACCTTGAAAATATGGTTTTAAGGAGAGCTTGAAGCTAGAGGGGGCAATGAGATCTGCTGTCTGGTATCCCAGCTGATGCAATAGGAAGGACCAGATGCTTCATGGAAACTATTGCAAGCCTAGTGTCTTAGTCCATTCTCATACTGCTATAAAGAACTACCTGAGACTGGGTAGTTTATAAAGAAAAGAGATGTGGGCCGGGCGCGGTGGCTCAAGCCTGTAATCCTAGCACTTTGGGAGGCCGAGACGGGCGGATCACGAGGTCAGGAGTTCGAGACCATCCTGGCTAACACGGTGAAACCCCGTCTCTACTAAAAAATACAAAAAACTAGCCGGGCAAGGTGGCGGGCGCCTGTAGTCCCGGCTACTCGGGAGGCTGAGGCAGGAGAATGGCGTAAAAACCCGGGAGGCAGAGCTTGCAGTGAGCTGAGATCCGGCCACTGCACTCCAGCCTGGGCGACACAGCGAGACTCCGTCTCAAAAAAAAAAAAAAAAAAAAAAAAGAAAAGAGATGTGATTGGCTCATGGTTCCACAGGCTGTATAGGAATCCTGGCTGGGGAGGCCTCAGGAAACTTACAATCAAGACAGAAGGCAGCGGGCAAGCAGGCTCATCTTACATGGGCTATAGCAGGAGGGAAAAAGAGAAGGAGAAGGCACTGCACACTCTTAAACAAGCGGATCTTGTGAGAACTCACTATCAGGAGAACAGCAATGGGGACATCCACCCCCATGATCCAGTCACCTCCCACCAGGCCCCTCCTCCAACGTTGAAGATTACCATTTGACATGAGATTTGGCCGGGGGACACAAATCCAAACCATATCACCTAGTAATGCTTTTTTGGAAAATAACTACAATTTTTTTTTTCCCCCTGAAATGGCTCTTTGTTGCTCTTGGGTCCTGGTAGAGACCAGATGCCTAACTATGGGACATCAAGATCTAAATAGACCATAAGATCTAAATCGTGAGTCACACAGTTTGACTTTTATAACAGCACGGGGTGGAATGAAAGTGGCATATGTGAGGCTGAGCATAAGTGTGATCCAGAGACTTATCTCTCAGCACGCCCACCAATGCCGCACAGGTGCCTCTCTTTTAACCAGCCCTCAACTATGGCCTCCCTTGATTGTCTGAGGAAAACAAATGTTGATGCTAGTTTACAGAAGGTTCTGCATGGTGTGCTGGTAACAGCTCGTGAGAGGTTTCTGCAGCTCTTCTTAGGTTTGCTCCGATAGAAGAGTAGTAAAGGGAATTTCTCCCAAGGGAGGAAATCGAGCAGAATATGAAATGTCTCATTTTTTCTTGGAAGGATACATGTCCAGATGTATAGCTCATAACTGATTCACAGGAAGTCGATGGCAGGTTGGATACTTGAGAATCTGAAAGAAATAACCCTGGAGAATCGGTGACAAAGAGTTCTGTAGAAGAGGCATAAGCACAGAGTATAAGATACTTGTGTTCTCTATGATTCTTAACCACAGGACATCAATTTCAGATAAGTGTTTCAGGAACTAAGTGGGGAGATGACCAGCCTGTGAAGGTCAGCCAGCCTTTTCTTATGCCATCTGTGTTTTCCCAGTGAGCTCAGGAATAAGAGAGCCATGGTATCAGGGATGAAGATTAAAGATGAGTTCCACAACATGGACCTTCCCTCCGTATGGTTGAGTTGGCCCATCCCTGCTGTATGCGCCTCCTATTAAGAGTAGACAACGTTGGACTGGGTGCGGTGGCTCATGCCTGTAATCCCAGCACTTTGGGAGGCTCAGGTGGGTGGATCATAAGGTCAGGAGATCAAGACCATCCTGGCTAACATGGTGAAACGCAGTCTCTACTAAAAACACAAAAAATTAGCTGGGCATAGTGGTGCGTGCCTGTAGTCCCAGCTACTTGGAAAGCTGAGAAAGGAGAATCGCTTGAACCCTGGAGGCAGAGGTTGTGGTGAGCCAAGATCACACTACTGCACTCCAGCCTGGGCAACAGAGCAAGACTCCATCTCAAATAAATAAATAAAGTAAAGAAAAGAAAAGAAAAAAGAGTAGACAACGTTAAGTGTCATATATGAAGTCATTCTGTTGGGGGCAGACAGACACGCAGGGGAAGGTTCATTATATAAATCCTTTTCATTGTGAAAAAAACAGTTATCTGTCCTCTATGGAATAGGTATTTTGGGTATGAAATGCTTCTGCCAGTACTACCATCAAAAATAATCCATTAATACGATTACAGTATCCCATAAACCTTGTTTCTGACCTAATAAGTCATATTCTAGCAAGAGAAGTGAAGAAATGGCCTCATTCCTATGGCATTCTGCAATCTTCCTCTTTATCTCAACACGCATGTGCAGCTGGTCTTAACAGATGGGAGAGTGACCTCTTGCATACACAGATAACGTCCATCAGTGGCATCGTGTGAGATTGGGTGATGTCCTATAGTATGCCGTATGCACTTTGAAAGGATGACCAAGATGTGAGGCTGTTTTCCCAATGGCCAAAATATATGGGCCCCAGATTCCTGGAAGTGAGAATCCACAATCCTTTTTGTTATTACAGCGAATAGCCCACTCACAAATGTTGACTTCCTGTTCCTCTAACTTTGTGCTTTCCTTGATTAAAAGCATCAGTTCTCAGATCAGAAATGCTGAACCCCAGGTTATCAACAGCGACATCAGTAGTGCCAAACCAGTGGCAAAAGTTAACAGAAGACTACAACGATCCAATATAAACAGGACACAAAGGGCTCAAGCCCATGAAGAATGAAGATTTCATTTGCCAGGCAAATAGCCAAAGTGTTTTTTGAGTGGACAAAAAGAAGTCAATTGCAAATAATTATAATTATGATCACTTATAGAAATGAGGCTTTGTGATCGCTGGTAGAAATGAGGACTATACTAACTACAATTTCTTGCTCATTCTGTGAAAGATGTATCAGCCAAGTTCCTTTTTTCTTTTTTCCTTTTCTCTTTAATTTGACAGATGTGTTGGCAGTGATTGACACCTTAATATAGTCTTTCGTTTGCAGAGATTATGATTGTGACCAGCAAGAACATCTCCAGTAATGAAGGTGCTGATGGACAAGACCCTGGATAGCTCTTCTTTTGCAGAGAAGGTGGGGCTGCTTTTCATTTGTATGAAGAATAAATCCATTGTGTTGGGCAGGATCATTTGTTTTCATTCAGTATGGCAGCAGATTCAGTATGGAATGGTGTGTAGATGCTGAGTTACTTAAACAGGTTTCTGTGACACTTTTGGTGGATCGATACTCCATTCTAACCTCTCCCGTAAGCACAGCTTATCAGAAAGGCCTTCCAGAGTTATGCCTGGAGCCGAGGGCACAGAATACTTCTCCAACTTTTTGACCCTGCTGGAAGCGTCTGATTCTCTTCATTAAATCCCTTTCGGTTTAAGATAGCTCGTGATTCCTGCTTCTTGCTTCTTAGCCTGAGTGTGGCTTGGATACTTTCTTCCAGTGCTTTGGAAAAAGACACAAAAACTACATATGAACTCTCGATTTTTCCCAAGCTGGTTTCTCAGTTTATCTTCCTCCCTTGTATCAATGATAGCTCATTCTCCCTGTCAGCTCTCTGCTGTTTTCTTCATGCCTTCTCTGAATTCCTCTTTCTTCTCATCCACACTGCCTCACTCCTAGTGCAGGCAGGCTCCATTACCACACAGGTATACCCAGCATCACCTACTCATCTATCGTATGGCTTCACTCATCTCATTCCACCATCTTTTAGAGCTTTGACACATTCATTTTTTTTTTTTTTTTTTTTGAGACGGAGTCTCGCTCTATCGCCCAGGCTGGAGTGCAGTGGTGCGATCTCGGCTCACTGCAAGCTCCGCCTCCTGGGTTCACGCCATTCTCCTGCCTCAGCCTCCCGAGTCTGGGACCACAGGCGCCCGCTACCACGCCCGGCTAATTTTTTGTATTTTTAGTAGAGACGGGATTTTACCGTGTTAGTCAGGATGGTCTTTATCTCCTGACCTTGTGATCTGCCCGTCTCGGCCTCCCAAAGTGCTGGGATTACAGGCGTGAGCCACCGCGCCCGGCCACATTCATTTTCTTAAAAAAAAAGAAAAGAAAAGAAAATCGAAAAAAAGGACTGGACACAGTGGCTCACGTCTGTAATCCCAGTGCTTTGGGAAGCTAAGGCAGGAAGATTGCTTGATGCCAGCCTGGAGAACATGGTGAGACCCCATCTCTAAAAAAAATACAAAAAAAAAAAAAAAAATCAACTGGGCCTGGTAGTGCACACCTCTAGTCCCAGCTATTTGGGAAGCTGAGGCAGGAGGATCACTTGACCCCAGAAGTTTGAGGCTGCAGCAAGCTATGATCATGCCACTCTACTACTGCTTAGGCAAGAGTGAGACCCTGCCTTGAGACAAAGCAAAACAACAAAACAAGAATAAGCGTGTTATTCTCTTGTTTAAAAAACCCGGTCACTAAGGCAACCTACAAGACAAAGCCCCTAACACCATAATATGGAGTTAGCATCCTCCCCCTCCCCTCTGTTTATGTTTCCAATTCACTTATCCAAAGTTTTGCTATTTTTTGTTATTGTTGTTTTTGAAGGGAAACTCCTATATCCCACTAGGTTGATGAAATTCCCATATGTTATAGGAGTAAAGTACATGATTTCCTCATCTAAACATCTTTGAAGCCTTGTTACTGATTGGTACATTACACCAACTCTCGGCCCCCTGGTCATGCAGTGGATCATCCCGGCTCTGCCCTCATTCCAAACATCTCCCTCCTGGGGAGTGCTGACTGGCTTCCTTCATCTGCCCAAACCCTGCCACCTTTGACTTCCTGCTCAAGGCCCACATTTCCCATGATTTGCCCCTAATTTTCTAGCTCAGAATGACCACTCTGTCCTATGAACTCCTACAGGATTTGGTAAACAACTGAGCCAGGCACTCAATCTCACACTGCCCTGTGCTATCTCTTGGATGTTTTTGTTTGTTTTTATGTGTTATTTTGTTTGTTTTTGGTTTGTTATCTCTCAAACTATTCTACATTCTTTAATGTGTAGGTCATCAATCCTGAGAACCACAGATTATCACTGTGTCATCCACAATGCATATTACAAATTGATTCATAAAGCAGGGCTTACTCCATAATTATTCAACTGAAATGGATATTTGGGAATCATGGAAGGGGAAACAGCTCTCACAATCAACCCTGGAGCGTGATGGTAAATACTGTGTGTTCTAATATCAGCTCAGTTATGCGTGTCTTCTGTGCATAAAATGTTTTTTCACTTGTATCTGAGATTTCCTGCCCCCCCCCCAAATGGGGGTAAGTCTATTGACTCATTTATCAGGAGTCCTGTGAAGTACAGCATTGTTGTAAAGCATCTGTATTCTCTGATATACAGCAACATGAAGAGAACAGTGTAACTTTCCTCATGAAGTATGTTTAAGTCACGGATCTAAAATTTGAGAGAAGCAAAAGAAATGCAATAAATTTTAAACTTGACAAAGGTGACCTCTTGTCCTTGAACCAAGTGGTACTAATTTAGAAAAGAAGAAAAAAATCCTTGTTTCTACCAGAGTTTATGTTTTCAATTCACTTATCCAAAGTTTTGCTATTTTTTGTTATTGTTGTTTTTGAGGGGAAACTCCTATATCCCACTAGGTTGATGAAATTCCCATATGTTATAGGAGTAAAGTACATGATTTCCTCATCTAAACATCTTCCCAGAAAAGTAAGCGTTCGTGTTAGAAATCAACACATTCCTGTTCAATCCTAATTTACTGAACAAGCTAAACATCTGCTCCAGGCCAGGCATTGCTCTGGGGAAGTAGAGATGGCGAAGATGTACTCCCTGTCCTCAGGGTGTTCACATACTGGCCAGGTGAGCCCCTTGCGAGTTACGATGCTCTCCACTGAGCATAATGACAGAGGCGCAGCCAGGGGCAGCAGCGTCAGGGCAAGACTTTTCACCGGTCATCCAGGCATACTTCACGGAGGAGGTGGGCCTTGAATTCCGAGCTGGAGGCTAAGACAGGACTTTGCCAAGAACAGAGCCATTAGAGTTAGCTCATTCCCAGGGGAGAGGGAACAATTTTGGCAAGGGCACCTGGCATAAAAATATTGGCTTAATGAAGAGAGGTGTGTATTAGCATATGGCTGCAAGGAAGGTTGTCTAGGGAGTAATAAGGAAGTATTACGTAAAAGTGGGTTTCGGGGGTCTTTAGGTTGCAGGAAAGGAATTTGGGCAGCAAGAATATTGAGTTTTGTGGGAAGTCAGGGAAGGGCAGGGAAGGGATTTGTATAACCATTTGGACTTCCAAGGAGGAGACCTTTCTAGGGATGGATTTCTTTTTTTCTATGAGACAGAAATAAAAACCCACAGACTACAGTGGATGATTTATGCCAGTGTGTGGATTTATATGTACATACTGTGCAAACGCAGCACTGTGCAACAGTAAGTGGAGCAGAAGCTGAGGGGCTTGCCTTCTAGAAATACTTGCCTTCTAGAAATTTGCGTGGTGTGAAGCAAAGACGGAGACCCTTAGAACACAACCTCTTACTGTGTGGCCATGGCCAAATAACCTTTGAAGAGGGTCTTTATTCACACGTCGTAAAATGAGGGCAGTAAGACTTTCCCCCGTGTTGAGGTAATCGGCTATATAATGTATCTGGCTGACAAATTGGTTCCCAGTAAGTGACAGAAGTTAAAATATGAGGTCAAAATCTCAGTACTTGTTCATTTCTGTCTCCCCTTTTGCTGCAGACTGAACTTTCATTGGAAGTAGATCCACGTGGTTAACAGAATGGCTTCCTTGTTTTTTCAAATTTTTTTTTTTTAAAAAGGCTCACATTGTGCCCACTTTGAAAATTAACCCCAGCGTGCAGTAACTGGCATGCTGTTTCTTCCAGTGTGGAAATGCACTCCTGCATGGCTGGTGGGTGTGCAGGTCAGAATTCTGTGGGCTAATCACTTGCAGCACACGCAGTTGTCCCTTAAGGAATTCTTCTCCGTTTCCTTTTGAACACACCCGTGGAAGTCATTCTGGGTGTGGCTGTTGGAAGTCTTGGGAAGAAAATGTCCTGTCCAACAGCTGCCTTCTCTGTAGGTCACCCAGGGTCTCCCCTCCCACCTCACCACTGCTCTCTCAATTTCTTGGGGTGACTTCTGGGTTTTCTATGAAGTGGGCGCTTTCCAGAGGCAACAGCCTCACACTGTGACACGATCTTCTTTTCTCTGATTCACCCAGGCATTTTTGGTGGGCTGAGTGTTGAGAATCAAAACATCTACACCCACATTAGTTTACTGTCTACACTAACGTCCATTTATTCTTCCACTGTCTTAACCAACCTGACATTGCTACTGCAGCTAACTCTTGCCCAGAAAGATTAAACTTATCAAACAACATTTTTGCTAATTTCAATGACTTCTCCAAAATTAACTTAAATCAACATTCAGCTACTCAGTTTACAATGAAGAACATTGGACATTCTCTGTTATACCTTAGGAGAGGTACACACCCCTCCTCAATGAGTGTATCATGAACACTAACTAATCCTAATCACCCTCCCTTTTTGAAAACCTCATAAATGTCCCTCCTTTGTCCCACCCTTTCCAAGATGAACTTAAGACAATCCAGGTAGTGTTCCCCTGACTGTGGTAAGCAGCAAGCTCATTTTTGCTTTATCACCAGCCTGCTCTGGACTTTTGGGGAGCAGCATTTGGTAGCAGAAATGCCATCATGGCCACGTTATTGTAGTTGCCTTGGTGTCCTGTGCTCACTGTTGAGTGCACGTCTCTTTGAGGACCGTGCAAGGCCATGTGCAAGGTAGTTAAAGGTGTCTGCCATGGATCTAGATGCCAACAATGACCAGCAGCATCATCTGGGGTAAGCCCTGTCTCTATGTCTGCAGGTGGTGAGCTGAATGAATAATGGCTCCAGAGTTACCCACTGCCAACTCCTTCTACCTTGTATGGCAAAAGGGACTTTGCAGATATAATTAGGCTTAGAGATCCTGGGGTGGAGAGATTGTTCTTGATTATCCAGAAGAACCCTAAATGTAATCACAAGTATCCTTATGAGAGAAGGTAGAGGGAGGTTTGATAGAGAGGAGAGGCAATGTGCAGATAGAAGCAGAGACTGTAGTTCATGCCCTTTGAAGATGGAGGAAGGGGCCACAAGCCAACGAATGCAGGTGGCCAACAGAGGCTGAAAAGGCAAAGAAATGTGTCTTCTCTCAAGCCTCTAGAAGGAGCCAGCCCACACCTTCAGACACAGGAATGAGACTGACTTCCGGCTTCTGACCTCCAGAACTGCAGGTCACACCCAATACAGTTGTGTTGTTTCAAGCCAGCAGGTTTGTGGCGATTTGTTACAGCAGAAATTGGAAACAAATTATCTTTTTTTCTTACAACTTTAAAGAGCATTATAGACACAGGACCTATCTCCTAGGTTTTGTATGAAGGCTAAATGAGTTAATTTAAGTAAAGAGCTTATATCAGTATCCAAGATATAATAAGCAGACAATAAATACTGAGAATAGTTATTATAGGTCTTATATATTATATTACATTATATTACTGAGTATTATGTCTGTGAGGCTGCATATGGGCAGGGTGTCTGTCTGTCCCAAATCTGGGAGGCAGTGGTTGGCACAGTGCCGAGTACCCCACAGGGCTTCCATGAGTATTTGCTGACAGTCAGGTCAATGGATGATGCACAGCTTTCTCTACCATGACAGATACTCATCCCTTAAAATGCCTTATTATTGAAAGAAAGCAATCGAAGAGGTGATTCTAAACAGTACAAAGCCCCAAAGTTATTTCTGTTTGGCTTTGAAATAAACTATGTAGTGTCAATGGCAGTAGAATTATCTTCCTCATTTTGTCTTAGTCTTACATAATTCATTTTTCCCTTGATAAGCAACCCAAAGCTGGAAGAAATAGCCTGGGTTTGTACTGAGTGGAAGGGGCCAAAGGAGGTGAGGAAGGGAAAGTCATCTATGAACACTTAGCAGAGACAGTGGAACAGTATAGGCACTCAGATACTCTACCCTTAGACAGGAAACAACCTGCAGGCCCTGTGTTATTCAGGGTTCTCCAGAAAAACAGAGCGAATTGGAGACAGATAGGTGGATACAGAGACAGATAGATTTGTTTGTTTGTTCATTTACTTATTTATTGATTGGAATTTGTTCATATGATCGGAGGGGCTAGTGAGTCCTAAATTGGCAGGGCAGGTGAGAAGTCTAGAAATTCAGGTAAGGGTTGATCTTGCAGCCTTGAGTCCGGGTTCCACAGGGCAGCAGGTTGGCACCTTGGCAGGGTTTCTGTGCTGCAGTCTTGAGGCAGAATTGCTTCCTCTTTGGAACATGTCAGTCTTGGCTTTTGAGGCCTTCAACTAATTAGATGATCCACCCACATTAATTTATGATCACATTTTTAAAATAGCTTCACAGCAGCATTTAGACTAGTGTTTGATCAAACAACTGGGCACCATAGCCCAGCCAAGTTGACACATGAAGTTAACCATCATAAGTTCCAAAATGCCTAAGAGGGAGCTCACGCGTTTTTATATTCATTGTTCTTCTGATGGCCCCATGAAACCATCATAAGTTCCAAAATGCCTAAGAGGGAGCTCACGCGTTTTTATGTTCGTTGTTCTTCTGATGGCCCCATGAAAACCCACCATAAAAAAATGAAATACATAAACTTGGGGAAGCCAGATAGAATTTTCTTTTCTTATTTATTTATTTATTATCATTATTTTTAGACAAAGTCTTACTCTGTCACCCAGGCTGAAGTGCAAATGAGCAATCATGGCTCACTGCACCCTTGACCTCCTGGTCTCAGGAGATCCTCCCACCTCAGCTTCCTGATTAGCTGAGACTGCAGGTGCATACCACCACACCCAGCTAACTTTTTGTTTTTGTTTTTGTTTTTTGTAGAGACAAGGTCTTGCCATGTTGCCCAGGCTGGCCTTGAACTCCTGGCCTCAAGCCATCCTCCTGCCTCAGTCTCCCAGAGTGTCGGGATTGCAGGCATGAGCAACCGTGCCTGGCCAGATTGAATTTCCAAAACAGTTCACCACGAGTTCCCGTTACGTATCTTATAGACAGTCAGCAAGTCCATCTTAAATACGGCCTAATTTGTATTTTCAGATTTTTAAGATGTGCCTAAGGATGTCCACATGCTGAATGCAGAGTGGCTGTTCTAAGCCAGCTTTGAGGGCGATATGCACCTGTGCCCCACACATTAGTGAGGCTCACAGCAAGTTAGGTAGATGGGATCTGAGTCTTGATTGGCCATCAGCATGTGGACAGTGGCTATTTGTAAGGTTATGCTGGGTCAGTCTCAGTGGTTTAGCTGGAATTTTCTTTCTTACTGTCCTCATCTGTGTAATACCTCATTCATCGGTTGTGTCTCAAATGTGTTAATAGTTACAAATAATGTCTGAGCATGCATACAAACATGGGCTTTTCTTCCAGTATTTTTTTTTTTCTGTCAATATTTTCTACTTTATTTCAGGAAAGTTCTCTTCCTGCTCTTTCTTAGTGAGGCATTTCATCAAAATCTCATTTTGATCCTATATATCTTTTCTCAATTTTTGGAAAATTCTGAGAGATTTCCTGAAGATCCAAATTGTGCCAGGCTACAGTGCTTTGCCCTTGTTTCTTAGGATGTCTAATTAAGGAAAGATAGTCCCCAAGGCGGGTTTCCAGAATTCTGCCTTCACATGGTGTTGTAAGGAAATCTGTTTCTCCTTTGCACAATAAGAGAAGCTTCCCATGACTGACTGTAATCCCTATAGGAACAGCTAGGAGGCTTGACCAGCATTGTACTAGCCAACTCATCATTGGATATTGTATTACATGATACATATTATGTTGTAGCCCACTTCCATTAAGTCTTAGCAATAGGAGCCGTATTTGCTATTATAGGGGGCTTTATTCACTGATTCCCTCTATTTTCAGGCTAAATACTCAACCAAGCCTATGCTAAAGCTCATTTTGCTATTGTATTTATAGGCCTCAATTTAACTTTTTTCCCACAACATTTCCTCGGCCTTTCTAGCATGCCTCGACGCTACTCCGATTATCCCGACACGTACACCACATGAAATATTATCTCATCTGTAGGCTCATTTATTTCCCTGACAGCAGTAATTCTAATAATTTTCATGATCTGAGAAGTCTTCACTTCAAAATGAAAGGTTCTAATAATTGAACAACCATCTACAAACTTAGAATGACCGTATGGCTGTCTCCCACCCTATCACACATTCGAAGAACCAACCTACATGGAAACCTAAATGAAAAAGGAAGGAATCGAACCCCCAAAGACTGGTTTCAAGCCAATCCCATAACCTCTATGACTTTTTTGATATTAGTAAAATTATTTCATAACTTTGTCAAAGTTAAGTTATAGGTTAAGCCCTGTATATCTTACTGGCTCACTCAGCTCAATTAGGCCTTCAAGATGCCACATCCCCTATTATAGAACTACCTTCCATGACCACACCCTTATAATTATTTTTCTAGTTAGTTCCTTACTTCTATACATTATTCCTCTAATATTCACAACAAAACTGACTACTAACACCATAGATGCCCAAGAAGTAGAAACCATCTGAACTATCTTCCCTGCCATCATCTTAGTCTTAATCGCCCTCCCATCTCTACGCATCTTATATATAACAGATGAAATCAAGAACCCTTCTCTCACCATTAAAACAATCGGACATCAATGGTATTGAAGCTACGAATATACAGATTATGAAGAATTAAGCCTTGACTCTTATATACTTCCAACAACAGACGGAGGTGATCCTATGTTATATCAACACTTACTCTGATTCTTTGGTCACCCTGAAGTCTACATCCTCATCCTACCAGGCTTCAAGATAATTTCCCATGTTGTAACATATTATTCTGGAAAAAAATAACCATGTGGATATATGGGCATGGTGTGAGCTATAATATCAATTGGTTTCTTAGGATTTATCTTATGGGCTCACCATATATTTACAGTAGGCATAGATGTATATACATGAGCCGACTTCACCTCTGCTACTATAATTATTGCTATTCCCACTGGCGTCAAAGTTTTGGCTGACTGGCTACGCTTCACAGCGGCAATACCAAATGATCCCCTGCAATGCTCTGAGCCTTGGGATTTATTTTCCTTTTTACAGTAGGAGGCTTGACTAGCATTGTACTAGCCAACTCATCATTGGATATTGTAATCACATGATACATATTATGTTGTAGCCCACTTCCATTACGTCTTATCAATAGAAGCTGTATTTGCTATTATAGGGGACTTTATTCACTGATTCCCTCTATTTTCAGGCTATATACTCAATCAAGCCTATACCAAAGCTCATTTTGCTGTTATATATTTTCTACATCTGACTGAACACGTGGTTTGAAACCATCTTTCATTTTATTTTTATTTATTTATTTAGACGGAATCTTGCTCTTGTCACCTAGGCTGGAGTGCAATGGCATGATCTCAGCTCACTGCAACCTCCACCTCCCAAGTTCAAGCGATTCTCCTGCCTCAGCCTCCTGAGTCGCTGGGATTACAGGCGCCCACCACCACGCCCGGCTAATTTGTGCATTTTTAGTAGAGACGGGGTTTTGCCATGTTGGCCAGGCTGGCCTTGAACTCCTGACCTTGTGATCCACCCATCTCAGCCTCCCAAAGTGCTGGGATTACAGGTGTAAGCCACCACACCTGGCCTTGAAACCAACTTTCAAAATGTGGTCCTTTTGCAGTACAGCTGGGATGCCTCTGCCTTCCCCACTTCCCCACCATGCACCTGTGTAAAGGGGCAGCGTCTGTCTCACAGGTGTAACAGATTTCTTCCCTTCTCCCCTTTCTCTTCTGTCAATGAGTCATGGGTGGCTGTCGGCTGGAGACCGCTCTCAGTGTCTCATGCACTGAATGCAACATGGACACAAACTGATGATAGGGCCAGATGGGGGACAGCAAGAAGTGAGCACCGGAAATTGCATGAGCTAGGAGTCACCGCCTGGTAGTGGGTGAGGGACACGTGATAGGGACAGTTTAGCAGCTGGATCAGGGTGGAAAAGCGAACCTTGACAGCTGAGCAGTGGCACAGACCTGCTTCTGTGGGGACAAGTGTCCACTGGCCCTGGCCAGGCTGGCCTCCAGGGGGCATTATTGGAATATGCGATCACCCCAAAACACTTCAGCTTGAAGAAGATCTAGGACACAGTTTGTTGTTACCACCTCAGAGCATTTAGATAGGACATGATGGGTGGAATTGAAGCTAAAAACCCATCCACCATTTCTAGTTAGTACAGTAAGCTTCTAATTTACAGAAATGCTTGGGAAATTGAGAATCATGATAAAATCCTCATCCCTCCTCCTCTTTTGACCAAATCTTTCTAAAATGCATAATTATAATTTCTTATCTTTTAGTACATAGTAATTACGTTATATGTGGTATATACGCTACGTAAATATAGTTCATGAAATCATTCTTTGGTGTTTGAAGACTTTCTAATTCATTACTTCATTCCAGACATCAGTGACAACAGCACGCACGGAACAGGTGCACGTATGAGCTACCTACTAATACGCCCTGGATTTTGATTGTATTTTGTGAAAACCTTGGTATGGGTTATTTTTAAATGAATGCTTTCCCAAATTTGATGCTGAAACTGGGATGCATCAAAATTAGCTTGGTCATAATCTTGTCAGTGATGTCATCCAGAGGCCACCAGAAACACACCTGTAGCCCAGCAAAGTTGAGGCCATCGACTGGCTGATCACAGCAAGGAAGGCTGTGCACCACCGGGAGCCAGCAGCAGCTCAGCAGCAGCAGTGAGAGGGCCTTGGGAAAGACTTGGAGGGTTTGCCTTATATGAGGTGATCTTGGGGAGAGTCAAGGAAACAGGTTGTGATGGATACTATTGAGTGTCAACTTGGTTGGATTGAAGGATGCAAAGGATTGTTCCTGGGTGTGCCTGTAAGAGTGTTGCCAAAGGAGATTAACATTTGAGTCAGTGGACTGGCAGAGGCAGACTCACCCTTAAACTGGGTGGGCACCATCTAATCAGCCGCCACAGCAGCTAAAATAAAGCAGGCAGAAGAAGTTGGAATGAGCAGACTTGCTGAGTCTTCCAGCCTTCATCTTTCTCCCATGCTGGATGCTTCCTGCCCTTGAACATCAGACTCCAGGTCCTTCAGCTTTTGGACTCTTGGATTTACACCAGTGGTTTGCCAGGGGCTCCCAGGCCTTTAGCCACAGACTGAAGGCTGCACTGTCAGCCTCTCTACCTTTGAAGTTTGGGACTCAGACTGGCTTCTTGGCTCCTCACCTTGCAGTCGGCCTATTGTGAGACTTCCCCTTGTGATCATGTGAGCCAGCTCTCCTAATAAACTCCCCTTCATATATACATCTGTCCTATTAGTTCTGTCCCTTTAGAGAACCCTGACTAATACACAGGCCATGGTCAGATGGAGTGCTGTCTGGAGATGGGAGGAATTCTGTGATTGAATGTCTTAATTAATTGTCCTGGAAGGTGGGAGAAATGGAGTGAGGCTGGTGCTGCAATTGGTGAAAAAGCAGCAGCTGCTCACATTCTCCAGGGGTGGGGGATGCCTAGGCATATTTGTGGTATTGACCACGTTCTTGTTTTCATTTGTGACCAGACCAGATTACAGAGAGGTATTGATTTGCCTTGCCCCCCGCTCCCACCATCACAGGGTGTCCCTGTCTGGGGTTGGTGCTCTTTGGCATTGCTTGTGTCCCTAGGAGTCCATCAAGGCAGAGCTGCAAGTACCAGATCAGCTTCCAGGTCTTTCAGGCTGCATGTCCCCCTCAATGTCCTATAAGTTCTGATCTGGCAGGTACTGAATACTCAAGGGTTCACATTCTCTTAGCCTAGAGGTAGCTGCAATATTTATGAAAGGCATTTGGCTGATGTGTTCTCAAAGGAGAGGGAAGCTGTCTGTGTTTGTTACCTGTGGCTGCATAACAAATGACCACAGCCTAGTGACTTGAAATATCACACATCAGTTACCTCCGCTCTCAGTAGGTCACAAGTTCAAGCAGAGCCCAACTGTGGCCTCCGCTCTGGGTCTCAGCAGGCTACAATCAGGTCAGTCAGGGCTATAGTCCTGTCAAAGGCTCTCTCAGGTTGTTGGTGGTTGTAGGACTGAAGATCCTTTTTTGAGGGGTGGTCAGCTGGTGCATTCATTCATTTTCACACTACTGATAAAGACATACCTGAGATGGGGTAATTTATAAGAAAAAAAGAGGTTTAATGGAGTTAAGGAACCCAGTTCCACATGGCTGGGGAGGCCTCATCATCATGGTGGAAGGTAAAAGGCATGTCTTACATGGCAGCAGGCAAGAGAGAATGAGAGCCAAGCAAAAGGGCTTTCCCCTTATAAAACCATCAGATCTTGTGACACTTACTACCACGAGAACAGTATGGGGGAACCACCCCCATGATTCAATTATCTCCCACTGAGTCCCTCCCACAACACGTGGGAAATATGGGAGCTACAATTCAAGATGAGATTTGGATGGAAACACAGCCAAACCACATCAGCTGGGGACCACTCTCAGCATCCAGGGGCTCCCAAGAATCCTGCCACGTGGCCTCTCACAGTCCTTCCTACAGGACAGCAGCCTTCTTACACAAGTCAGCAAGAGAGTCTCTCTTGCCCCCACCTGCTAAGGCAGAATCTCACATCAGATGTAACCATCACATTTGCTGTATTCTATTATCTAGAATTACATCACCAGCCCCTTTATGCTCAGGGGAGTGAATTATCCAAAACATAGATCACTGGGGAGGGGTGACCTTAGGTGTGTCTGCCACATCACCTAAGAGCATACGAAACATCTCTCTCATTTCTTCCATTTCTTGAGCTTTTAAAAAATTACTAAACGAATAAACAGACAATTTAGGTTGCATGAATGAATACAAAAAAGAACATATTATCATTCCTAATAATCACAATTTCTACCACAAAGATGATCACTTGTAACACTTGCATGTACGTACTGGACCAGTTTTTATAAACCTTCCCAGCTATGGGCTACTGCTCAACGGGACTGATGACTCTTCAGACGTATGGTCTGGGACCAGCCACATCCTTGCAGGCCACCAAGAGGAGGCATCCATCTCCGCAGACGAGAGACGAGCTCTGGGCTCCTTCTGCGCCTTCACAGTGAAGGCCATTGCTCAACAGGGTACATGGATCCCTGTGCTGCCCTAGATATGACAGTTTTTAATTTTTGACTTTTCACCCTGTAATGGGGGTTAAGGGCAGTGCTACTGGTATCTAGTAGGTATAGCCTAGGGACATTGCTAAATACCCTACAATACTGATCATGTGAGCCAATTCTCCTAATAAATTCCCCTTCATGTATACATCCATCTTATGGGTTCTGTCCCTTTAGAGAGCCCTGACTAATACACAGGCCATGGTCAGATGGAGTGCTGTCCAGAAATGGGTGTAATTCTGTGATTGAATGTCTTAATTAATTGTCTTGGAAGATGGGAGAAATAGAGTGAGGCTGGTGCTACAATTGGTGAAAATACACTTTGAAACAAATACACTGTGGCCTCCGAACACAAAAAATTGTCCTGCCTGACATGTCAATAGTGCCAGGGTTGAGAACACTGGCCCCAACCTTGCACAAGTGTGTGAAGTTCAAGACACTGTGGAGGTTTTTCTTGTCTTGTTTTGTTGCTGTTTACAGAGGTGTTCTTTTCTCTCCCCATCATACTTCCCAGTTCAGCCCCATAGAAATGGATTGAGAGAGTGAAAGTCACTGATCTCAAAGAATCTACAGAATTCAGCATTTTGAAAATCACATAGCAATTTGGGGTAGGCATTCACATGCACTAATAAACCAGGCAAACATCCGACTCCCAGGATAAAGTGATGGAGAGCAGTAGAAGGCTTGTTCAGCCTTAAGGAATAAAGGGAAAATCATGCTATGAAGTGCAGGACCAGCACAGACCCAGAGGAGGGGATGCAGCCTGGAGCCAGCAACCCGGCGCCTCCTTCTCCCCAGGACGCAGCGCTGACTGATCCCCGGATGTCCGTGGTCACACGTCCCAGGTCCTGAGAGCCCTTCAAAGGTGGACAGTTCTTTGGGAATTTTAGGACGCAGCACTTGAAGAGAGGTTTACCTCAACTTTCCTCCTGGGAGCCCGTGATCATTTGAAAGTAACAGAAGAGAGTTGTCAGGCTGAGCAAACAGTTTCAACAGGCACTTGGTGAGAATGGGAAGCATCCCTTCATTGCGAAATCGCGGGGACAGAGGAGGAATTCACGGGATCAGAGCACTGAGAAACTCCAGAGGCTTCTGGTTCACCGCCCTGATTCCACAGATGAGGATCAGAGGCAGAGGTGGAAGCTGGAATGGACAAGCCTGCCCACTCCTCGGCTCTCCATGGCTCTGTGCTCAGTCTGTTTCTGCAATTTGACATGAGGCCTGGCCCTCGGGAAAGCGCGGGGCCTCACGTCCTCCCTGTGCTGCTCTGAGGTGGAGCCTTCTCAGGGTCAGCCCAGCTCTGGAGCACCTCTCCAGCTGGGTCACCAAAGCTGTCTGGTCCCAGGGCGGTGCTGAGTGACAGGCACGCCAGCCAATCCAATTGGCCATTTCATACCTAATGCATCTAACTGATAAAGATTTAACGCCCTGTCTCCAAGACACAGGCTTTACACAAACAGCTTTAACGACCTCTTCACTTAGAGACCAGACTCCTTAGTGGTGAAACCTCAGGCATCCATGCAGGATGTAAGAAAGCTCCTGTATATACGTGAACTGGGAAGTGTGTAGAAGAATAAATACTGTAATAGGTAATAAAATGTATGTATTTTTATTTATATGCTACTTTCTCTTTCTCCCTCTCTCTGTATATATACATACATACAAAAATGTATTCATTCTCTGGAAAACATGAAAGATGTAATATTCTTTACATCTGAAATTTTAATTAATATATTTTTTCTGATCATATGAACACCGCAAATATAATTTTATAATGTTTTTACTTAACAATAAGTCTTAAACATAAATACACACTGACAATATCATAGTTTTTTTTTTAAAAAATCATAATTAAAATGGTTGCAAAACATTTCACTTTAATTTATCCCTCCTAATCCCTAGGGTGGTATATTAAGTGAGGGTTTCTCAGCCTCGGTACCACGGGCAGTTTGGGTCAGCCCACCCTTTTCGGGGACACTGTCCTGGCCACTGCAGGATGTGGCTTCACATTCAGGTCTCTGCCTACTGGATGCCAGAAACATCCCTTCCCCTAGCTGTGACAATCAACACTGTCACCAGACATTGCCAAATGTCCCCTGGAGGACAAAATTAACCTAGGTTGAGAACCAGTGCCTTTTTTTTTTTTGACTATCATCATAAGACAAAGCCACCTAAACTTCCTTGCTGATGTCTCTCCACTTCTATCTAATTCTATTCAGAGGGAAAATTCCTAGAAGTGACATTACTGTTGTAGAAAAGAGGTATTCACTTGAGAACTTTGATATATATTTGCCAAATTTCTGTCGAAGTATCATTTTTAAAAAGTTAAAAACATGACTTTCACACAAACACATACAGAGCAAATGTCAAAGATGTATTTCTCTAATGCAGTGCGACAGCCAGCAGGACAGTGAGGCTGCAGCAGCATGGGGACAGAGTGCAGAAAGAGGTCACAGAAGCCTCGGAAGAAGGTTATTTTCAGTCATACAAGGACACCGTGATGCTCGGGCTGCAGTCCTTTCCAAGTCTACGGGGTGTTGTTCCTTTGTGTCAACACCAGACAAGACTCATGGGCATTGCTGTCAGTGTTCTGTGTGTTATAATACCAGGGACCCTCACATGGCTGTGGTAGATTCTAATCAATAGAAAATAGTAAGTCAAAGCAAAGGCAGTTACCCCTAATGAGAACGTGGAAAGACAGAGCCATCCTTTTGCCTATTTCCAAGTTTTGATTTTTTTTTCTTACATTGTCTTCCTGAAATTTTAAAATTTACCCTCCCTTCAGCTGACTCAGTTCCCATAACCAAGCCAGCAGGAAGGATTATCACTCATTTTTATTATACCCTATTGGACAGATAACTCATTATTTTGTTTCCATTTATTCAATTACCAGTGAGGTCAAATATATTTTCACATATTTATTGGCCATTTCTGTTTCAGTTTACTTTGCCTATTCCTGTCTTTTGTCCATTTTCCTTTTGGGGAATTCAACTTTTTCTTATTCATTTATATCTGTATAACAGTAAACATTTGTCTTTCATAAATGTTGCAAATATTTTTTTTCCATTTTTCTTTGCCTTTTCATTTATGTTTTTCTTTAATATAGAAATTTATATGTAGTCAAATCCTGAAATAATTTTTGTGCTTTCACTTCTGGGATTAGGTAGAAAACTTCTTTCTTAACCCCGGGATTAAATATTTATTTTATTATTTTTTTTTTAGTGTATTTAGAGGTTATACTTAAATTTGTTTTCCATTTGAAATTTATTTTAAAATAAGATGAGTTGGTGATTAACTTTGTTTTTTCTTTTTACCAAAGACTTAGCAAGTTTTATAGACTTTGTTCTTGAGTAATTCATCTTTTTAAGTCATATTGCTCATATGTGAGTCCCTGCATGTGAGAAGCTATTTCTGGACTGTCTACTCTGTTCCCTTGATCTGCCTATTATCTTGGCCCAAGGCCATACAATATAAATTCCTGTTGATTTATAATATACTTCTTTATCTGGCAGAGCAGGTCTTGTTTTAAATGCCACGTCTTTTATTTGCAAGTAGACAAAGTGTTTATTTTTGTGGAATTTGGATAAGTTAAAAGGTGGGTTTTTTTTTTTTAAGGACAGTGATTTTTCATTCTCTTATCTAGCCAAATATTTTCCCACTAAAAATGCCTTTAACTTCTTAGTGAACATGTTGAGGATGTACATTTCCCTGTGCATTGAAGGGCAGTGCCACTCACCTTAAATATTGTTACTAGAGCTCATTTTGTTTGCCCAGAGGGCCTGGAACATTGAGGTCCAAGGACAAACGGGGGCGACGTGTGTCTGAAAGCTGGCAGAGAGCTCTGGGCCCTAGGTGGGGTGCAGGGACTCTCACAGTCCCGCATGATGGAAGGACCAGATCACCTGCTATGGAGAGTCCGCAGATCTTCATTTGTTTGTTTGTTTTCATTAGCTTCTCAACCAGCTCCTCAAAGTGGGTTCCATGGACCACTCCATTTCCATGAGATTCAGCCGAGTGGCTGGAGGAGAGTGCTTTTTGGTTCAGGGAGGAAAAAAGTGCCAGGTTGGATAATACTGAGCAAGTTCCCCCACTGCAGGACCTCTCAGGACCTTTCATCTCTGATATTCTGTGACTCTCCGACAATGTGATGATTATTAGACCTTGGCATCCTGCTTCAAGAAACAACCACCAACATCTCAATGAATGCCCGCCTTCCAAGCATTGCTGCCTGGGAAAGGCTATTTTCTTGGTACTATATTTTTTCAAATAACATTGTGGTAAAAAAAGAAATGTCGGCGATTCCTCAAGGATCTAGAACTAGAAGTACCATATGACCCAGCCATCCCATTACTGGGTATATACCCAAAGGATTATAAATCATGCTGCTATAAAGACACATGCACACGTATGTTCATTGCGGTACTATTCACAATAGCAAAGACTTGGAATCAACCCAAATGTCCATCAGTGACAGACTAGATTAAGAAAATGTGGCACATATACACCATGGAATACTATGCAGCCATCAAAAGGGATGAGTTTGTGTCCTTTGTAGGGACATGGATGCAGCTGGAAACCATCATTCTCAGCAAACTATCACAAGAACAGAAAACCAAACACTGCATGTTCTCACTCATAGGTGGGAACTGAACAATGAGATCACTTGGACTTGGGAAGGGGAACATCACACACCGGGGCCTATCATGGGGAGGGGGGAGGAGGGAGGGATTGCATTGGGAGTTATACCTGATGTAAATGACGAGTTGATGGGTGCTGACGAGTTGATGGGTGCAACACACCAACATGGCACAAGTAAACATATGTAACAAACCTGCACGTTATGCACATGTACCCTAGAACTTAAAGTATAATAATAATAAAAAAAAAAGAAAGAAATGTCTCCAACAGTGAAAATGAGAATGACCATAATTATTTATACTCATTGACAACAAGAGTAGGATTTATTCTACCTTTGGTGGCAACTTCTATTTTTATGAGAGTCTTCTAAGCATTTTCTTGACAGTCCTCGCCCCTTCCCAATGAGGCATGACGAACAGGCATTGCCACGCCGGTATGGTGAGGAAACCGAGGTTGAGCAGAGACGTTGTGTGGCCATGGCATCTGCTTAGAAGTCTTTATCTGTTGGCTCCAAAACATAATTTGTAGTTTTCCTTTGCTGCATAAATGTTACCACAAACTTAATTACTGAAACCAATAACTGTTCATTAGTTCATAGATCTTACAGGTCAGAAGTCAGAGTTCAATGAGGCTGGATTTTCTGCTAAAGGTTTTGTGCAGTGAATTTGGGTGCTGGCTGCACATTTTTCATTTCTGGAGCCTCTGGGAAGAATCTGTTTCCGCCTCATGCAGGTTGTTGGCAGAATTCAGTTCCTCCTAGCTGTAGGAATGAGAACTCCAGCTCTTAGAGGCCACCCACATTCCTTGCCACATGGGCCCTTCCACCTTCAAACCAGCAGTAGAGAATCTCCCTCATGTTGAATTCCCGTCATCCTCAAATATCTTTCTTCAGGAAGAGCCTCATCACCTGATTAGATCAGGGCCACCCAGGAAAATCTCTGTATCTTGAAGTCAATTTATTGGATTCATCTGCAAGACTTTGATTTTATCTGCAAGATCTCTTCACAGCAGAACCTAGATTAGTAATTGATTGAATAACTGGGTGACAATTTGTGTATACTGGGGCCGGGGGAAAATGGAGACTTTCAGGGGCTATCTTAGAACTTTGCCTCCCTTGTTCACTTCATTCTCATTAGGGGCATCAGGACTGTACTTGCTTTAGATCCTTCTTATGCTACTAGGATGATCCATGTGTGACTGGGGAATCAATGAGTCTGAACAGATTTGTTTTAGTGTGAGTAGAATGCATCCGAAGATGCCAATGAGGACAACCTGGAACAGTCTTTGTGTCTGACAAAATGCATTCCCTCCTGCCTGCCTCCTGTTCTAGAGATCAAAATAATCGCCATTGTTGTTAGAAAGTTACCATTTTATGCATGATTTTAAAAGAGTCCATTTTAGGCTTCCCTGTTGTCTGTGGTTGATATGGTGCTCGATATATTTGGGGCAATGAAATGACAAACAATCGTGGCACTGCTATTCTTGACAGGATGTTAATATAATTCACCTTTTATTTGCCCTCAATGATAAATCAAAAGAAATGACCAACCCCAAATCCTCACACTGAGACATTTGGGTATGAATATCACATCCTTGCACCAGGTCATTGTATTCACCAGGCTGTAGCTGATCGCACTTTCTGAATTCTTGATGGCAAATTTGTAAAAGTTCCTCCGTTTGTAAAGTTTTCAGTGAGATCCCAGCAAGTAAAAACATTAGCCCCAATGGGCTGCCTGGGGTGTATGTGGGTTGATTGCAGCTCCCCGTATTCAGGCAGAGTTGGGAAAGAGGTGCTGGAGAGATGCTGAGGGATTATTCACTCAGCCTCCACCAGCCTCATCTCTGCGGGAACCGTTGGCTGTCCATTGTGACCCGAAGAAGCTGGATTTCCTGTTTCCATGTGAGGCGAGCGAAGCTATCTGGGGACTAGAGAGGAGCCCCACTGCATGGTTTCCTCTGCTGGGGGGCCTGGTCACCAACAGCCTCCCCTTCCCAGTTGTTCCCTCTGAGCTCTGAGGTCATAGACAAAGCCAAGCCCAGAGACAAGGGGCTGCGGCTCATTTTCTCGAACAGATCATATTAATATCATTAAGCTGCCTGGTTTTAATTTTCGACCACTTCCCAACTGTCTACTTAGGAGTGTTTAAAGCCAAACCCATTCATTCTTTCCACCATTTACTGGAGATCGGAGCCGTTTAATGACTGTCCTGTGAGGAGGAAGGGTTACAGATCAGGAACAACCAGAGAGTGATGAGAAAGGAGAATTAGAAGTTGGAAGAGAAAGGCGAGATAATAAAAGTGTAATTTAAAACATCATACTTGCACAATTACCATGGTGGGTTGCTTAACAGGGAATCTAAATTTATCTCATTGCTGAGAGTCCGCTGTGAGAAATAAAATTTAAGAAAATCTGGGGGGCATCCCAGTTCTTCTCAACAACTATATCTAAGGGTTCAGTCCATGGGAAATACAGCTCCAGGGGGATTTAAAGTGCTGCAGCCATCCTGCGCACCCCAGTAGGTCACCAGCCCTGTGCCAAGCTTTTGGGATCCAAGCTCAGTCACTGGGCAGCCCTTCTCCCGTAATCTTTGAGAGAGAGCAAGAGGCATGTGACTGGACTGCTCGCATCACAGTGTCTTCTTGTGTTAACAGGCTTTACATCTCAGAGCAAAGGGTGGTGGTGGCTGCTGAGGTCAGCTCTTCTGGTCATCTCCCTGCTTGCCTTCACCTGCCACATACCCACATAGATGCCCACATAGATGTCACTAGGGGATCACCAACATTTCTTCCCTTCATCCACCTTGGCAATGCTGAAATCTTGCACTTCTCAGTAATCAGCTCTGCCACCCACTCCGATCTCAATGCAGGAGGCATCTCTGTGTCTGGAGTTCCCAGTGCTCCAGCTCAACCTGGAGACATCCTATTGGCTCTGTCCCTCTGCCTTCCTCCTTCTGGCCAGGCCAGTTCTGCCCCCAGACCACTGGGGAGGGGACCTCACCTGCCTTCCTGCTCTCCTTCCTGCCCCCCTACCGGTGTCTAGTGTTCTCCCAACTGGGAGAAGAGGAGGTTTAAACCCTCAGGAACATTACATTGTGCCCCTGTCAGGGTCCTCCAATGGCTTCCCACTGTGCTTAAAGTAGAATGCATTTCTCTGATGGCCAATGATGATGAGCATTTTTTCATGTGTCTGTTGGCTGTATGAATGTCTTCAGAGAAATGCAAATCAAAACCACAATGAGATACCATCTCACACCAGTTAGAATGGCGATCATTAAAAAGGTCAGGAAACAACAGGTGCTGGAGAGGATGTGGAGAAATAGGAACAGTTTTACACTGTTGGTGGGATTGTAAACTAGTTCAACCATTATGGAAAACAGTATGGCGATTCCTCAAGGATCTAGAACTAGATGTACCATATGACCCAGCCATCCCATTACTGGGTATATACCCAAAGGATTATAAATCATGCTGCTATAAAGACACATGCACACGTATGTTTATTGCGGCACTATTCACAATAGCAAAGACTTGGAATCAACCCAAATGTCCATCAGTGACAGATTGGATTAAGAAAATATGGCACATATACACCATGGAATACTATGCAGCCATCAAAAAGGATGAGTTTGTGTCCTTTGTAGGGACATGGATGCAGCTGGAAACCATCATTCTTAGCAAACTATCACAAGAACAGAAAACCAAACACCGCATGTTCTCACTCATAGGTGGGAACTGAACAATGAGATCACTTGGACTCAGGAAGGGGAACATCACACACCAGGGCCTATCATGGGGAGGGGGGAGGGGGGAGGGGGGAGGGATTGCATTGGGAGTTATACCTGATGTAAATGACGAGTTGATGGGTGCAGCACACCAACAAGGCACAAGTATACATATGTAACAAACCTGCACGTTATGCACATGTACCCTACAACTTAAAGTATAATAATAATAAATAAATTAAAAAAATAATAATAAAGTAGAATGCAAATGTTCTGACTCCTGTAGGGCCCTACATTGTTTGGAGACCACCTCTTCCACTGCTGCCTTCAAAAGCAGACTCCCCTTTTCACTTACCAGGACTTTAGGGGCCTTTTCAGGCACTGGGCTTCTGTTTGGAGCACACAGCCTCCCCTCCAGATCTTCCCACACAAGGCACAAGTCTCTGTTCACATGCACTTCTGCGGAGAGGCCCTGCATGGAATGGAAGTTTAGTAAGACAGCGGTCTCACCAGGTTGGCACAGGGCAATTGGTCAAATGTGTGGAAAATGAATAAAGATGGAGATGAGTAACTTCCCTGATATTTCAGAAGGTTTCACCATTTAAGCGAAGAACTAAGATAGGTTTTAGCTCCTAAGGTCAGTTTATTTTATTAACAGTGGGCCGGGTTCCCTCTTCCAAGCAGTATAGGAGCTTCGGGAGGTGCACGGTCCCATATGAGGGTCATTAGCCATGTGCAGTGATTGAGATATACATTTAAATTAATTAGCATGAAATATAATGAAAAAAGACTCAGTTCCTCAGTCACATCCTTGACATTTCATTTCAAATGCTCCGTGGTCACATGTGGCCGGTGGCTACCAATTGGGAAGTGCAGGTGTACAATGTTTTTGTCATTGTCACCAGTTTGATTGCACAGAGCTGTCATAAAATGTTGCTAAAGGCATTGTTATCCTCTCTTAAGAACTTCAGTCCGCTGAGAAAGGAAAGGTGAGTCAACACCATCTAATAAGTCCCTGGTAGATGTATGAATGGGTGCTAAGGATGCCCAGAGGCCAAAGGGGCCTGCAGTTGCTGACTTCTGAGCCAAGTCTTCAAGGAGGACCAGGAGTTATCAGGTAATGAAGAGTGTAGGAGATTAGAAGCTGACCTTATTAAGTATCTTGAAAGTAAATACAAATGTAAAAGCATTCAGAACAAGATATAAAGGTCTTAGTGTGTTTGTGTGTTTGCTTGCCCATTCTTCTCTCCTCTCTTCCTTACAGATTTTGTTTAAAATCAAAGAGCATGCCTCTTTTGTTCCTTGTTGAGATTGACATATATAGAAGTTTATAACAGAAAAGTGCTGGGGAGCACTGGGCTAAGTTACATGGCATAGCAGCAGCTTAACTTGCATTTGGGAGATAGAGATGGAGGAAGATTGTGTGAGGTGCTGTCTTAGTCCATGTGGCTAATATATAAAGAACAGAAATGTATTTTGTCATTGCACTAGGATCTGGGAAGTCTAAGATCAAGGTTTGGTGTCTGATGAGGGCACAATCTCTGCTTCCAAGATGGGCTTTGTTGCTGCATCCTTAGGAGGGGAAAAATGCTCTGTCCTCACTTGGTAGAAGGGACAGAAAGGCAAAAAGAGCCGTAAGCTCATTCTCTTCAGCCCTTTCATAAGGTACTAATCCATCATGAGGGTGGAACCCTCTTAATTACCTCCTAAAAGGCTCCACCTTCTACTTCCACCATAGTGGAGATTAAGTGTCAGTATTAATTTTGGATGGGACACTATATTTTCATACAAATAAAAATTCTCAAGAGGGGAGTCAGAGTCTTAGATTTCTGTACATGAGATGCTCCTGTGATAAGTAGTGGTTTCAGTGTTAGGATGGGGTTCCTCAACAAACTTGGGTGCTTTGTGCACTCACAATGTTAATGGCTTAGCCTTCTCCCCTGGGGGAAGCTTACTTGGCATTCTCTCCAATTCACATGATGTCAGTTATTTCCTTGCCAGGGTAAATGGTTATTAGCCCACCTGATACTCAAGAGTTTCAACTCTCCACACCTTCTACCTGCTTTCCCTTTGTGACTTTGCTTTCTGGTGTCCATGATTCAGTTCCCTAGTGGACAGGCAGGCAGGTGAAGTTTATGCAACCATTTCACATCCAGGTCTTTGTCCCTCTCCCCTCTCCCCCAGCAGCTGGTAGAATGCTTCCCAGTAGCAGGCACATACCGTATGAGTACATGATGTTTCAAGTCACAAATGAATAGATGTTTTCCTGGTTGGAGGCCCCAGTGCTTGACTGGGCTTTGGTATTGCCCTTGTTATCCTAAGCCCCATTCCTGAGACTGTGGATAGTAGAGAAATAAGATAGAGGACTTCCAGATTCCTTGAGAGGCTCCAGAAATAATCCTATGGATAGTTCTACTTGGATTTCCCAGAATCTGTGTAAGGAGGGGGTGGCAAAGGAGAGAAGAGAGGTGGTGGCATGCTGAATAGACCTCTTGGGGTCAGTTGATGGAAGGAGAAAGGGAGTATGGAACTGATAAGAGACTCTGAAACTGCTCACCCAGAGCGCAAGTGGGAGGAACAACTACCTCCACATCCAACTCCCAGACGTGTCTGTGCTCATCATTAGAAAAATGCTGACAGTGGCAGCACATCTACACAGATAAGACGGCTTTTCCTTGCCCAGTCTGCGTGGGCCATTTTTCACAGCTTTTGGAGGCTGCAATTGCTGCCACCATATGTTGTGCTGGAGACGATGCAGCCAGCTGAGCTTCATGTGGAATAACTGTTGGCAGCTACACCAACTTTAAATTGATATTAATGTCAAGTTTGCTTTTTATAGTTTTCCTGAAGGTTTTAACAACAATAGGCCAAGGCAAGTTTCATGGTACCTGAACCTGAATCAGGCTCACATTTTTCTGATGTGTATTTAATTCGGTTTTGGCACAGAGTCTGTGTTTTTCTTGGGTTTTACATCATTTATGAGGTTGCATGGATACACTCTAACAAAACATCATCCATAATCAAATGAGACTCACAGAAGAAAGAAGTGCATGCCAATTCCGACTAATCTTAGCCTTTATGGGAATAACTATTTGCTATAAATGATTAGCCAAACATCTGTGTCAACACTTTCTTAGCAGCAGATAGAGATGTTGTTAACCGCCACATTTGCAATGATATTTCTAGCTCCATGGAGGGGGAAATGCTCTACCACAAACAAATCTGTCAACTAAGCCCTTCTAAGTAAAATCTACTCTACTAATTAACTGTAATAATGAAAGGCATGGATGTTAGTGTGGTGTGTGTGTGTGTGTGTGTATGTGTGTGTGTGTGCCTCTAAAAGTTTTGCCTTATTTCACACTAAACATTTTAATAAAATGACTCCAGTCACTCTCGTATCACCCTATGGGGTCATTTTAGGAAGAAAATTAATTTTTCCCCAATATACAGCGGCACATGGTCCTATCCCTCCTTTAATCCAGGCATCACCCATCATTTGCTGTGTTGAAAAGAGGCATATATATTCTTCAAGCATAGTTTAGGTGATTAAGTATGGCAAAAGTTTAATAATTGAATCCATAGTAAAATATTTGTACAAGAGTCAACATCTGCACCTAATCGTTCTATACATACGTGATGGTTTTGAGCTTATTGTGGGAGACATATTTCTTTTGGTGATTACAAACACACATCTGCTGTTTTAAAGCACACTTTTGCTGCTGTGAGGGCATGGGGTGGGGACTGTGTGGGCTATGCCCTGGCAGGAATGTCTTCTCTTCCGTGTGGAGTCTGGTGATCTGTTCATTTGGTTTTTATCTTCTGTCTGCGGAGTGGATATTGAATGAAAATGAAATGAGATCTGCGCACATTGGTGGCTAGACAATTCATTTTCTCAAATTTAGAGACAGTCATAAGATGTAATTCATGAAAAACCCGGACATTGTTTATAACCTGGGGCAAGGCCGACACTTCTTTTCTGTGTTTTCGTGCACTGGCGAACTCAATGCAAATGGGGCATTTCAATTACATCTGAATCAACTGAAAGCACCCATTGATGTTGGGATAAGTGACCGTCTCTGGCCGTCTCTGTTTTATCAGCTGCGTCCTCTGTGGGCATGTGAGGCTTTCCAAAGCCCTCAGAGGAGGCCAACATGAAACCTTTGAGTCATCAGATCAACTAGAGACAAATACCTTCAGTTTAATAAAATGAAGTTTGAAATAAAATGAGTTTTTCTTCTAAAATATCTGTCCCTGTTGAATTTGGCTTCCTTTTTTAGACCCCAAACTTTGGTATGGGAGAGCAAGGGACAGAAACAGAGGAGTGGAGATATTTCAGTCTTAGATTCCAGTGGTTCTTTGAATTAGTAATGGCAGTCGAATAGAATCCAGTTTCAGATTTGGTCTCATTCTGGATAAGCAGTTTTATCTTTTTGTTTCCTTAAGTCTGCCTTTTTGCTTTGTAAAAGTTCACCTATGAGGCAAGTTATCAGGCAGTTAAACTAGAGTAAACAACTCAAGTACATGTAGGTAAGAATCGGTGCAAAAACTCCTTTTGAACTTCTGGGTTGCTCAGGAGAAAGCAGAGGTTCGTGGTAACTCCCACTACCTCCACATCACACCAACCTCAGCCTGGCACTCTGGATTTACCCCACGTGTGTCCAGTGAAAAGCCTTCGATTGTCCTGGTTTTTGTAAATTTAACTAGGAAAACAATATTACCTTTACTGAGAGGACTATGTAAACCAAAAATTATCTAAGTCACATCCGAATCAATTTAGAGGTTTATTTTGCCAAGGTTGAGGATGTGTCCAGGAGAAAGAGACACAGGTCACAATAGCATTTGTGGTCAGGGCTTTTTCCAAAGAAGGTTTTGAGGACTTCTATATTTAAAGGGCAAAGAGTGAGCAGCAAGGGAAGGAGGAAAAGAAGGGGAGGAAGGTAGACGATGAGTTGAGTGTTACATTCTAGTGAGGCTTTGATTAGCACTGGCTGAGTCCACGTTTTATATGTGAAAAGAGGGGTTAGAGAAACAGTTAATTATGCATTTGTAAATCTGCACTTGTAAATCTGCATTCAGTAAGTCCTCATTTTATACAGGATAAGGTAAACACAGAGTAGAGGAAGAAGTCAAATATGTATTTGTTTCAGAGTGGGCAGAGGGAGGGGGCATTCTAGTCTTGTTTTTATCCCATGCCTGTGAAGATAAGCTACTACTTTACACTGTCAGGTGAGATTCCGTAGAACTCTGCTTTAGGGTTATGGGTTATGAGGGGGATATGTATTCTGAAATATTTGGGGGCCCATACAAAATTTCCATGTGAGCAATTTGTGAGGGAGGCTCACCTGGGGAGATGTGTGGCCTTCTGTCATTGCAGCCATCTGTGTGGGAACAAAAAGGAAGGCAAGTTTTCTTCTTTTCTTTTCTTTTTCTTTTTTGCACGCCTTAGTTACCAAGCTTAACTTTCTTCTTGGCATAATGAGTTTGGGGTGCAAAGATTTTATTTTCCTTTCACACCTAAAATGGACAGAAGAGATTATTGGTTTTTATTTCATTTCAAAGTTGGCACATCTGGCGGCCAGGAGATATGGGGCTCTACAGTTGGGTGGGCCCTGACCTTCTTCCTGGGCCATCCACAGCATCACAGGTGTTCATTAGCCCTGCATTTCTAGCTTGAAATTCAAGTTCTAGCAGAAGGTCAACTCAGTAAGTCTTCATGGAAGCAGATTTATGTACCCGCACCAAATCTGCAAGGGGACAAAAATGTAGTGACGAAAGATGCTCAGATGCTCAAAGAAGTTTTATTGCAATGGAAGTAGTCCATGTTTTTTCTCCATGTATTTCTCCTACATCTCCCAAATCTGTTGGACTTCTTCCCTCCTGTGCTTGTGACTTTACTGGAGGATGGTTGGGACAGTTTCACGGGGGTAGCAGCCTCCACAGACTGTGTGTTAGGAAGACGAGGTTGACTGTTGAGCTCTGCTATGGCTCAAAGCACCTAGTGGCCCTAAGCACCCACTACCCCTTGCCCCTTTCTCAGGTCCAGCACAT
The DNA here is from genome assembly GCF_037993035.2 of Macaca fascicularis. Taxonomy (NCBI): domain Eukaryota; kingdom Metazoa; phylum Chordata; class Mammalia; order Primates; family Cercopithecidae; genus Macaca; species Macaca fascicularis. The sequence goes on along the minus strand of NC_088380.1, from coordinate 5,733,415 downwards.
CTCAGAAGGCTGGCACGTCAGACACCTGCATTCAGAGTACATTTAGAGTACACACTAAGTGTGCTAATAAATTAAGCTGACTAAATGCTACTGCTCTACTCCCACATCCCTTACTTTTGAAAATACTATTTATTGCAACAGACAGGTGGCCATTTGAAAACACATATTCTTTCTTGTCCCAGGTGGATTAATCACAACTTGTAGACAGAACCCAAGATTGCTTGCTTTTGAAAGATTTCCTCTGGCCCTGTAATTTTTACACTCAAAAGGCAATTTTCATTAAAGCTGTACTAGTCCATTTTCAAACTGTTATGAAGAAATACCCAAGACTGCATAATTTATAAAGAAAAAGAGGTTTAATGGACTCACATTTCCACATGCCTGGGGAGGCATCACAATCATGGTGGAAGGCGAAGGAGAAGCAAAGACACATCTTACATGGCAACAGGCAAGACAGTGCTTTCAGGGAACTTCCCTTCATAAAACCATCAGATCTCGTGAGGCTTATTCATTATCATGAGAACAGCATGGGAAAAATCTACCTACGAGATTCAGTGACCTCCCACCGAGTCCTTCCCACAACATGTGGGGATTACAGGAGCTACAATTCATGATGAGATTTGGGTGGGGACACAGCCAAAGCATATCAAAGACTTACTTTGTTATTCTGGAAACTCAAAGTAAAAGCTGATTCACTTGAGTGTGAAATGAGAATTAACTTGCCTTTTAAGACTTTTTGTAAATTAATTGAAACACTAGGGCTTTAGCGGAAGTCTGGGGTGGGACAATGATGAAAATGAATATAGTGCTCATTCAGCAATTGAAATAATTTAAAATCAGTCCCAATAAGTTCATTTACTTTCCTGATTAAGTACTGTCATTGTTTAGCAGACCCTGAAGAAAAAATTCACGTTAGTGATACTCCTGCTTTGGTGACCTTAAAATGTATAATTGACCTACAAGTTCTTGATGATGAGTCTCTTTTGGGGGCAGTCTTTTTGGGCTTTGGTTTTTACTCGGAGATTCGTCTGGTGACATTCTTAACCATTTGAGTGCTTTAGAAGGGTACATAGATCAATTCGACCCACTGAAACAAGTTGCTTTTGAGTCAAATCTGTACTGCATCTGCCCATGTTCTCTTTCTTTTCCTTCCCTCCTTCCTTCCTTCCTTCCTTCCTTCCTTCCTTCCTTCCTTCCTTCCTTCCGTCCCTTCCTTCCTTCCTTCCGTCCCTTCCTTCCTTCCTTCCTTCCTTCCTTCCTTCCTTCCTTCCTTCCTTCCTTCCTTCCTTCCTTCTTCTTTGAGATGGAGTCTTGCTCTCTCACCCAGGATGGAGTACAGTGGTGCAATCTCGGCTCACTGAGTGCAGTGGCACAATCTTGGCTCACTATAACCTCCACCTCTCAGGTTCAAGCAATTCTCCTTCCTTAGTCTCCCAAGTAGTTGGGATTACAGGCACCCGCCACCACACCTGGCTAAATTTTGTATTTTAGTAGAGATGAAGTTTCGTCATGTTGCTCAGGCTGGTCTCGAACTCCTGACCTCTGATGATTCCCCTGCCTCGGCCTCCCAAAGTCTTGGATTACTGCACCTGGCCCTGTCCATGTTTTCTCAAACCTGGCTCACCTGGATGTGTGGCTGTCTTTCTCCTTTCCCTGCACATCCTGTGCCAGTTCCTCTACAGGTACCTGAATGACTGTTATTACGAAGTCTGAAAATTAGTGAAAGACACAGAAATCGACCAGAAGGCCTATGTGGCCCAGGTGGAAGGTGTCATCAGTGGTACCTATGACTAGACCCAGCTGTGGGATGACAGTGGACCACTTGTGTACCCAGCTGGTTTTGTGTCCAACTTTATGGGGCTGTTCTATGCCCCTGGGCCGAGGCACTGACATTCACATGCCCAAAATATCTTCGCTGTGCTCTACCTGGCCACCTTGCTGCTTGTCTTCTTGATCTACCACCAGACCTACAAGGTACCTCCCTTCGTCTTGTTTTTCATGTGCCACGCCTCCTACTGTGTTCACTCCACCATTGCGGGAAGTCAGAGACCCCGAACGAACCTTTGTGCTGTGACTCTTCTATGACTCAGCGCCCTCAGTATCAGCCTCCTGCTGGCCCAGGGCTGGGGCTGGGGCTGCCGGTGTTCCAGCCTGGCAGCCTCCGAGAAGATGAATGTGAGGCTCTGCGCCCCTCAGTTGCTGCTTCTTCTCCTCACACGGTTTGGCTCCCGTGGGGCCCTCCGCAAGCTGGGCATCTATGTTGGCCTTCAGGTGGTGCTGGGGCTGCTCTTCCTGCTGGAGAAGCCCACTGGCTACCTGTCTCGCTCCTTTGACCTTGGCCGCCAGTTTCTATTCTGCTGGACAGTGAACTGGCGCTTCCTCCCAGGGGCTCTCTGCCTGCACTGTGCCTTCCACCTGGCCCTGCTAGCCGCCCACCTCACCTTGCTCTTGCTGTTTACCCTCTACTGGTGGCACAGGATGGGGGAATGTGTCTTGTCCCTGCTGAAGGATCCCTCCAAAAGGAAGGCTCCACCCCAGCCCCTCACACCCAGCCAGATCGTTTCTACCCTCTTCACCTCTAACTTCACTGGCATCTGCTTCAGCCACCCCCTCCACTACTAGTTCTACATCTGGTATTTCCACACACTGCCCCACCTCCTGGGGACCAGGACGGCACACTGGCTCACACACCAGCTCAGGTTGCTGGGGCTGGGGCTCATGGAGCTCTCCTGGAACGCACACCCCTCCACACCCTGCAGCTCTGCTGCCCAGCATGTGTGCCATGCTGTCCTCTTGCTGCAGCTCTGGCTGGGCCCGCAGCTGTTCCCCAAGAGCATCCAACACAGCAAGAAACTTCCCTGAAATCTACCCCTTTCCCTCCAGTGCACACTCAGGACCTGGGGATAGACTCTGCCCTTCCAAATAAACCTTGCCAAGTCCAATATATATATACATACACCCACACACACACACACACACACACGGACTTCCTCTCTATATATAGAGGGACTCACACAGGACGTGCAGGGAAAGGCGACAGGCAGCCACACATCCAGTCAGAATCACTGGGACTTTTATGTATCTCGATCAGCAATGCTATGGCTACAACATTGACACAAAGGCACAGAAGGAAGTTGAGTTCACAGGAGTACACAGGGATCTTGTATTATTTGCTGGATTCATTCATTTGTATAAAATATGCTAATTTTGCAGGAGTTGGTTTCCAGCTTTTGGACCAAATTTTGAACATTCTAAACTGGTTAATTTGAGCCTTTCGAAATTACAAATTTTTCTATATATTTTTAGAATATCTTCTTTTGATTGAGTCACTTATATGTTTGTATTCTTAGAATGAGTGATAGCTAAGTAATTGAATTTACATGCTCTATCATTCTAGTTTAAATATTCAGTTTAGTTTTGATATAAAAAAATACATGAACTATGAGTGTTTGAAGTTTATTGTCTAAAAAATTTAGCTGCATCCTTTCCTTGGTATATCGTCTTTAATTTTTAAGCTCAAAAAGGCCCAGAAAAACATGCTTTCAATAATGCCTTATTGATTTTTTAACTATCTAAAAATACGTAAAAATGTTTGGTTAAAATAAACCAAAGAGTTGTTGAAATGTCTTTGCTTTCAGTTGTTGTTCACTTGTAAATCTATCCAAAAGAGATAGAATGGGAGGAGGGAAGGATAAAAGGAAGAGAAGAGAGTAAAATTAGACCATCAACTAATTACACAATTAATGATTTAACTACAATTGGAATAATGTGCTGGAAATTAATGAGGTGAATGGAAGAAATATGTACAAGAATATGCCTCCTCATTAAGTCTCAAGGAACCATGTGGGGGAAGATGTGAGCTTGACCACACTCAGCACCAGGGAAAATCTGCTCAAAGTGAAGACTCAACATCTCCCTAATCCTTTTTTTGAAAATAACCAAATATTTTAAAACTTACGGATTTTATCAACCTTTTTTATTAGCCACTTTTCTGCAAATGGAACATGACTCACTTCCTTTGGACAACAGTGGTCTGTCCCCTTTTCTGCTGGTCTTTGCTTCTCCCAAGGGCATTGCCTTCTTCTTAATTTGTTTGGTGCCCGTATCTTTTCCATTGCCTTTTTCTTTTTTCCTGAGCACAGGGATACTTGCCACCTGCAGGCATGGCCCCCCTCTGTAATCACGGGTGTATTTCTTTCTCTTTAATGCAGCCATCCCCTTTCTGCTCTCGTGTCCACAGACACTCACAGACCTTCCCATTCCACTCAAATCTGTCTCACACCCTCCAGCTAGAACTCCCCCATCACAGCTGGAGGGGCCAGCTCATACTTGGGGAGATTAGGTCACTGTGGCTTGTCTATACAGCTGCATTGCTGGCAGGGCCCAGGAACCACTAATCCCATCCCTTATGGTGGAACCAATAGTTTAGTCTCAACTCCACTTTCCAGGCATGTTCATACTCCTAGAAACATGACACATTCATAATAAAGTCAAAACACAAGTCACCTAACCCTGACTGTAACTCAGCACCCACTTCCACATGTCTTTCTGCAGGTCCTGTAATCCTGGTGGAGACCCTGGCCTCATGGAGCTCCTCCCAGTGAGTGGTGGGAGTGGCTGCTGTTCTGACCACCATGGCAGTGATGATGAGGTCTGCGAACATGGGTGGCTTTGTGTGGTGAGGCTGTTCCCGGATGATGAGCGCAGTTGCTGTCACTTTGGGGTAGAAAAGGCCAGCCGCCTCATGCTGTCCACTTGTTGTTATGGCAATAGATGAACCTAATTTGGAATTTGATGGATGAAACAGGACCCACAGATGGATTCCAAACCAGAAGAATGTCAAAGGCTGCCAGAAGGGAGTTGGGAATTAGGTAATAGGGAGGGAAGGAGGCTGGTCCATGACTGGGTTCTCTGTCCATCTGTGGTCACCAACAGTCATGGGTTGGCTGAGTGTTACACAAAGCAAGGCCAAAGCTGTCAAAATAATGAGCCTCCTTGAACACAGACCACGCAATCGTGGGATGTTAGAGCAGCAAAGGACTTTCAAGCTAGCCCAAGTGTTACAGTAGGTAGTCGGGTGGACGTGAGCAGGACAGGAGAGGCCCCTCCCTTTCCCCGGAAATGTCAGGCCACCATCAGGTGATGGTCAGGCAGCTGTTACACTGTCTCCCCAAAATAATAATTGGTCACAGCCGGCACCAGGGAAAGGCAGTCTCCCAATAGATAAAAAACACCTGAAGCTGGTGATTGGCAGCTTCCCGATAAGATCTCAGGAGTTGAGTGAGTGGGCTCAAGCATGCTCATTAAGACGCAAAATGGTGGCATTTCACTGGTCTATGACCTTCTAGGAACATTCAACTGGAAGGGAAGAATGCCTCAAAGTGAGCATGTGCACACCTCCAGTGAGCACACTGCACATGTGGCCCTCCCATGTGCTGGCAGGCCGCTGTGCATGTGGACAGTCTCCCCCAGGGAAAGAATCATGGAGAAGGGACACAAGACCCTGGAAGCATGCCAACATATAAAACCCCAAGTCAAATGTCAAACAGTCCCCTCAATCTCTCATGTCGCCTGCTTGGCTCTCTTCCATGTGTACTTTACTTCCTTTATTCCTGCGCTAAAGCTTTTTAATCCATTTCCACTCCTGCTCTAAAACTTGCCTCGGTCTCTGTCTCTCCTTCTGCCTTCTGCCTCCTTCGTCCAATTCTTTTTTCTGAGGAGACAAGAACTGAGGTTGCTGCAGACACACGAGGATTTACCACTGCTGACACACGTCCAAGAGGCTGAGCCAGTTGCCCAAGGTCAGAAAGTGATGACCGATCTCCAAGTGCCTGTCTCTCCCAATGGCTTTTTCAGTATTTACACAATATACATAATGCCACAGTGCAGACAAGTAAAGGTGAGACAAGAAGGTGATGCTGGTTGACATTCTCAATACTTCACTGGTCTTACCCTTGTAACTGTGTCAGGAACATCATATGGTTTTGTAGTTGTTGGAAACTTTACCATAGTCAAGGGGAAGGGTGGGCATCAGTGGATGGAAAATTACTGAAGGGAAACATTGGACGCCAGGGGAGAGTCTAACTAATCCGACCATGCAGGATGCTTGCTGAAGGCAGGCAGGGTGAGCTGACATCTCGTGGGGGATCATGGGGAATGAATGAGAAACCTGATTAGATATCTAGCATGACCAGATATGGAGAATGGTGGATTTGGGCTAAACTGACTTAAACAAATTCTTGCTAAAATTGGACCACACAGAGATAAACCCAGAAATCCCAAAGTCAAGGTCTAGTTAAAAAAGATCTCAAAAGGGCCTGAGTAGAATTTGGTCAAGGAGAGAATCTTTGTCAGTTTGAAACATCTTAATGTGTCAGAAAGTAAGAAAATGCTTACAATAAAATGCTCCATCACACAAGGACATGGAGCCACCAGAAGGAGTTCCCACTAGCCAAGTCCAGGACAAGTGGCATTCCAAAAAAATAAGGATAACAGTGGATTATTGCAAATGAGTCAGTGAGTCAATGTCAATAATAAATAGGTCCATAAAACAGACAGGGGAGAAGGGGCAGCTCTTGCTTGCAGTCAAGTGCCAGGTCGGGCTGGTCCATGAGGAGGGTGTGCTGAGTTTCAAAAAGTCTCATTCTGCAGCCTTCATGGTAAAGAATGGTTCAGATGAGAACCATCATGAATGTGCAGTATCCATGAATGCTTCAGCATTCATGAATGCTTGGTCTATTCAGGGTGCAGGTGGATTTTGATGAAGAACAGGAGAGTGTCATGCCTTAAAGTGCTGTGTGTGTGTGTTTGTGTGTGTGTATGTGTGTGGTTTTTGTAATATAATATATATACACATACATACCATACATATATTACAAAAACTATGCACACACACACACATAATCAAAGATAGAGAATAAATGAAAAAGCAGGTGGGCAAACAGGTAACAATAGTTGGTTCTGAATAAAGGGAATACAGTTGTTCTTGTTCTGTTTTTCTAACGTTTTCTTAAATGTTGATTAAAATTATTTCCAAACTAAAATGTTAACAATAATAAAAAGTGTGATGCAAGATATCCCCAAAGGACGAAATATAGGACTAGTAAGTCCCAAGTCCTGGCTGATGATTTAGGTCACTCAGATGCAGCTCTGGGGCCTGGGTGCTCTCGGTTTCTGGGATTTTGCCATTTGTATTAATCAGTGGAGCAGCAGGCTGGACCTGAGGCTGCACATTTTTCTGCCTTCCTCGTATTTGGTTACTTTCTCTATTCCAGGGTGTTCATTTCAATTAACCTCTAGGTAGCACAGGGTGAAAAACATCCGCTGTGTGCCAACAATAAGCCTCAGCTCTCATGCCACCTCCAAAAACTGTAAAGAAACAAAAACACCAGGGATTTCATTTGATCTGGAAAAGGGTTCGTTAAGTATTCCAGGATGTTGGAAACAAAAGATATTTTAAATACCATGGGGGCTGTAAAGAGTGATTTAGAAGATGTAATACTGCTCAATATCAGCTGACATCAATTGGAAGGAAACCACAGCTAAGAACTAAAGCTGTAGTTCTTTAGTTGTAAGAAGAAGTTCTCAAAAATCCAATGTCTTAGACTCAAAGACTTCCATCCTCATTTTTAAGTGAATAATAATATGATCAACATATATTTGAAAATCCTTGAGCTCCCTGTGACTCTCTGGCCACTCCTTTTCCATCCATTATTTCACTTTGTCATTGCAGCATCTAGAGTTTACAGGGTCCGTGGAATTACCACGCAGCAGGCCTAAGGGATAACATCAGTGGTTCCCAAAGTGGGGTCCCTGGACTGGCAGTATAAGCATTACCCAGGGAAGTTGTTAGACATGCAAATTATTGGACCCCACCTAGACCTGTCCAGTTGGAACTCTAAGTTTGTTTGAACAAGCCAGGCCAAGGGGCAGGGCCTCCTAGCAAGGGTTGGGGGAATGCAGGCTGGACTAGCTTTCCTGGGGCTTTTCCCTGCCCCTGTGAGGGGAGGGTTAGTACCCCATGACCTGAGCTTTATCCTGATCATCCCCAAATCCATGCATGTGCTCCCTTCAGCCCCTGCTAACATTTGGCCACCTCATCCTTCTCCCAGAAGAGACCCCTCCTTCCTCTTTGAAGGTTGTTTCGCCGGCACATTTTTGGTTCAGCCCCTTCCCTCCACCATAAGTGCGGGCTGCGGAGGCCCTGGGGACCATGGTCCTGCTTTTTCTCCACTAGTGAGCATATTGCCTGTGGAACGGATGACCAGCCGACCAAGTAAGCTCATCTCCAAAAAAGTAAAACAACAAAACAAAGTTTTGCTATGAGGAAAACACAACTTATCTAAATTGAGAAAGGACTCCTTCCCTGATTCTGTCCCAACACGTTACATAAGATTCCATGATTGTGCAGAAAAAGACTGGGTTCTTTCTGACTGCGTGGGTGGGGTATAGACAAGCTGTGAATGGCTGCCCCCAGAAGGGCACAGAAACACACCCTGAGCTTCCATGGTTTTTAGTGAAAGACGCAGGGTGGAACAGTGCTCCTCTAGTAAGTCCTTCCAGCCTGAGTAGGTGGACAGCATCTGCTATAATTTGAATTCCCACCAAAACTCACATTGAAATGTCATTGCCATTATAACAGTGTTGAGAGGTAGGGCCTGTAAGAGGTGATCAATAATAATGCCATCATCGTGGGAGTGAGCTCCTGATGGAAGGGTAAGTTCTGCCCCATTTCTCTCTCTCTCCAGCTTGCTTGTGCCTTCCGCTTTCTGCTATCTGCCATGGGATGATCCCTACCAGGGGCTGGTGCCATGCCCTTGGACTTTTCAGCCTCTAGAACTAAAAACCAAACAATCTTTTTTCCTTTTATAAAGTACCCAGTCTGTGGTATTCTGTTATACCAGCAAGAAATGGACTAACACAGAATTCCTTTGGTCCAGGCTGGTTGATGTTAACTACAGATTTCATTTTTCTCTGGACTGACTACTTGTAGCTCAAGCAGGAAATGTGATGACCTGGAATTAACAATTAGCAAAGAGGGAGATTTATCAGGCCCAAACTACTCAGGGTTCTTTGTGGGCCCCCCTACCCCTGCCAACATCCCCCTCTTCCCTGGATGGTGGGCTCTCCATGCACAGCAATCCTGTCATCCTTTTTACCTGAATGTCTCCACCTCATGACCTGGTGCATAGTAGGTGTTCAATACATATAAAGTGAATAAATGAATCTATGTAATCCTAATAACATGTCATTACCACATTTCCATAGGAAAAGCAACATTGATGTGTTAAATGAGCTAAAACCCAAGCCATAAACAGAAAATATCTCTGCAAGCATTTCTCAGAACTCCCGGTCTTTCTTTAGATGCTCAGCTTCCTCCCCAAAGTTGAAGCCAAGAAGGGGTGAGATAATGACAGTGAATCATGATAAAGTGGGACAGGAGATGCAGTCTTCAGGGACTCGTGGGCCAGTGGCTCAGGAAGCTGCCACAATCCTCATCAAAACACATTCTTTATCTAACTTGGATGCAGAAATCATAAAAAGGCCTTGGAAGGTCTAAGTGGCAGGGACCAAAATCAAAGTCGGTAATTAGAAAGCTGTGAATTTATAGATCTCCACTCAAATTGGCAGGAAGTGCAATAGCAGCCACTCCTCAAACACATTTTATGTGTCCCTGAGTTGTTTATTATCTTCCATCCTAAATTTATGTTGTGCCTCTTTCTATGGCCTCTAAGCCAGGATGACAGAAGAACAAAGAGTATTCTGCAGCAGGAGAATGGCCCAGGCCAAAGGCAATTCCAGAGAAGAGAGCAAGTTGGATGTGGGGTTAGCATCCTGTTCCTGTGGAAAACGTATTGCCAAGAAGGAAAATAAACAGTTGGAGTTTTCCTTAGCAAGAGAAGTTGTCTGAAAGTGCTCTAAAGAAGCTCTGAAGAGGCCGCAGAGAATGTCCATGTTTTTCTACAGCAAGTCTCCAGCTCAGCTGCACTTCTCACGACTAAACATTGACGATAGAAAAAAGTAGCATATACTCATGAAAAAAGAAACAGTGGGAGATGGGTCAGGGGCCTAGGGGAGAGAACTCTTGAACCTAACCTGGTTCTGGGGTAGAAGCCAATTGTGTGTGCATGTGTACATGCACATGTGTCAGAATATGTGTGCATGTATGTGTGTTTGTCCATGCAGATGTGTATGAGAGAGTATGTGCACCATCCTTGTAACCTTCAAGACCTAACAGAGTCTTAGTGGTCACTGAAGAGTGAAAAGGGGGTCGGGCGTGGTGGCTCATGCCTGTAATCCCAGCACTTTGGGAGGCTGAGGCGGGCAGATTACGAGGTCAGGACTTTGAGATCAGCCTGGCCAACATAGTGAAACCCCATCTCTACTAAAAGTACAAAAGCTAGCCAGGCATGGTGGCGGGTGCCTATAGTCTCAGCTACTCAGGAGGCTGAGGTGGGAGAATCGCTTGAACCTGGGAATCGGAGGTTGCAGTGAGCCAAGACCACGCCATTGCACTCCAGCCTGGGTGAGAGAGGGAGACTCCATCTCAAAAAAAAAAAAAGTGAAATGGGGAGAGAGAGAGAGAGTGGGAGAAGGAGGGAGAGAAAGGAAAGATTTACATCTGGCAGATCCACATCCGGGTGTCTGGAGTGGTGGTGATGCTGGAGGTGGCTGGACAGCAGGTGAGAGAACCAGGTGGGAAGGGCTCCCTAGCAGGACCACCTACTGGCCGGCACACTGGGAGGGATGCGCACGGGGGTGGAGCCGTGGGAAGTTTGCACCCTTTGCAAGTGGGAGGAGCCTGGCCTCTTTCTCCTGTTCCGTGGTGTGGTAACTGGGGATGCAATCTGTTAGATGGGGGCCTGTTAACAGTACCGTCTCTCGCTTTGCTGAGTTTTTTTCCTTTTCATCCAACAAATTCCATTTTTCTCACCCTTCAAAGTGTCTGTGAGCCTAATACTTCATGGCGATGTGACAAATACCCTGTTTTCAGCTGAACTAAGGAGAAACTCCTACAACACACAGAGGCATGGAGCCCAGGCCGGCTGTTCCCTAGGGCACATGTGTGGACTACCAGCTGTGCCTCCAGGCTTACTAATGCTCGTGTCTTCTGCACTTGGTTCAGTTTGCTTTTGTAGAGAGCTGACACCTTAGTTTGACAGGTATCATCAGGGAGGTAAGGAAACACTTATTTACACTTACAGGGAAGGACATTGGAGGCAGCTGTGATGCCAGTGAGACCCTGCGTTCTCAGGCCAGTCCTGTGGCCAGCCAGGAGTCCACTGTGGAGCACGTGAGTCAGCTTCTCTGATGGTCCACGTGGATATTAAGAAATTATTATAGGCCGGGCACAATGGCTCACACCTGTAATCCCAGCACTTTGGGAGGCCAAGGTGGGCAGGTCATCTGAGGTCAGGAGTTCAAGACTAGCCTGGCCAACATGGTGAAACTCCATCTCTACTAAAAATACAAAAATTAGTCGGGTGTGGTGGTGGACTCCTGTAATGCCAGCTACTAGGGAGGCTGAGGCAGGAGAATCTCTTGAACCCAGGAGGTGGAGGTTACAGTGAGCCAAGATTGTGCCACTGCACTCCAGTCTGGGTGACAGCAATATTTCGTCGCAAAAGAAAGCTATTATATGCAATCTTATGTACACATTTGATATTAAACATTGTTTCTTCAGTCACAAAACCCTCTGGCCAAGTGGAGGTTCTGAGCACACCTGGAATTAGCTATTTCCTTTCATGTCCTTTCTGATCAAAATATAAAGTCAACCACTATGCTTATTTCTAGGTTCAATCACTGATTAAAAAATAAAATCACAAATTATTATTTCATTTAGAGCAGGGTCATGAACTAAAATAAGACTGTGAAAGTACTATGTGCCACGGAATTGTATGCTGGAAAATGACTAAAATGAGAAAACTTTTGCTAGGTCAATTTTACCATTAAAAAAGTTAAGTAAAAAACTTAAAATAATAAAAGAAAAAGGCAGCGGTAGTCCTCAGTGTAACTTTCCCCTTCTAGGCTTTCTCATTGGTTACAAGACAAAGTCCCCGCCCTTTGGGGCAGTGGTGGGGGTATTTAGAACCTTCTCCACAGGCTCCAACCTACTTCTCCAAGGCCTCTCCCCAGCGGGAAATTTCCCTTCACACTAACTCTGGTCCACAGGACATTCTCATGTATTTGCAGACCAATTTCCACCTTTGCATCTTTTTACAGAGCACTGCCTCTGCATGGAATAGTCTCCTATTTATCCCAGGACCCCAGGCCCACAGGCCCCACAGTCCCTTGACCCATCCAATGCTTCTCAAACTCAACCATTCGTCTTCCATGGCAGTGCTGGGGCCTCTCCTGGAACCCTACTTGGAGGGTCTGGGGTAAACCTCCCCTACCATCCCTCCACTGGCCTCTCCCTGCTGCCTTTCTGTAGCGCCCCTGAGGCTTCATAAATGCCCTTCTTTGAATTCACGCAGAGAACCCTTATCTAGTGGCTTTTAAAATATGTGTTTCTTTTGTAGACAAATTGTGTCCCTTGAGATCACCCACCCAGCCCCAGCAGGTGGCAGGGCTGTCCCCTCACAGGCCTGCTTGCAGTTTCTGGGCTGCTCACCATAGAAAAGAAAGAGTCCACTGCAGCCAGTTCAGGGGCGTCTCCAGCTCTAGGGGAGTCGGAGCCCTGAGCAGGCGCTGCAGGCCACCCCTGCCCCCAGCAGCCACCACTGTTCTGTGCTGTGGGCTGGGAGCTCTCTCAGGGCCGGGGTGGTTTCTAATTTCTCTCTGGTCCCCTGTGCCTAGATGATGAGGCCTGAAAAGGGGTGAGTGCTTACTAAATGTTTTTGACAGAATTATTTTCAAGTTTCTTCTTCCAAAACCACGAACAATTGTTCTCCCCAAGTCACCTTCGAGATTTAGGGGCTCCTCAGAGCCTCTTCAGCACCGGACTTCAAGGCCCTGCAGCGACCGAAAGAGAGTCCCGGTTCTCGTTGCTGCCATTGTTTTCTTTGTTCTTTTCTCACCGCATAGAGCATAGCAAGACACTGAACTGGAGGAACTCATGACGCAGTTAGACCCAACAGATTCCGACCTGGGCGGCCCAAAACCCAGGATGGCCAGTGACCTATTGTCCTGGCTCAAAAAGTAGGGGCCCTGCTTCTCAAGGGGATCTGGGGCTCAACAAGGTTGAAATTTACTGGAGCCCTGAGCTCCTGCCTAACAGTGACGGCTGAGCAATACCCCCCACCCTTTGTGTCCCGGAGATGGGCTCTTTGTGAAGACCGCTCTTCCCCTGTGAGGCCATGAGACTCACAGAGGCCCCCATTTTGTCCAGCACAGGCCAGACACAGACCTGCAAACCCCCATTCTCCACCTCAAAATGGTAACGCTGCGTGTCTTGTCCTCATGACTCCACCGGAACAAAATGCCTGGGAACCAAGCGTGGCTTCAGGATCCCCTTCCTTTAGGCCTCTGAGGTTCGGCCGCACCCTCAGCTGGAGTCTACAGACCTCCCTTCCAGGAATAGCCCGGCTTCAGGGAGAAATCTTCTCTCCTCTGCTGTCCCATCAGCTCCCATGTCATTCCCTTTTACCTTACCCAGCTCTTTCTAGCCTATTCCTAACCCTTGAGAAGCTTGCAGACCTTTGGTCAGAGCCTTCTGCTGCAACAGCCTTCATCCCACAGTGCAATTGCCCTGTCCTCTTGCAATAATCCTTTCGAATAAACTCTCTCCTTAGACGAAGAAGGCTGCCTTTGTTTTTATTTGAGGTGAGGCTGCAGCAGCCTCAGTGGCCTTGGAGGAACTCAGGAAACACTCATGTCCCAGCTTCAGGAAGCCTGTGACCTCTCGACATTTGGTCCATGGAGATGCCCAGGTGTGTCCCCACAGTTGGGACCCTCGGACCTGCTGACCCTCAAGGAAGCTCAGCTGCAATGGCCACAGGAAAGAGGCTCTGCCCCTGGAGTGGGGAAGTGGCTGATGGGTGAGTTCCAGAAGACACATCCCAGGACAAGCCCTGCTTCACGGTAGTAGGGTTGGAGACCCTAACTCACTGGAAAGGGGGGAATAGTAGAGCATGGATGTGCACCCAGGCAGCCTGGCAGCTCCAGGGTGCCCATGGCTCAGGTTGGGCAGCCATTGAGGGTATCATGGACCCCCTGCCTCGAATCCAGACCCTGGGTCCAAAACCAAAAGTTTTCAGACAAGAGGAATCAAGAGACGGTCCCCAGCAGGAGGCTCCTCAAGAAAGATCTAAAGCCAGCAGGTTTCTATAGACAAAAAAAGAATTGCACACTTAGGTCAATTTGAGCTGAAAGGGACCCCAGAGAGCAATCTCCCCAAACTGCTTCTTTTCCTCTGGTCGAAAGAAACCTCCCTCCTAGTGTCAAACAGAGGTGGGAAGCAGAACTGTGATGAAAATCCTGGTCTCAGTTCTCAAATAGAGTGCTCCCATCACTCACCCCTGCCACCTTAGCAAATAGGAAACCCCCCAGGACAAAATGTAATGAGAGTATGGGAGAGAACTGACCTCAAATGTGACTATCCGGGAGGCATGACTCAATAACGTCTTCCTCAGCCATAATGGGTCAGGTTTTGTTTGCAGTGGGGAAAAAAACAGCAACAACCACAACAACAACAACAACAACAACAACAACAACACCTGACTTTAACTTCAGCCAAAAATGGGAACAATCTTAGTGAGGCAAAAGAATGGCATTCAGTTCGTTTTCTCCAAGAACAAAACACCTATTAAATGCATGAACTCATTTTGCATGTGAAACATGTGAACACTGAAAATCTGAGATCGATCTCAGTTAACTTAAAAAGTTTGTTTTGCCCAGGTCGCAGTTAATTTAAA